>NC_137972.1:10167713-10392713 GCF_963924665.1 Micromys minutus | reverse complement strand
GTTATTCCCACGGATCTAAACTCAGAATGCAACATTTCTGAAATAGTATGGCTTTTGTTTTTCTTTCATCCCGTAGATATGGAATGTGGGACCTGAGGCACGGTAGGATAGTCTACTGGCTTCATAACCAGTTCACTCGCTTTTTATCTCTCTCTCCCCTTTAGTGAGAATGGTTTTTACTAACTTGTCTAAACTGCCTTTGAACTTATTCTAAAGCCCTGGGGAAATCTGGGTATGTGACCCTCCTGCTTCAACCACCCAAGAAGCTGAAGTGTCAAGTCTTTACTGCCGAATCTGATGGGACATAGGGAAGATGTGTCAAAGGTGGCTATATTTTTAAATATTTATTTTATTATTTTTTATTATATATCTTTGTATGTGTACGCCTGTGTTTACAGAAGAGCAGGACTCTGTAAATAAATTTCCCTGAAATTGGTGTAAAAGCCATTATGAGTTTCCCAACATGAATGCTGGGGAAGAAGTATATATTCCAAACCACCGAGGCACTGTTGAGCTCAAACGGCATTGACAATAGATAATTTAAAACTGTGTTAGATTGTAACCACCCCCCAAAATTTAGGACACATGTCACTAATGAAGCTGTCTTAGGGTTTCTGTGACTGTGATAAGACACCATGACTACAGTCTTTCTTCTAAAGAAAAACATCTCATTGTCATTAGGCTGGCTTCCAGGTTCTGAGGTTTAGTTATTATTTCCATGGCAGGACAGGCGATGGACAGACATGATGCTGGAGAAATAGGAGCGGGAGTTGTATGCAGCAGCAGCAGCAGAGAGAGAGAGAAAGAGAGAGACAGAGACAGAGAGACAGACAGACAGACAGACAGACAGACAGAGAAAGAGACAGAGAGACACAGAGAGAGATTAGGCTGGCTTGAGCATTTGAAATTTCAAAGCCCACCTCTCATGATGCACTTTCTCTGACAGGTCTACACCTACTCCAATGTCCTAATCCTCTCAAATAGTGCCATTCCTTATGCACTTGAGGGAGTCATTTACATTAAACTCCAAGCATAGTAAACTTAGTAGAGACATGAATCCAATAGGGATACCGCTTTCCTGCTCAGCTTGCCCCTCACTTTCTCTAGACAGATGACAAATAGAATCACTGCACATTTAAGCCCCTATCTCTATGTACATGACTGTGCAGACTGTCTCTTAGCCAGTAGCCATTGGACTTATATACTACACCAGAGGCCAGGGAGGGATAATATGGAAAAATAAGAAAAGGCCATCCAGGGCAGCTGTCTGAGAGTGCCAATGAACAAGCATTTGTTCCCATGTGAGGGGTCCCCAGAAAACACTCGTTTCTGTGTGCAGAGGCCACAAGGACCTAGGTGGACAAGTGACCTTGTTTATGGCGGCCATTCAGAACTGGATTTCTATGCCAGCAGGCTATGAAGCAAGTGGGACTTACGCTAACAGATGGAAGGGGGTGAGCCTGAAGACTGAGGAACTGTAGTGGAAGAAGCATGTCCTAAAGGAAGGAGATCCCTTGTCCTCACTTGAGTTTTTGGTGTGCTGTGGCAACTTAAACAGGCAATTGTAGACACCAGCTTGGCAAGAGACTTTACAGTGAAAATCTGAGCATTCCCACCCACCAATGAGGGCAGAATTTTTCACAGGGAGTTTAGAGTAGGTAAGCGTAGGAGATAATCATATCAAAGTAATCATAGGATCAGTTAAAGAAATTGGATCCCTGCAACATTTTGACCATGAAATAATGCCCACAGGGATACACGCATAGACACATGCTACTGTTGTGCCCATCTGGTGGCACTATTTTGAAGGTAATGGAACTTTAGGAGGTAGAGCCCCAGGGATGAGACAGGCCTTTGTTTTCTTGTCCACAGAGCCTTGCTTGATCTGTTCTTCCTGCACGTTCTAAGGTGTGAACCTCTATCACTCCATGCTGCTCTTGCCTTAGCGTACTACTCAAGGTTCTAGGGCCAGGTTAGCAGGGCTGAGTACGATAAAACTGTGAGCTAAAATATATCTTTTCTCTCAGACCATCCTGTTAGTTAGGTTTTACCTAACTGTGTTCCAGAAGATGAAACAAGCAGGATCTTGGGAGAGTAAATAAGTAGCTCTCCTCTGAGAAATATGTAAGGATATCCTAATCATACAAAAGAGCCGCTGATTGCTGGTGGGCATGCATATAACTGAACAGCACTGAGTTCACCATATTAGATACAGTTTGTTTCATCCCCCATCAGCCTGTCCCTTCCACCTATGGTTTATTTTCCATTTCATCTGGACCAAGAAAGTGCTTCCTACATGCTATCCTGTGATCCTAGCATCCCACCCATCTCCTCACACGTTCAAGTGTTTCTACTTTCCCAGGGGGATGATTCTGGGCATCAGTGAAGAGAAATTTCTGATTTCTTTGGAGATTCAGTTGTGTTATGTGATGTTTTTCTAGAAACTGTCTTAGGAGAGGATGTTTTGCCAAAGCATACATGTGAGATGGCATATGATATTTTGCTGAGGTGGACACGTGAGAAGTCACATGATGTTTAGAAAGAATATAAATAGAACCCCACAGACTTGAGAGGAGGCGTTGTATTGGTTCACCTTGTAACACTTTTCTGGTCTTCGACGATCTTCATTCGTTATGACTTCATGGAGAGAAATATGTCACAGAACTTGTTGTGCTATTCCGGCTGCTTCTTGCCACTTCCCCAGATTTGTGCTGATCTGGTAGAGCCTTAAGGTTTTTTTCCCCGGATTGAGCTGCTGCTACTGGTTCATGTTTGGTGTTTGCCGACTGGACTGCTGCTACTAATTCTGTGTTTGGTATTTTGCACTGAACGTCTCGTATCCTGACAATAAAGGTTGGTGTCCCTCAGGGAACTACTTATAAACAGGTCCACATCTGCCTTGTTCTATTGTCCATCTTTCTCCCCTACATTTGGTCATTGGGCTGGCAGGGAGGAACCCTTATTTAAGTAGGTTTTGAAAGATCAAAGCCTACACACCAGAATAGCTTTTGCCCCTCTGCTGTAGGAAACCACATGAGCTCTGCACTGATGGCCAGCCTGAGTGGGCAGGTGAAGCCTCCATCTACTCCACTGGGAACTGAGATCGGGGACAGAAAACCAGGCTGGAAAGGTGGGGTTCACTGTACTAGTGAGAAAGAATAGACAGCCTCATCAGATCTGCTCCTTTCCTAAGCAGAGTCTTGTCGTAAGTCTGTCTTGTGGAAAGAGTCATTGCGCAAGCTTCCTTGCAAGGCTGTGGTCAACTCACTAACAGATGATATTGTACTTCATTTCCTCTTTCCTTGCTTCTGCTTTATTCCCATTCACTCTTCTCCACAAGGTTAGTGTTAATCCTTGCACTATACACTGAACTCTGATTTTCAGAACACCTTGGCTGAGATTCTATGACCCTCATTGGAGGTTTGACTCCAAGAGACCTCAGGTAGAGAGTAAAGAGTGGTTGGTAGATAAACAATATTTTCTGGGAGAAGATTTCTACATTTTATTTTGAGAAGCATACTAACCCATGCAGCACAGGTTAGTGAATGGACAGAGTCCTGCTTAACTCAGGTAGCTCTGGGCACCCAGATGCTGACATTCTGAAAGGTTGTAGAAATGTGTGCCCTTGGAACTAAGGTGGTGGTGTCAGTAAATGAAAGACCTGGGTTAGCTTGCTGCTGTGTAAATTTTTTATACACAGATTTTTTTATAGCCACGTTTTCGGCAGATACATAGGTGTGTTTCAGCAGCAAATGGAACACCTTCTGGAAAATAAATCACCCATCGCATTTATTCCAATGTCCCATGCCCTAAAACATTTTAACAACCCTGTCACTTATTTTTTTTCAAATCATCTATCATTTATCCTTTCCTGGCTGAGGCCACATTTATTCACAGGCCCGGCTATGGCGTGCCATCAGAGGCAACAGCTGAGCAGTCCTGGGTCCTGAGAGGTCTTTCCTGCCTTGTTTAAGTTCAGTGTTTAAAACGAGCATTTTCTGTGGTTGAAATAGGAACTGCATGTCACCAGAATCCTGTGGATCACTAACAGGTGAGGGAGAGCATTATGGGCTGTGGTCCACCGCAGAACATGGTCCAGGCCCAGCATCTGCTCACTGCTCAACACCCATCTCTGGAAAGCTAGCTCACTGAGATCCTATTTTGCTATAGACTTGAAACCAAGTAGGAGAACAGCAGATTCTTCTAAACTTGCTGTGTGTGTGTGTGTGTGTGTGTGTGTGTGTGTGTGTGTGTGTGCCTGTGTGTGTGTATGTGTGCCTATGTGTGTGTGTGTGTGTGTGTGTGTAGTGATCAAAATAAAGGGAAGATTCTTTATTTGTGGCAGCATGATTCTTACTCACTTTTCTGTTATTAGACTTTTATTTCTTCTACAAGCTTCACAATGTCAACTTTCTATTCTGCTATCTTTATATTGCAAGTGGTAAAGGACCAGCACAGAGGAAGCACTCAGGAAGTATTTATTTATCGAGTGAGTAATGAAGAGGAATGATTAAATGAGAATGCACATTACAGACAATGATATCTGTATGCCCACATATCCATGATGAATGGTCAGAGAATGTGGCAACTAAGATTACTACATGCAAACTGCCTACAAGTTGTTGTGTGTGCCTCCAGGATATTGAATAAAAAGTAAATCGAAACAACATTTTGTTATTGCTTTGTTGGTTCACTTTACTTAATTTATAATTATACATCTAATATATGAATAGATTTACATGTAAATTGATAAATAAACATATCAATTTTTTTTATGTAGCTAAGGTTGATCTTGAACTTCTGATCCTCTTCCTGCTACCTCTTAAGTGCTGGGATTACAGACATATATCTCCAGATTCTATTAATACAGAGCTTGGAGTTTGAATCCAGAGCGTTGTGATGCTAATTGAGCTACATTCTCTGGCACAAATGTAAGGAGGCTGACATTTGAATAAGCAGTATATAATGACAGTAAAATGATTCATTTTGTTCTTAGGATAACACTACAAATATTCATAAATATAAATATATTCAATTTTATATAATTTATAAATTTCTTTTCAAATGTGTGAGTGCATTCTTGCATGTGCATTTGTGTGTGTGTGTGTGTGTATGAGAGAGAGAGAGAGAGAAAGAGAGAGAGAGAGAGAGAGAGAGAGAGAGAGAGAGAAAGAGAGATCTATCTCATTGGCATAAACCATATGTTTTACATATCTGTACCCTCTTGCCATATTGCTATATGAACATTGTTCACCAAGTGGTATGATACTTGGTCCCCGAGAAAGTCCCCAAGACACGGCAGGTGAAGAAAGAATGGTCTTGGGCTTAGCAATAAAATCGACTGTTTAGCCGAGAGAATGTCCTAGAGATTAACAAGGGAAAAAAATCATGGAAATTTAGTACCAATAGGGATCTTGCTGGTAAATCAAAGAAGTAGAATATTTAATCCATATAAATAAATGTAGGTTAAGAATGAGCATGTTTTCAGGGGAGTAGCATTCAAAAGCAAGAGGGTCGTCTGACAACAGAGGACAAATATACAATTAGACTGGCAAACATAACCCGTCAGTGAAGAGGGATGAATTACCAAGCTTCACGGTTGCATGAGGGTAGCCTCTCTGGAGGCCATGAGATTTCCATTTCTCTGATTTCATATTTACCCAGCAGCCTTCAAATTTAAATTCAAATTTTTCAGTGTTCCCTGAGCTGGATAAGGAAGCATTGAAAACCACCACCATCACCAACAACAAACCCCAATACAAGTAACCTGCCTGCTTTAAAGAATCATTTTTCATAGAAAACCATTCATTTTTTTTCTCTCTCTTGCTGTCTTAAGAAATGCTGCATGGAGGTCGTGCTGTGTGGGTGCCCCTTTCTGCCTCAGAAGACAACCCAAAAAATGAGCAAAATAACCTGGCTGTCCTCAGCTGTGTCCAAAGTCCTGAGGTAGATGGTGTTGCCTTAGCAAACGGGAGCCTCATCTGCAAGCACATGCCTTCCATTGCTTGTCTTGCCAAGAAGAGTCTGATCCTCCGCACACCTTGAAGAAGGTATAAACCACGAGGAACACACAAACTTTCTGAGAGCATGGTGCATCTGCAGCCCTTGATCTTTCTGTCCACTTCTCTTTCCTGTGAGCAAGCTCTGATGTTGGTGAGTCAGCAGAGAACATTTCTCCTATCACAGATTGAGAAAGCCAGGCCTTCATGATAGTGCCCACTTAGTGCTGATAATCATAAACTTATAGAATTTTTTAGTTAAAAGTTATAATATATAAAATCATATATTAATAAATTTTTATATAGTTACATATAATTATATAAAATTTGTATATATAATTATATATATATGTTACATATATCTATATCTATATATCAGTGTCTGTATGAGTGTGTCCCATATATGTATATAAATATTAGTGTATGTATGTGTGTGTGGTGCATGTATAGAGATGCTCATGGAAACCAGAGGAGGTCATCAGATCCTTTAGAAATGGAGTTCCAGGCGGTTGTGAACTGTCCTACACAGGAGTAGGAACCAAACTCTGGTCCTCTTCTAGAGTAGCAACCACTCTTCACCACTGACTTATAGCCTTGGGAAAACATAAGACTCTAGGTTTGTATGGTCTTGGATAGTGTTGAAAATGACTTCAACACGGTTTTGGTTTCATTCACAAAAGAAACAAATGCAGAAGACAGAAGCATGGTAAGTCTATTTTAAAGCCATTCCATTCTCTTTATCAAGGATGATGCAGTTTGTTAGCCCTTCCTCATACATCCTCCTCTCTCTCTCTCTCTCTCTCTCTCTCTCTCTCTCTCTCTCTCTCTCTCTCTCTCTCTCTCTCTCTTTCTCTCCCCCCACCCCCACAGGCACATGAGAGCACACACAATACTTCCTTCTTCTGTATACCATTACACACCTTTCTAAGTTTTTATTTCTCTGATCACAGACTAGAGTCATTTACATGGTCTAGAGTGAGGATGTGTGGAAGGAATAAAAAGTTAATATTATTACAAAATAAACTCCAATACACTTGTTTCCACCTGAATTATCTTCTTTGCTTATTAGTTTTTTTTTTTTAAATAAAGATTTACTTTGTGCATGTGAGTGCTTTATCTCCCTGTATACCTGTAGGCCAGAAGAGGGCATCGGATCCCATTACAGATGGTTGTGAGCCACCATGTGGTTGCTGGGAATTGAACTCAGGACCTCTGGAAGAGCAGTCAGTGCTCTAACCACTGAGCCATCTCTCCAGCCCTTGTTTATTATCTCTTAATATCTGGGGGTCTTTGGAATTACCCGGTAAGATTTGGTGTGCTGGTATCTCCTTGGGTTAGTCTTAAGATGAAAAACAGATCACATATGTATGCCTATAATTCTAATACTCAGAAAGATAGGTCATGAGTTCAAGACCAGCCTGGGCTGTGCAGTAAGTTCCAGGCTGAACAGCGTTATATAGTGACTCCTGTTTAAGAGAAATAACTTTAAAATATTGTATAGATCTTACATATCAACTATGGAAGACAAGATAAACCCTAAGGACATAGAGTTGATGCAGGGTGCCTTTAAGTATCAGAGAAGAAATGAAGGCTTGCTGGTTGTCACCTTTTTCTGTGACCTTGTAACTCTGACTCTGATCCCTGGGCTTGCTAGGCAAGGCTTTGAATACTCCTCCAGTCCAGACTGAAATCGGCCTGAAATAAACATGAAACCTTTTTCTTCCCACCCCTCTCCTCCTCCTTGCCATTGTTCGTTCATAGTTAATGTCAATGTGGAATGAACTCACTGCACTGGTTTTTAATTCATACTCCCCAAAGCCTCCTCCTGAGTCATAAAACCATGAATAAGTGGACTTGGCAAATAGAAAGCCTATGATTTTTATGGTATCTGGGGTAAATGGGAATGTAATTAGGCTGGTGCTGGTTCACAATTAGGAAAGGGATTACACCAGCCTTTACTCACGATCTACTAAGGTAACCTGGAGAGAGCTTTCTGGTCTGGAGGGGAATTTGTTAGCCCATAGCTCCAGGCCAGTCCCTTGCTCTCCTAGCCAGAGCTAACCATCCAGGCCCCTGCTCAAAGAAAACTCACGGGTTCCCCACCCCTGCTGCCTTATTTGGACACAATTGTGCTCTCCTCTAAGGGTGAAGGGCGATGTTTGTTTAGAAATGGGCTTCCAATTGCACCTCATTAGCTGAGCCTGACCTCTAATGTCAGGGACTCTTGAGGGCAGCAAAGATATAAAAATAAACAAACTAACAATCGGAGAAAAGGGTGTTCACTCAAAAGAGTTCCCATTCTGATTTTAAGGTGTGTCACCGTTGTTACTATTTTTTATTTCCCTTTATTTTCCTTCACCTCGGCTTAAGGGTGGCACTGGGGATGGCTCTGGCCTCTGAATAAGAGGGAGGAAGCCTTTGTTGTTCTTCTCTCTAAGGCTCCTGCCACCATGCCTTTCCTACATCGTCAGGTGTATATGCAGCTAAATCCATTTAAATGTTTTATTTTATCGGTCTCTGCCGAGGCTGTAGTTGGCAGCATATTTTATTTCCTGGTTTATCCAGTGAGCCATTTTTCAGTTGTCTAAGGGAGTACGTGTGCAGATAGCTGGAGCAGGGGTTTAAGCCTTTGGCAGGGCTTGTCAGTTGGAGGAGGATCAACCCAGCAAGGGCCGTGTCCTATGGTAGTAAATCTCCACCCTCTTGTAGCTTTCCCCTGCTCATTAATGATTTACATAACAGGAGAAACTTCTAGAAGGTTCTGTTGGGTCAGGTGACTCTGATGGCTTCGGGACTATTGGATGAGTCAGTTCCCATTTGAAGACCAGACAGGAGGCAACCACTTTTCTTTTTTCCCCGGCTTGCTCTCTCTAGTTTCTTCCCCAAGGTTTTTCACACCAAAGAGAACTGCTTCCTAAACTTGCTTGTGCAATTAATAAGGAATGCTTGCATTGTCCCAGACACATTGTTTAACGTTGTATGATGGGCTGTTGCTAACATCAGAAATGGGAGAGAAATGCCGGGGGAGGACCCATGCGACATCCCCGATCGCCAAAGCTGAGTAGAAAAGACCACCACAGGTCTTTGTCAAATGGCAGAGCAGACAGCATAGGGAGGGGTTGCTCTCCTAGGGGATGCGCACACTTAACTCCTTTTAGGCTTTCTTTCTTATATATTATTGTTTTGCCAATTCCGTCTTAAACCCTTACTTGGGTAAAGTCATAGTTTTTAGAGTCTCCCAAAGTCCATGCGGCGATCCCTTCCTCTGTTACATGGAATCATTGTTAGTGTAGCTTTCAGTCTGTCCTGTCGCTTTGTAAACCACTGATGCTCCATTCTGGTCATTGCCGCCATCAATGAGGCTTTGAGATTAGTTGGAGAACAATTCTTTTGAGTCGTACCATTACCCCTGAAACAGGCAGCGCCCCGAGCAGCCCACCCCCCAATATGTCCAGTGTTTTCTGTTCTAAATGCCCTCTGTAATCCCAGCATCCCGGGAGCTTTCAGTGGTTCCTTTAAAGTATGGAGACCTTAAAATATTTGCTAGTTTGTTTCAAATGCCTTGTATTGGGAAGAGGAGACCAGGCATTCTCTCCACTGACTTTCTATCAGCCCTAGCTAAATAAAAAGAATTTTCCTCTTCCGAACATACAAATAATGACTGGAACACAGCGCTTAACGCCTGATGAATATTGAACATTTCTGTCTTCAATAGCAAAGGAGAATTTTTTTCCTTTTTTTTTTAAAGCATTTTTTTAAGGTTCGATACTCTGCATTAATAACTTACTAATTACAATGAGCAAAAAGTACATGCAAAACAGGATGTAATCCGGAATTAATCAACATTTTCTTAGTGTGTAAGGATTGAGCCTAATTTTTTTTTTATTGAACTTCACACAGTTTGTGAGTTGTTTCTGGGGCAGTCCAAGCCTCTGGGGTTAGCAACCCACTATCAGTGACTGCATATTATGTCTGTTCTTTTGTGACTGGGTTATCTCACTCAGGATGATATTCTCTAGATGCAACCATTTTCTTAAGAATTTGGTTAAGTCATTGTTTCTGATGGCTGAGTAGTATTCCATTGTGTAAATGTACCACAATTTTTGTATCCATTCATCTACTGAAGGACATCTGGGTTCTTTCCAGCTTCTGGCTATTATAAATAGAGCAGCAATGAACATTGTGGTGCATGTATCTTTGTTGTATGTTGGAGTGTCTCTGGGGTATATGCCCAGAAGTGGAATGGCTGGATCTTCAGGTAGTACTATGTCCAATTTTCTGAGGAATCGCCAGACTGATTTCCAGAGTGGTTTTATCAGTTTACAACCCCACCAACAGTGGAGAAGTGTTCTTCTTTCTCCTCAACCTCACCAGAATCTGTTGTCATCTGAGTTTTGGATCTTGGCCAATCTGACTGGTGTGAGGTGGAATCTCAGGGTTGTTTTGATTTGCATTTCCCTGATGGCTAAGGATGTCCAGGACTTCCTCAGATGTTTCTCAGCCATTCTATATTGCTCAATTGAGAACGTTTTGTTTAGCTCTGTACCCCATTTTTAATAGGGTTGTTTGATTCTCTGGTGTCTAGCTTTTTGAGTTTTTTTGTATATCTTGGATATTAGGCCTCTATCTGATGTGGAGTTGGTAACTATCTTTTCCCATTCTGTTGGCTGCCGTTTTGTTTTCTTGACAATGTCCTTAGCCTTACAGAAACTTTGCAGTCTCATTAAGTCCCATTTGTTAATCTTTGACCTTAGAGCTTGAGCCATTGGTATTTTGTTCAGAAAATTTTCTCCTGTGCCTATGTGTTCTAAGGTTTTCCCTAATTTCTCATCTAATAGTTTCAGTGGATCTGGTTTAATGTGGAGATCTTTGATCCACTTACACTTGAGCATTGTACAAGGAGATAAGAAAGGGTCTATTTTCATTCTTTTGCATGCTGAGTGCCAGTTGGACCAGCACCATTTATTGAATAGGCTGTCCTTTTTCCATTGAATGTTTACCAATCCTTTGTCAAAAATCAGGTGACCATATACATGAGGGCTCATTTCTGGATCTTCTATTCTATTCCATTGATCCACTTGCCTATTTCTGTACCAGTACCATGCAGTTTTCAGCACAATTGCCTTGTAATATAGTTTGAGGTCAGGGATAGTAATTCCCGCAGATGGCAGATGTTTTCTTGTTGTTGAGGATGGATTTCACTATTCTAGGTCTTTTGTTATTCCAGATGAAATTGCACATTGATCTTTCCAACTCAATGAAGAACTGGGTTGGAATTTTGATGGGGATTGCATTGAATCTGTAGATTGCTTTTGGTAAGATGGCCATTTTTAAAATGTTGATCTTTCCAATCCATGAGCAAGGCAGATCATTCCATTTTCTGAGATCCTCCTCAATTTCCTTCTTTAGAGGTTTGAAGTTCTTGTCGTACAGGACCTTCACTTGCTTAGTTAGAGTCACACCAAGGTATTTCATAGTTTTTGTGACGACTGTGAAGGGTATCTTTTCCCTAATTTCTTTCTCCACATGTTTGTCCTTTGAATATAGGAAGGCTACTGATTTGTTTGAGTTAATTTTATATCTAGCCACTTTGCTGAACTTGTTTATCAGCTGTAGGAGTTCTCTGGTGGAATTTGTGGGGTCGCTTAAGTACACTATCATGTCATCTTCAAAGAGTGATGTTTTTACTTCATCCTTTCTGATTTGTATCCCTTTGATTTCTTTTTGCTGTCTAAATGCTCCAGCCAGGACTTCCAGTACTATGTTGAATAGGTAGGGGGAGAGTGGGCAGCCTTGTCGAGTCCCTGATTTTAGTGAGATTGCTCCAAGTTTTCCACATTTAAGTTTGATGTTGGCTGTTGGTTTGCTGTATATTGCTTTTATTATGTTTAGGTATGGGCCTTGGATTCCTGTTCTTTCCAAGACTTTTAACATGAAGGGGTGTTGAATTTTGTCAAATGCTTTCTCAGCATCTAGTGAGATGACCATGTGATTTTGTTCGTTGAGTTTGTTTATATGGTAGATTACATTGATGGATTTCCTTATATTAAACCATCCCTGCATCCCAGGGATGAAGCCTACTTGGTCATGGTGAATGATAGTTTTGATGTGTTTTTGGATTCAGTTTGCAAGGATTTTGATGAGTAGTTTTGCATCAATGTTCATAAGTGAGTTTGGTCTGAAGTTCTCTTTCCTTGTAGGGTCTTTGTGTGGTTTAGGAACTAGGATTATTGTAGCCTCAAAAAATGAGTTAGGTAGTATTCCATCTGATTCTATCTTGTGGAATAGTTTAGAGAGTATTGGTATTATGTCAGCAATAAATGTCTGATAAAATTCTGCACTGAACCCAACTGGACCTGGGCTTTTTTTGGTTGGGAGGCTTTTGATGACTTCTATTTCTTTAGGTGTTATGGGATTATTTAGATGGTTTACCTCATCCCGGGTTAATTTTAGGAACTTTTATCTGTCTAGGGATTCATACATTTCCTCCAAATTTTCCAACTTTGTGGAGTATAGGCTTTTGTAGTAGGATCTGATGATTTCTTAAATTTCCTCAGTTTCAGTTGTTATGTCTCCACTTTCCTATCTGATTTTGTTAATTTGGATACTCTCTCTTTGTCCTCTAGTTATTCTGGCTAAGGGTTTATCAATCTTGTTGATTTTCTCAAAGAACCAGCTCTTGGTTTTGTTGATTCTTTCAATGGTTCTTTTTGTTTCTATTTGGTCTATTTCTGCCCTAAGTTTGATTATTTCTTGCCATCTACATCTTTTGGGTGTATCTGCTTCCTTTTGTTCTAGAGCTTTCAGCCGTGCCATGAAGTTGCTGATGTATGCTCTCTCCAGTTTCTTTTTGGAAGCGCTCAGAGCTATGAGTTTTCCTCTCAGTACTGCTTTCATTGCATCCCATAGGATTGGGTATGTTGTGTTTTCGTTTTCATTGAATTCTAGAAGATCCTTAATTTCTTTCTTTATTTCTTCTTTGGCCCTGCTATCGTTTAACAGAGTGTTGTTTAGTTTCCAGGTGTATGTGGGCATTTTGTTGTCTTTGTTGTTGTTAAAGACTAGCCTTAGACCATGGTGATCTGATAGGATGCATGGGAGTATTTCAATCTTCTTATATCGATTGAGGCTTGTTCTGTGTCCCATTATATGGTCAATTTTCAAGAAGGTGCCGTGCGGTGCTGAGAAGAAGGTGTATTCTTCTGTTTTAGGATGATATGTTCTGTAGATATCTATTAAATCCAGTTGGTTCATAGTCTCTGCTAGTTTTACAGTGTCCTTGTTCAATTTCTGTTTCCATGATCTGTCCATTTGTGAGAGTGGGGTATTAAAGTCTCCCACTATCATTGTGTGGGGTGAAATGTATTTTTTTGAGCTTTAATAGGGTTTTTTTAAAGAATGTGGGTACTTTTGTATTTGGAGCATATATGTTAAGGATTGAGAGTTCCTCCTGACAGATTTCCCCGGTAATGAGTAAACAGTGTCCTTCCTTATCTTTTTTGATAACTTTTGGTTGGAAATTTACTTTATTTGACATTAGAATAGCCACTCCAGCTTGCTTCTTGGGGCTGTTTGCTTGGAAGTTTTTTCCCAACCTTTTACTCTGAGATAGTGTCCGTCTTTGTTTCTGAGATGAGTTTCCTGTATGCAGCAAAATGCTGGATTTTGTTTATGTATCCAGTCTGGTAGCCTATGTCATTTTATTGGGGGAGTTGAGTCCATTTATGTTGTTAGATATCAAGGAATAGTGATTGCTGTTTCCTGCTATTATTGCTTTTGTAGGTTGAGGTGTGTCTGTGTCTCTTTCTTCTTTTGGTTTTCTTGCTTAGGAGATTCCTTGTTTTTACTAGGATGTAGTTCCCCTCATTATATTGGGTTTTCCACCTATAATTTGTTGTAGCGCTGGGTTTGTGGTCAGATATCGTGTAAATTTAGATTTGTCTTGAAATATCTTCATGTCTCCATCTATGGTGATTAATAGTTTTGCTGGGTATAGCAGCTTGGGCTGGCACTTTTGCTCTCTTAGGGTCTGCATGATGTCTGTCCAGGCTCTTCTAGTTGTCATAGTCTCTGTTGAGAAATCGGGTGTGATTCTGATTGGTCTGCCTTTATATGTTACCTGACTTTTTTTCCTTACTGCTTTTAGTATTCTTTCTTTGCTTTGGGAACTTGGTGTTTTGACTATTATGTGTCCGGAGGAATTTCTTTTCTGGTCCAACCTACTTGGAGTTCTGAAGGCTTCTTTTATGCTCGTGGTCATCTCATTCTTAAGGGTAGGGAAGTTTTCTTCTCCAATTTTGTTGAAGATATTTACTGTGCCTCTTAGTTGATATTTTTCTCCTTCTTCTATTCCTATTATCCTTAGGTTTGGTCTTCTCATTGTGTCCTGGTTCTCTTGGACATTTTGGGTTAGGAGTTTTTTGGTTTTTGCATCTTCTCTGACTGTTTTGTCTATGTTTTCAATGTTGTCTTCGGCTCCCGAGATTCTCTCTTCCATCTCTTGTAGTCTTTTGGAAATGCTTGCATCTGTGACTCCTGATTTCTTTTTTAGGATTTCTACTTCTTGGGTTGTCTCTTTTAGTGTTTTCTTTATTGCGTCCATTTCTGTTTTAAATTTCTTCTTCCATTCCTTCATTTCTTTGGTTCTGTTTTCCTATAGATCTTTGAGTTCTTTGAGTGTTTTTCTTGTTTCTTCTTTAAAAGCTTCTAATTCTTTATTCTTTTCCTCCCACTCTTGTTTAAGGATCTCCATCATCATGTTGAGGCAAGATTTCATGTCTGAGTCTTCTTTTTTTGCAGTGTTTTGCATTCTCCTGTTTGCTGTGATGGGAGAGCTGGGTTCTAGCGTTGCCAGGTTGTCTTGGTTTCCCTGGGATATGCTCTTTCGTTTTCCTCTTCTTATCTTTTTGTCAGTGATAGGTTCTTGCCTTTCCCTTGTACCTGGCCTGTGTCCTTGGATCTCCACTGGTCCAGGTATCAGATGATCCGAGCCCTGTTCTGTGTCCCACAGCCGCTGGGTGGGAACAGAGGTCCCAATGCTGGGTTCCTGGTCCCTGGGTCAGGCAGGGCAGGGGCGTGCTTTCCGTGTGTGCTCGGCAGAGATCTCTCTGCTCCCTGGCTACTCGGATCACCCTCTCACCAGGCCTTTATCTCTGGGGCTCCGCTGGTCCAGGTGGTGGATGTTCTGAGCCCTGTTCTGCACCCCAAAGCCGCCGGGTGGGAACAGAGGTCCCAATGCTGGGTTCCTGGTCCCTGGATCAGGCAGGGCAGGGGCGTGCTTTCTGTGCGCGCTCGGCAGAGATCTCTCTGCCCATGTGGCTACTCTGATCCCCTTCTTCCAGGCCTTTATCTCTGGGGCTCCGCTGGTCCAGGTCGAGAATTTATTTCTATTATTATTATTATTATTATTATTATTATTATTATTATTATTATTATTATTATTAATGTTTTGTTATTGCTGGGGGTGAAACCCAAATGCTGCAGTGCACTATGCCAGGGGACTGTTGTGTCATGGAGATGTACATCCCAGAGCTCAGTTCTTTCATTGGTTTGCTTTGGATTTTGTTTATTTCTTTTAAAATATTTCACTGATGAACTTTATCACCACGTTCATAAGGTGTAAAACCCATCCCGTCACTTTCTTACCCTTCCCCACCTCTGTCCTCCCCCCACCCCCGTGAATGCTGTCTCCAAGGATCGTCATTTCGTTTGTGACCCACTGGTTTTATCCTGAACTCTCTGTGTGACCACTGGTTTGGGACTTTCTCTTGGTGTCCAGTGAGCTCACCGGTGGGTTCAGAGCTGAGGACAGGACCTGGCAGAGGAACTGAGATGTGTTTCCAGCCACAGTGTTAGGCATATTCCAAATGCCTATAACTCCACTCCAGGTGAGTGCAATGCCTCTGACTCGGAGAGCACCTTCACCTGTAGGCATATAGCTTCATAGATGTGTGCACATAATTAAAATAAATAAGGAAATAAATAGAATAGGTCCTGTTGAGGGCTGAACAGTCAACCAGCTATTTCCAGTACCTTGAGCAGCTAAAAGTTTGTATCTTCACTGTTGCTTGGGGCTATTTTTAGTTTAGCTAAATAACAGTAATATATTTTTCTTTAGGGCCTGACCTCTCCAGATGTGGGTTTTAAAAGGCACACACCCCATTTTTTAAATTGGGTTGTCTGAACTGAGTTCTTTGTAAATGTTGGATATTAAACCCCTGTCAGATTGGTGAAGATCCTTTCCCAATCTATAGGGTGCCAATTTGTCATATTGACCGTGTCCTTTACCTTACAAAGGCTTTTCAGTTTCATGAGGTCTCATTTAACAATTGTTGATCTGAACCACTGGTGTTCTGTTCAGGAACTTGTTTCCTGCACAGATGCATTCCAGGGTATTTCCCACTTTCTCTTGTATGCGATTTAGTATATTCAGTTTTATGTTGAGCTTCTTAATCCACTTGGAGGCTCCACCCAGCAGCTGATTCAAACAGATTCAGACACACACAGCCAAGCAATGGTTGGAGCTTGAGGACTCATGGAAGAATAGGAGGAAGAATTTTGGATCCTAGGGAAGATAGGGATGCCACAGCATGACCAACAGAATCAATTAACCTGGACCCTTGGGGATCTCAGATACTGAGCCACCAACCAAAGAACACACACAGGCTGGACCTAGGCCTCCCCCTCATATGTAGCAGGTGTGCAGCCTGACTTTTATGTGGGTCCTAAAATACTATCTCAAAAGCGTTTGCCTGTATGTGGGATATGTTTTTCTAGCTGGGCGACCCTGTCTGGAGTCAGTGGGAGAGGAATCATTTAGCCTCACAGAGATTTGAGGTGCCAGGATGGGAGGATACCCATGGTAGATTCCACCTGCCCAGAGGAAAAGGGGGGGGGGGAAGATTGTTGGAGGGGTGACTGGGAGGGAGTAGTGAACAGGATGTAAAGAAGTAAAAAAAAATAAATTAACTTTTAAAAATTTAATTTTTATATAAAAAGGCATGCATTGTCGCCTATGGGGCAAGCCTCAAACTCAGCTGTAGAGGAGTTGGTTATTTCCAGAACACATTTGCTACTCTTGCGTCGATAGTCACAGCTCAGCAGGTTGGCATTGTGTCCTTGGGGTACACAGCTCTGTGGAAATGCTGGTGCCTTTTTCTCCTCCCCCAGCAATGGCCTGCAAAGCACCTTCCAGTGGGGTAAGAACTCACCAGCAGGGAGGAAGCTTCTAATCAGGTTCTAGCTTGATTTCTCCCTGTCTCACTACAAACATGTGTAGTACCAGCAGCAACAGGAACTCATCATCTAGTTCTCACTAAGAGAAGTCGGGCCGTCTAATGATCAACTCCTAAGAAGGCATCTCAGCTCCTCGATTTTCTTTTAAATATTCAACTTATATATGGGGCATACAGAAGAACAGACCACAAGTATTTGAACAATTGATTTTTAACAAATGCCCCACACTGAAACAGTTTCATGGCGGAAGGAGAAGTCTGGACAAAGTGGAGAAAGGGTACAAACTGAATGGCCATTTGAAAAAACAAACACCTCACACCACACAGAGAAATTAAACAGAATTGCATCATTGTAGTTACAAGACTTCTTTTAAAACCCACGTATTGGTTTTTTCATGTTGTACAGGCAAAAGTGCTATACACAGACCCAAAAAGCTTTCTTCATACCCAAAACTGAGAGAAGACATAAATAGTGATCATTAGACTTTATGAAAATTACAATGTGCTCATCAGAAGACAGTCAGGCGAGCATCCACAGAAGACACTTCCAATACATTTGACAAAGAAAGGGCATGCAAAATAATGCATAGGACAATTGTTAATAAACAAAATATACTGTTTAAACAGAAAACCAGCAAAACTGAGCAGACACCTCGCAAAAGAATAGATATGGCTGGCTAGAATGTGTATTAAGACAGAGCACGGTGCCCTCAGAACTTCTCAGATAGAACTGAAACTCCAGCTTCAGCAGCGGAAGAACCAGAACATGGATGTAGAAAAGGAATATGAAATCAGAAGTTATTCAAAGGGAGAAGAGATAGTGTGTCACCGAGGTTAAAGAGAATCTCACATCCAGGGAACCAAAGAGGCAGATAGTCTACGTTTAGGAATTGATATAAAAAAACCTAGGTGCATAGAGATGATACAAGTATTGGTTACTGTAGAGAATGTGGACTGGGGTCTTCGGGCAATAGACTTTTATTTCTAATGCTTTGGAGACGAGGAAGTCCAAGGATTTGGTTTCGGCTAGATATGTCCTCTTGATACACAGGCAGATATTTTCTTGCTAGATCATTACCCAGTGGAATGAGGAACCATGTCTGATGTCCCTTCTTAAGAGGGCACAAATCCCATCTTGACCTAATTATCTCCATCCCAGATACAATCACACTGAGGATTAGGCTTTAACATATAAATTATGGCGAGCGATGAAGAGTGGATGGCACACTGTATGAGCCTAGGCAATGAAGAGCCAGGACTAGGAAGCCCTGGGGGGAAATTGGGAACTGAGTCAAGTGTCATGGCAACAAACTTACTGACTAAATATGGAGATGAACCTTTGTAAATATGTACATTTGTCCTGGCTGTTTTCATTGTATAACATTGTATGAGGCAAGTATTAGTATACAGTTGAGACTAAGGAGTCACGTTTTCAACTTGTAATTCAATCTGCACAGGAGAAGCCAAACAAAATTTAGAGATGATGGGGGGGGGGATATTTGGTGAGAGAACCATGTAGTAGTGATGTGTAGTTGGAGGGTGGGTCTAAGAATCAGCAGTAGCCTTGGGAAAATGGCTCTAAGGATGTATCAGTGCCTTTCTCACACTGCTCCTTTCTGTCTCCACCCTTTCCTCTCTCATCCACTGCCATCTTCCCTGTAAGGTAACTGTGTGGAAGCATCTGCGCATTGCCCCAGGAAAGCATCATCTCACTTGTCAATGAAAACAAAAGAAACCCGCAGAAAACTTGACTTTGACTTTGGGGGAGGAGTAGGGGGAATGCACTTGAGCAAGGCTGGTAGAATACTTGGTAAACATGCCATTGAGCTGCTGCCGGAAGGAAGAGGAATCCAGATGCTGACACCTCTGGGGAGCCACCAGAGCCAACTTGGAGACTATTTTGTGTTTTGTAACCTATAGCAGTATTCATTGTCTCCTGCTGCCTTCTGTGGGAGGCAGAGTTAATTGTAAGAAGCAGAGGCTTGGGGCATGTAGAAGAAGGGGGTTTCCTGGTTGTTCCTAGTGTGGGGGTGGGGCGGAGAATTACAGCCTCTGAGTGTCAGGCTCTCCACTGTAACCTGCCTCTTACACACTGTGCTCTGGCCATGTTGGTGTGTCCTAGTGAAAACCCCTTTCTTCATTGTAGTCAGCACCCAGAAGAAGTCACACCAGCTGCCTCCTGGTTGCTCTCATTTCTAAATTTTGTGCTAATGGGTCGAGCAATTTACAAGATGGGTTCCTTGAACTCAGTGGCTTAAATAAGGCAGGTTTACTTCTATCTTTAGATAGTTTCTCGGGTACCCTGTGTTCTGAGAACTGTCACATAGAGCTCAAAAGGGTGCATTCGCCCTGGAAAGACACTTGGGCTCCCTGAGTTTAAATTAAATCCTTGACAGTATAGAGCATCATGAGTATATTACCATTGTCAAGTGTGTACTGTCCCTATAGAGGGCTTTTCCTTTTAGTATTGCATTATTCAAAATTAAGTTAAAAATTCTTCTTTATTGTGCTTTAATATTCCTGGGTTGTGGACAGATCAATATTTCTACATTGTGCACGAACTCTACCTAAGGGCTGTGAATCCTATTTGCTTTGAAAGAAACAGCACTTAAGGATTGTCAGTCAAGTCAGTTGTAAAAAACATAGAATTAAAAAAAACCTTATTCTGCCTCCTCCTCACATCTAAATATAGCTAACTGTTTGCAAAGTCTACGAGAGACAGCTAAGCTGTGCTCAAAGACATTGCCTTTACAACTGATCAATGCGAAGAAAACGCTCCAGGTTTTTTTCATCTATGTATATAAACTAGGTCATCTTTATTAGACTGAAAGTTAAATAATATTATGAGCAAAACACATGAGTTAGAAAATGGCCTTTGTTCTTGCAGCCGGTTATAGATGGAAATTGGGATATTCTAGTTTTCAAGTCCTCATACCCTGGTTGACACCATGTAATTTCTAATCCCAGTTTGGCCACTGCATGTGTGTGTGTGTGTGTGTGTGTGTGTGTGTGTCTGTGTGTATGTGTATGTATGTGTGTGTCTGGGTGTGGGTGTATGTCTGTATCCGTATGTGTGTCTGTGTGTGTATGTGTGTCTGTGTGTATCTAGGTGTGAGTGTGTGTCTGTATCTGTCTGTGTATCTGTGTGTATGTGTGTGTGTCTGTGTGTGTGTGTGTTTCTGTGTCTCTGCATGTGATGGGATTACCTGTAGTCCAGGATGACCTTGAACTCTTGAACCTTCTGCTCTCCCCTACAAGATGTTCCAGCTTCTTTACCATCAGTGTAAAACAAACACCCCTCCCCCAAGCCCTTTTGACTTAATCTCTTTCTAAAGCCTGAGTTCTCTGTCATGCTACAGTTTAAAACCAAAATCCTGGGAATTATTTGGAGTTTATGCACATAGTTCAGTGATGGAGCACGTGACTGACATGTTTAGGTCTTGAGTTCTATCCCCAGCACCGCTAAACCAAAGAATTAACGATATAGTTTCATATTTGTTTGGTGTGTCCCCGAGAAGCCAGAGTTAATGTCAACACAGCTTGATACCGGGGGAAAAAATCCTCCCGTAACGGTGAAACTGACTTGCCTAATTAAAATCTGTTTACAGTTTCTGAAAGTAAATAAAAGCAAACTCAATCCCCTCATAGCTCATCTACTAATAACCTAACAACTGTTTATCTAGCGACTACTTGCTTTGGGCTCATCCTTGTGTGTATATATTTGATCTTCTCCATGTAGGAGCTTTCATTTAACCGTCACATAATTTATATTTACAAAGTGTCATTTGGATTCTTCTGGCGTGTTATGGCCAGGAGTGCCAATAAAGGAGCCACACTGAGCCCTAATATTCATTATTTTCTTCATATCACTGTGTACGGAGTTTGTATCATCAGAAGAAACAATGGACTGTACCATTAAATTAGCACAATTTTGCAGCGTTGCCTGGCAGAGGCTCACACTTAATCCAAGAGGTTATTCAACCCCATCTGATATGATTACTCTATAAATATTTGCCCAGGCTCAGCACCCGCCATTAGATCACTAATCACACATGGGTTTGCTATCGTGAAGACTCCGAGTGTCAGCAATTTGGGAAACAAAGCTAATTAGTTTTGATCTAAGGACAGGAAGAGTTAGGAAGTTGAGGGCAAATCCATTCCCATAGCAAACTGGCTATTTAGAGCACTCGTGAATGGGAAAATCTATTGTTGTTTATACAGGAGTATGAGGAGAAATGGAGAGACTGGTAGGTAAGAGCTGCAGACCCGTGGTGTGACGGCAAGTGACAGTAATTAACAGACATGGTGACACAGAATCAGGGCGTGCATTGAGTAGAAATACTAGCTTAATAGTGCAACTTGAAATAAACCCGTATCTAAGTAAATAGCAAGCCCTCGGCTCTGTTTTCTTCTCCTTCCTTCTTCCCCCTCGTGTGTTTGTTTTTATGTTCATTTGAAAGAGGTTCTCAGGTAGCCTGGGCTGTCCTCGAACTCACTCTGTGGCCAAGGTTGAGCTTGAGCTCCTGTTCTTTCCAGTCTTACCTTCTATGTGTCAAAATGGCATGTATGAACACCATGTTTTCTGCACCAAGCTCCTGCTTTCTTGTTCTAACCAGATCATGTCAAATATAAGGAATTCTGAGGACAGCATGGGCATTGAGCCAGTAGTACTGATTTGGGAGGAGGGTAACAAAGGAGACTATTACCACTATCTAGACACTGCCACCAGACTGTTGGGACACTTGAGCTCGTTTTAGTCAAACATCTGCATCTTTTAAAAACTGTCAGTCTTTGTCAGGGTTTCTATTTCTGCACAAAACATCAGGACCTAGAAACAAGGAAAGGGTTTATTCAGCTTACACTTCCACATTGCTGTCCATCACCAAAGGAAGTCAGGACAGGAATGCACACAGGGCAGGAACTTGGAGGCAGAAGCTGATGCAGAGGCCATGGAGGGATGCTACTTACTGGCTTGCTTCCCCTGGCTTCTCAGCTTACTTTCTTATAGAACCCAGGTCTACCAGCCCAGGGATGGCTCCACCCACAATGGGCTGGGCCAGGGATGGCTCCACCCACAATGGGCTGGGCCCTTCTCCTTTGATCACTAATTGAGAAAATGCCTTACAGCTGGATCTCATGGAGGCATTTCCTCAAGGGAGGCTCCTTTCTCTGTGATAGCATCAACTGTGTCAAGTTGACACACAAAATCAGCCAGTCCACTGTCTTATATCACAATCCCAACCTATCCCCCACCTCCTGGGGAAAAACCAATAACAAAATGCCCCTAATTAGTGAATATGATTATTAATATTCACTGTCAAGTTGAGGGGATCGATTGACTATGAAAATGGAACAAGGCTCTGGGCCTTCTGGGAGAAGTAAGTGGATTGCCTAGACTAAGCCAATGGTGGGGGATGACTCTACTCCATGTACAGGGGAAGGAGAGAGCTGCTCAGCTGCTGCGTTGCCTGCCTTCACACTGAAGATGCAACCTGACCACTGTCTTCTCAGGTTCCAGATGCCAGGTCACTTCCTTGCCATGACGGTTTGTCTCTCTTGGTCATGATGTACTTCAAACTCTAAGCCAAAGGCAATGTTTCTTTGCACTGTTTGTAAGGCATTTGATCACCGCAGTAAGGAGAGTGGTTAATCGGGTGGCACACAACTCTATAAACAGCACAAATTAGCCTTGCTCTAGCTTCTGAGAGGCAGTGCCTTTCTATGAAATGCTGGGTCGTCTGACTCAGTAATGGGTAAAAATTAATATTGAGTGAATCCCATATCATGCCAAACATTTTATTGTCCCTCGTAATTGTGCTTTCATTTAATTTATTACTGATAAGAGCGTCATTGATAAGGCTTTTTAGGTCCATCTCTAATGCAAGATGCAATAAATAATCTGAACGGGTTCGGTTGTTGAGTGCACTTGTTGCTTTTGCACAGAACTCAGGCTTTGCTCCCAGCATGCTCCTGGTGGCTCACAGTTGTCTCAACTCCCATCCCAGACAATGCAATGCCTTTTTATGGACTCTGTGGACAAAATGTTCACATACATAAAGTAAAATGAGTCTAAAAATCTAAACTGACCTTTTGGGATCACTCTTCTCTCTGGGAAGTAAGAGATGATAGGAAAGATCTTCTGAATTTTCTGGTTATATAATTGTACATATGAATGTATGTATGCATGCTTGTATGCTTGTATGTACGTACATATGTATATATATATATATACATATACATATATATATATATACATATATATGTGTACATAGGTATTGTGTATAATTTCCTCATAGTAGTAACAAAATCTATGGGCTCAAACATATTAGATGGATCAGGATTCTCAACGGGCACTGCTTTATAAACTACTAGATTAGACAATCTGAATAGTTCATATAATTTTCAAAAACCTATGATTTTATGCTGTCTGATATATACCTATACATATATGTACCAGCACAAATAAATTTAATAGAGAGGATTGGAGATCTGGGGTGGTATCTCAGTAGTAAAGTGCCTGTCTGCCCTAGATTCCATGCTCTGCAAAACACACATACACACAGACACACACAGACACACACAGACACACAGACACAGACACACACACACACACACAGAGACAGAGAGAGAGACAGAGACAGACAGAGACAGACAGACAGAGACAGACAGAGACAGACAGAGACAGATAAAAAGAGGGCAAGCAAGAAAAGGAAGAGAAGAGGGGAAATGCTGAGGAGAGGAAAGGACAGGAGGGGAGGAGAGGATAGGAGAAGGGAAGGGGAATGGAAGGGAGTCAGAGAAGCCTGGAAATCTTAGACCAAGGCAATTTACTTAGGAGAAAATGAGAAGTCAACAAATGAAGACAAAGAATTATGATTAAAAAAATACAATTGTATAATAATTATTATCAGGTTAAAAAAAGAGGTATTTGTATGTGCTATCCTTGTTTTAAATTTAATCAGTTAACTAGTCGTTACAATAAATCCACTGTCATTGTTCCTCCTGGTTTACACAGTCGGAAAATGCAGGGCAGGGAAGCCAAGCAACACACAGTCATTCCCAGAGGTGAGAGTCATTCCCAGAGGTGAGAGTCAGCCCCAGGAGTGAGAGTCAGCCCCAGTTACCTGCTTCTACAGCCAGACAGTGAGAGAAAGGAGTCTCACAGAACGCTGTGAGGAGTTTTAAAATAGTTTTGCTGAAGAGCTTGCTATGGACCAAGACTGCCTCTTCATCCTTAAACTTGCTTCCACTTTTCTTCTCCCCTTTGCTGTTCCTACAAGAGCTTGGCTACCGTCCCCAATTCTCGGGTGAATCCCATTTAGTGTAAGAGATTCATATGAATTCCATTTAACTATTTTCAGATATATCTACCTGATCAAATTGAAATAAATTCACATCCAGAAGGCTTCTGGGGACAAATGCCTTTCACAAACCTGAAGGTAGATATGACCTTGGATGTAGCCCACAGCAAGGGAGCAGAGAAGGGAAATGGGAACAAGACCCAACCTGATTTTTATAAAACTTGATTCAAACCCTGAAAGACACAATTGCTAGAATCAATATAACTCTCTGAGTTTGGGTTTGATGTTCTCATACCTGCCACATACAAAATTCAACCGTGTAGAGAAGTGTGAGGCAGGAATGAGGTAGACTCTAGGATCATTCTCAGGGTGCAGGTAGCTAGCCTGATATTGTATCTGAGGACCAACTGACTATCAAGAAGACCTGAGATAGCACAAGAGATGTTCTCCCATGTTCCCAGATGCAAGGAAAAGCCTGCCTGCTCTATCCTGCCAGAGGAATGGCTACGTACTGATGGCTTTGCGAAAGTTTCATCTACTGACTAACAAAGATGACGAAGGCTGTCATCCACAATATTAAATCTAGGAATGAAGCTGAGATCTCTACCGACACCTAGTCTCTATACCTTGACCAACCATGGATTTCTACAGACACCACTCACTGCACAAGACACCCCTCTGATGAGGTCGGAGGGCGTCACTAATCTGTGAATACAAAGATAGAATTTAGCAGGCAGTTGAATACTATGTGAAACTATTGACATACTTGTAGTAGATTCACTTCCGTGCCCTGGGAAGTCACCAGTCCTGGGTCCTTGGTTAGAACCACAGTATCAGGTATGGCGTGTGTTTCCTTCTGCAGACCAGGCCTTAAATCTAGTCAGAAAGTAATTGGCTATACCATAGTAGTTGTGGGACTAATGCATCTCTAGGTGTGTAATGACATTCTGGCCATTATTGTGGTTAACAAAGTTCACAGATGAATAGATTGCTAATAATGTTTCTTTTTTCTTTCTTTGTTTCCCTCCCTCCTTCCCTCCCTCATTTCCTTTCTTCCTCCTGCCCTCCTTCCCTCCCTCATTTCCTTTCTCCCTCCCTCCCTCCCTCCCTCCCTCCTTCCCTTCCTCCCTCCCTTCCTCCCTCCCTTTCTCCCTCCCTCCCTCCCTCCTTCTCTCCCTCTCTTCTCTCCCTCCCTTCCTCCCTCCCTCCCTCCCTCCCCTCTCTCTTTTTCTTTCCCAGAAACCTATACAGTTCCTTCCAACACTTTAAAAACTAGGCATCAGGGAAGGGACTGGCAGCTCAATAAAATCTTGTTCACCATGTCCCGTAGGCAATATGCAGGCTGTTCCCCTCAGTAAGGTTTTATTGTCAGATTGTGGTGGGGCCACCAAGAGCAACAGTGAGAGCTGGCACTGTTGGAGGCTGTCTAGGACACCTCTGACCAACCAACAACTCAAGGGAAAACATCTCATTGTGTTTTTTATTTGGCAACCTGTGTGTTCTGCAGTGAGCAACCCCCCCTGTCCCCTGTAAAATAATTTCAATTAACCTCTTTTATAGAGACATCTTCACTTCAGCTTAGGTTTTCTTTAATATTTATATATATTTATTGAGTTCACCTTTCCAATCCTAAGGTTCTTCCTTATTCTGTTGAGTGGCTTGTTTGTGATTTCTTGTTCTTTAATCTGGGGTTTACTTCTGTTCTTTTTAAGTTTAACTCAGAATTTTGTGACCTCATTAAACTCCCTCAATTTTTGATCATTCTAAAAATTGTTATTTGAAATTCTGAGTTCTGAGGTTCACCTAGGCTAATTCTCGTTGCAGAAGATTTCTACAACCCTGGTGGTCTTTGCAGTCACCTTGCCTGGTAGGCAGTTGCAGACTGCCTTGGTCTTTTATATTGTTGGATGGACTCTGGGCAACTGGGGTTATTTCATTGGCTGTGTGTCTGATATGAAAGCTTCTTGTCCACATTTGCCGACTGTGAGTCTCATCTTGTGTTTTCTGTCCAGTGTGATTTGTTTGAGGACTTCAAGGAGAAGTATGCGACTCATAGACTTTCAGATAGTTGCTACTGAGGATTGGTTGGAGAGGCTGGAATGATTCCACTTTGGTGGCAACTTGTCTATTCCAGGGGTCCCAGGTAGTAGTGAATTTTCTTGATTAAGGTCCAACAAAGGTTCTAAGTGCAGTTCCCAGCTGGGTCTGGGTGTGAAAGGGCAGTGTTAGTAAAGGGGAGGAACCAGGCAGAGTCACCAAGAAAGCTTGCAAATGCCTATTGTGTTTCTTTTGTTAACAGGTGCGTTACACTAGTTACACTAGTTAGTTAATCTCTGTTCTTCAGTTTCTCAGTCTGTGAGTAGAGGATTATATTTATCTCTAAATGTTATTTTGAGACTCAAAATATTATAAAATCAAACCTGGGAGGATAAAATAGATGTACTTTAATATGTTAAACTCACTTGGGGAATAGAAATTATTTAAACCCATGTTTCTAAGCAAGCCATCTTTGTCAGCACAAATGACATTTAATTTACATAAAATATATGTTCCTTCCTATGAATGTTTGTAATTTGGTGTTGTACTCCCGGGTTTATAGCACACTGGAAAATATGAGAATTTGATGCATGAGAAAAAATTTTTTAATTGAATGTAAATGTATACTTTCATAAGAAATAAAACAAAAACAAACAAACAAACAAACAAAAAACCCAGAAAAACCTTTCTTGGCTGATTGCAAAGATTTTGATTGGCAGGAGTCAAACCAGGAGTTCTCATTTTGGCGTGAATTATTCTCTACCCACCAGAAAAACTCTTAATACTATTTAATAATCTCCATGCCTGTCATCCCTTTCTCACACAGAGGCCCATTCCTTGGTTATTCTTGAAAATCTGTACTGTTGCTACGATGTTTCTTTTTCTAGAAAGAAACAGGCTTTCATTTCCCAGGCTGTCAGTGAGGAGCTCCCAGAGCACACACAGATCCCCTCCATTATAGCACATCAAGAGCTCATGCCTGTAGCTTGAAAATAGAAATCTTTGGTGTGTGTGTTTGCCTGTTTGACAGCTCTGTTCTAAATTTTGAAACCCGTGGTACTGTAAAGTGCCTGTCTGACAATGGTGTACCAGAACTTAGTCGTGCAAAATAATTACTGTTCACGGTTCCTTAGCTGAAGTCAATAGCTCCCTGCAAAACACAACAGAATGCACAGATCTAAAGTTACTAAATCAAAACTGAGAAAAAGGGAAAAAAATTTAAACAAGTTCGACAGAGGAAAAACCGGTCTGTATGACATTTACCAAGTGATCTCTTTTTACCTATGGACGGTCCTAATCTAAGGGGAATTTTCTGATAGAAAAGATGGTCATTTCTGTTAGTACATTCTGGTAATTGTAGACAGTAATCTCATTGCGGTGAGGAAAACAGTAAAAGCTGTGTACTGTCTGTTTTCTGAATTTGAAATGGTTTGTAAATTCAAATATTTGAAAGTCAACAGTACATTGCTGAAGGACATAATTAAATTATTACATGTCTTACATATACATATTGCATTAATCAGGGTTCCTTAGAGTTATTGAACTTATGAGGTGAATATCTATCAATAATCTGTCTATCTATTAATCTATCAATCAATCAATCTGTCTGTCTGTCTTCCTGTCTGTCTGTTTTTCTGTCTGTCTATCTATCTATTTTATAATATATAGAGAGAAATGATTAGAAACACTGAGTCTGCAGTCCAACTAAGACAACATGGGAAGCTGTGACTGGAAAGTCCAGAAATCAAGTAGTTGCTCAGTCCCACAAGTCTGGGCGATTCTGCTGCTCTTCTGTATGAGCTGGAATCTGGAGAAGTATCTATCCAATGGATGTACCAGTAAAGGGAGTGCAAGCAGCAGCAGAATAAACGACCCCTTCCTTCTTTCATTGTCCTGTGCAGACCTCTAGCAGAAGGTGTGTCCCAGATTAAAAGTGTGCCTCAAGATCTGGATTAAAGGTGTATGCTAATCCGGGAAAAAAGTATCATCACACCTCCAGATCTGGATCCAAAGCCTATGTTTTTCAGCCTTAAGATCAGGATCAAAGACATGTTTTCTTTTTGCCTTGAGATCTCAGTCACAGGTGTTCCCTCCATTTCTGGATTGTAATTCATTCCAGATAGAGTCAAGTGGACAGCTGAGAAAAGCCACATACACACACAGAGTCACACACACACACACACACAGTCACACACACACACACACACACACTCATGTTTATAACTAATGTTCATAACATGTATAACTAAACTTTATGCATTTACAAATATATGTATACATAGAGATCTAAACTTATTTACTTATTTCAGTATTGCTTTTGGTGCCTGGAAAATCTACCTGCTTCCCCTCAATCCTTAATACAGTACAAAAATCAGAAGATCTCAGCCATTCTGACTCATAAGGTGGAATCTCAGGGTTGTTTTGATTTGCATTTCCCTGATGACTAAAGATGTTGAACATTTCTTTAGGTGCTTCATGGCCATTTAAGATTCCTCAGTTGAGAATTCTTTGTTTAGCTCTGTCCCCCATTTTTAATAGGGTTATTTGGTTGTCTGGAGTCTAACTCCTTGAGTTCTTTAATACAATTCTATATTATAGAGCCTATCATATAGTTTATATTATTTTTGTTTTATTTTAAAGATTTTTTTCTCTTACAACTTTATTTTAAAAAACAGATATACATGTATAGATTTTAAAAGGCATTTTTGGCATAACACTATATGAATATATTTTTGTTAGTACTTAATTCTTTTAGAGGTTTGATAGTATGCATTGAAATCTTACTAGTTACCATAAGCATAAAGTACATGTAGGACAGAACGTAACATGGAAACAGTCAGAGTTTTCTTGTTGTGTATAGATTAAACATAGTGATTTTTGAATACCAAATATTGTCACAAGGCTATATTCTTAGCTCTTGGATTATAGTTTATATTACAATAGATATTATATTATCTATTATATGTCTATAATAGATATTAGCCCTCTATCGGATATAGGAGTGGTAAAGATCTTTTCCCCTATCTGTTGTTTGCCGGTTTGTCCAGTTGGTTGCCAATTTGTCCTCTTGACAGTGTCCTTTGCCTTACAGAAGATTTGCAATTTTATGAGGTCCCCTTTTTTTGGTAAGATTGTTGATCTTAAGAACATAAGCCACTGGTGTTCAGTAAATTTTCACCTGTGCTTATGTGTGCGAGGTTTTTCCCCACTTTCAAACTCAGGTGACAGTAGATGCTGGTGAGGATGTGGAGGAAGAGGAATACTCCTCCATTGCTGTTGGAATTTCAAGCTGGTACAACCACTTTGAAAATCAGTCTGAAAGTCCTTAGAAAACTGGATATATTGCTATCTGAGAACTCAACTATACCACTCCAGGGCATATACCCGAAAGATGCTCCAACATATAACAGAGATACATGCTCCAACATATTCACAGCAGCCTTATTTATAATAGTTAGAAGCTGGAAAGAATTCAGATGCCCTTCAACGGAGGAATGGATACAGAAGATGTGGTACATTTACACAATGGAGTACTACTCAGCTATCAGAAACAATGACTTTATGAAATTCCTAGGCAAATGAATGTAACTAAAGACTATCATCCTAGTGAGGTAACTGAGTCACAAAGAACACACATGGTATGCACTCACTGTTAAGTGGATATTAGCCCAAAAGCTCAGAATACCCAAGATACAATGTACAGACCACATGAAGCTCAAGAAGAAGGAAGATGTGGATGCTTTAGTTCTTAGAAGGGGAACAAATACTCATGGGAGGTAGAGAATGGGAGGGAGTTGGGAGGAAGAGAAGGGGGGTGAGGGAGTAGAATCAGGTATATGAGGAGACAAATGATGTACAGAGGGTCAGAAATTTAAACAGAGGTGTGCAGCAGTGGGGGATGGGAAATGGTGATAGCCACCAGCAAGTCCCAGATGCCAGGAAACTAAGAGCTTCCTGGGACCCAACAGGGATGAGATTAGCTGAATGGTCCAACGAAGTGGAGGGAGGAGAACCTGTAAAGACCATATCCAGAGCTTAGGCAAGGCCCCAGGTTGGGGAATGAGGCCACCTACCCTTCTCAACATTTAAACCCAGAATTGCTCCTGTCTAAAGGAAATACAGGGACAAAGAGTAGATGAGAGACTGCCCCACCTGGGGATCCATCCCATTTGCAGCCACCAAACCCAGACACTATTGCTGAGGCCAAGAAGTGTTTGCTGACAGGAGCCTGATAAGGATGTCCCTGAGAGGTTCTGCCAGAGATTTACTGATACAAATGAGGACGCTTGCAGCTAACCATCGGACTGAGCACTGGTCCCCCAAATGGAGGAGTTAGAGAAAGGGCTGAAGGAGCTGAAGGGGTTTGTAACCCCATAGGAAGAACAGCAATATCAACCATCCAGATCCCACCCACTCAGAGCTCCCAGGGACTAAAACACCGACTAAAGAGCACACATAGAGGACCCATGTCTCCAGCTGCATATGTGGCAGAGAATGGTATTGTTTGGAATCAATAGGAGGAGAAACCCTTGGTCCTGTGAAGGCTCATTTCCCCAGTGCAGGGAAATGCCAGGGTGTTGAGGTGGGAGTGGGTGGGTGGGAGAGGGAGCACCCTTATAGAAGCAGTGGGAGGGAGGATCCCCGTTCCCCCTGGGAAAGGGGAGAACATTTGTAATGTAAATACATAAAATAGCCAATGGAAAAAAAAAAGAAAAAGAAAATCAGGAGTACAGAAGGCCTTAGGAAAGTCACTATTGATCTTGTAAATGGTAGTTCTGTCTTTCCTGTGGCCTAAAGCCTTTGCCAGAGAAATCTGGCAAGACTGAATGTTTTGCTTGATGGCTTGAATGAATACAGTAATCACAGAGCTTTCTGTAATGGCTGGCCCTTTAGCATTTTCAGACTCAGTAGAAGAGGGCATCAGATCCCATTACAGAGGGTTGTGAGCCACTATGTGGTTGCCGAAAATTGAACTCGGAACCTTTGGAAGAGCAGTCAGTGCTCTTAACCACTGAGCCATCTCTCCAGCCGGCTCCCATGTTCTCTTTGTAAACAGCCTTTGGGTCTTTTCACAAATTCCTGTGTGACTGATTCGCCTGTATTTTCTTTGTTTGCAATGGAAGGTCGAGGTGACATGAGCTTTGATCAACAGGCAACGGTTATGCTCATAGCTCATTACCTTCTGTAAAGACCACAAACTCACGAATAGTGCCTCTCCCTGTGGCCAAGCATGGAATCACATCAATCTGTGGGGTCCATGGCTCCTGTGCCTACGTTGGCAGAAGGAGAGCTATGGCTAAGTGTCCACCCAATGGTGCAGAACTGCTCACAATGAGAGAGAGAGCAACACCCAGCAGTGGAGACCACAGAGGCTTCAGGTTTCAGACTTGACTTCCTAAGCCCAGTGAGAAGGGCCACACTGAAGTGTAGTGCAGCCTTGCAGCCTGCATAGGAAGAAATGCACCATATCTGTGGTGACCTGGCCTTACCAGCCACAGCCTGACTTCACCAAGAACCCCTTGAGCTTCATCTTCATTGTGCCCGGAAACTGATTGCTGCACATGGGAGGCCCGACCCAGGGGAGCTAGAGCCTGAGTCTGGCACAAGGAAGGCCAAACCCTTGGCCTTTCCATCCCCACATACGTTCCGCCTCGCTTAGCATCTCGGCAACTCCGATAATCGCTGTTTACCCTCCAATGCCACTAGAAATGAGCTTACAAGAGCCTCCATTGGGCAGGGCACTTCTGTCTTCTCTGTGGCCCTGCTCACGATGCAGTTTCTGGAACCAAAGCCACATTCTCCTACAGTCTTGGATCCAGCATCCATGGGTAGAAGACTTAGTCCTGTTCCGTGACTACCTAATGATGCCTCCTTCCCCAACAAGATTGCAACTCTTCGGATTGCAACCCCGAGGGGCTCAGAGCACCTCAGCACAAGCCCTACCTCCAACATCTAGCCAAAGCCACCAGGTGAGCAGGTTCATCTGTGGAGCCCATCCCTCAGTCAAGCTTAGCCAGGACCCCTCCTTCCCGGAGCCTGTCCCTGGGAGATCTTTTGCCACCAAGGTTCTAGCCCTGGACTTTCTAACCACTTTTCTCACAGAGACGCCCTGCTGCTATTTCTAGGACCAGTTTGCCTAACCCACAGCCCATGCCCACGGTCGTCTTAATCTTCTTTCTTGCCGATTGCCAGCTTGCTAATCTGATGTCCCCTGGGCTGTAAGTACACTGTCAGGACCTAGTGAGGAGGTGCAAGGAGCAGACTGTGCTTGGCATGCCCGGTCCCCCGAACCCTCTAGTTGTGCCTCCTCCTCCTCAGTGGAGACCCGGAACTCTCAGAGAGCCAAAGCACACAGGACCCAGAAATAGGAGGTGGGACAAAGCTGTGGCAAAGAGCATGAAGTGCTGGCACTGCAGGCCAGCCCAGGGTCCCCACCTATGCCACATACCTGCCTATTGGAGCCTGGCCCCCGAGCCCCTGCTGGAAAAGTGCTACCCAGTAGAGTGTCTGCCCAGTAGAGAGCATGCCTGCTTCAGAGGTCTACCTGAGATTCCCTGCTCCCAGCCTTAGCTGCTGAGGACAGAGAGGACTATGGGCAGCCCAGGCTTGCTGTGGGGAACTGTAACATGGAAGGCTTGTAAGAGGTGAGAGGAAGGAGCGAGCCGCAGGACTTTCAGTGCCCTGCTCACATTTTCCTCTCTTTTGGCCAGACTCTGCTCCCTAATTCTTACCCCGCCACCCTAACCAACCAAAATGCCTATTTGCTACCTGCTGTGTCCTGCCCAGGGTACCAGCAAGTCACCTGGCTGGCCACGGTGGTTCCAGTGCCTGCCAACCTCTTTTGCAAAGCTGTGGGGACAGAGACATTTACACTGCAGGCAGTTTGCAACGAAACCACTTTTGCCATACTGTCCCAGGGGAACCGTTTTCACCCCCCAAACCTGATCAGCTACCCTGCAGCAGAGAGGTGTCACCAGCCAGGTTATGCCGATTGCTGGATCGCTATTGGTGACAGAACCACGTGACTGGAACCTCACCGTCCCACCCCACTTACTGCCCCTCCCCCCAGCGTGTTGCTTTACACCAGACATGCTCAAGTGTGTTCATGTACACCGAAGCCGGTCACGCCAAAAGAGTTGCAGGTCAGATGGGGTGGGCTCTCCTACCACCCTCTGATGTAGTCTGAGACCCCTGGCCCAGGCCAGAACCTCTCACTGAGGACTAGACTGTCGACAAGCACTTTCTTGAGACCTAAAAGTCAGCGTGTGGCTACTGAAGGACCTGGAACTAGGGATGTGAATGATTACGGTCAGAGCACAGGAAAGGACATAGTGATTGCATGCATGAAGTAGGGGTCTCTTGAGTTAATGAAATGCATTTTATGATTTGGCACATATATTCCTATTTTCCATTAAATTAACTTTATTTCTAAGGCATATTTTGATTTATCATCAAGAGCAACAAAGCATTAAATCTTTAAAAAAAAAAAAAAAAAGACCACACACTCTTAAAAGCTACTCATTGTGGCGTAGTGTGTATGGGATGAGATGGGCCGATTTTTAAGAGTTTGAGTCACCAAGTATACATATACACCCCATGTGCCAAATACCCTCCTCTGCACCATTCTGGAAAGTTGTGGAGGCTCTTCTATGGGTCTGGATACTTGTGTTCCCCAAACGCTGTGCTGAAACCAGTTCCCACTGTGGTGGAATTAAGAAGCCAAGGCTCCGGGAAGCAATTAAATTAGAATGGAGTCGGTGTCTGAGACTGAGTGAGGCTCTCTCTGTCTTAGAAGCTGCGCCCAGGTCTCCTTGTCACCAGATCCACTTGGCAGTCTCCAGAACTTTAAAGTCCAGTTGCCACTGTGGTTTATCGTAAGGACAGGCAGTCACATTTGCCACCCTCTTTCTAATAAAAACAGTCACTTTCTCATCTCTATCGTTGTAAATTAGGTTTCTTTTCTTTTTAAAATCCTTCATGTAAATGAAGCCATATATGCTTTTGTGCTTGGTCTTCTTTTGTTTAGCATAATAAGGAGTTTGAGCCACGCCATCATGTGATCAGTAGCTTATTGCTTTTCCTTATGATATAGTCAGTAGAGTGATGTGTGAATATACCATAATCAGTTTTTCCACTCCTCTGCTCATGGGTTGTTCTCAGATATCTTTCTTTGTGGCCATTCTTACTTCTTGGGTTAATATCTAGAAATAGTCTTGCTGGAATATACATTTGTTTATATTTATGAGAAACCTTGAGCCAGTTTCCCCAGCTGCATGGGACTCAATAAGACTTTAATATTCTCTGCCATGTTTTGTTTAATTGTGACTGTCTTTGGACTTTCTCCCTGTTTAATGCGTACAGACTTAAGCTTCAGACAGTATGCAAAATTCAAAAGAGTAGAGCTAGTTATGAGCTCTGAGAAAAGGGTTTCTATCAAGCAACTGGCCATAACAGGCAGGAAATGTAGAGAATAGAACAGGTGTGCATGGTTAGAGAATGCCCATCATTTTTCATGATTTATCTACCACAATAACACACACACAGTCACTCATACACACACACTCATACACACACATTCACTCTCTCTCTCACACACACACTCACTCATACACACATTCACTCTCTCTCTCACACACACACTCACTCATACACACACACACACACACTCATACACATACACACACATTCACTCATACACAGACATACACACACAGAGACACACACACACAAACACATTCTCACTCATACACAGACACATTCACATACAGACTCATACACAGACACACACACACAGACACACACACACAAGCACATTCACTCATACACAGACACACACACATACAGACTCATACACACACACACACAAACACATTCACTCATACACAGACACACACACACACACACACACACACACACACACACACACACAAACACTTTCTCATAGTCTTGTCTGCTGAGACTAAACCAGACAGAATCAACTAGAATATTTTTAACTCCCGGAGAAGGCTGAGAATGGACTTGTTCTACTGCTTGGAACCAAACACCCGAATTAGCGTTCTGCAGTGAGTTACAGATAGTTTTACAGTCTTGAAGCACAAGCAGAAGTCTAAGCTACAAGCCCTCAGATTACTGCAGGTGGCCAGGCAGCCTGGAAACGCTCACCATTAATGTCCCGCAGCTCCGTCTCGGTGGAGGTGCCTGTAGTAATGTTTGCAAGAATAAATCAAGCGATGGGTTTTGATTTTCATATTTCTGGTGACTAATGACATGAAGTGCTTTTTAATATACATTTTAACCAGGCATATTTTTCTTTTGTGATGTGTCTGCTCAAATTTTGCCAGTTTTCTGTTTAAATAGTATATTTTTGTATAATAATATTTGTCACATGCAGTATTTTGCATGCACTTCCTTTGTCAAATGTACTGGGTTTTCTGTGGATTCTCACACGATGTCTTCTGATGAGCACATTGTAAGTTTCATAAAACCTAATGATCACTATTTATGGCATTTTGCAGTTTTAGGTTTGAAGAAAGCTTTTTGGGTCCTGTGGGCAGCAGGTTTGCCTGTGAAAGTTTATGAAGTCAAGGTGTGGGTTTTCAAAGAGGTTTGATAAGTACAATGATGCATTTGTGTTTAATTTCTCTATGTGGTGTGAAGTATTTGTTTTTCAAATGGCTATTCAGTCTGTACCACTCCTCCACTTTGTCCAGACGTCTCCTTTACCAATAAAATCGTTTCAGTGTGGGGAATTTGATGAAAATCAATTGTTCAAATACTTGTGGCTCAGTGTTTAGACTCTGCTCTGTTCCTTTGACCCATGCACCCAACTGGCCCTGGGTTTGATCCTCAGTACTGCCAAATAAGTACATTATAATTTTATAGCATTATTTGCAACTTAGAATGTTACTTGTATTCATCTCCCATTCTGCTGTCCCCAAGTTTAAAGACATATTCTCGTAATTATTTATTCAAATCTCCAAGTGGACCTTCTTAGATAATGGGATAGAACCTGGCAAGAATCCTGAGCTCCCAGAGACTAAACCACCAACCAAACACATATGCACAGAACCATGGCTCCAGCCATGTATGTAACAGAGGATGGCCTATTGGGCATCAAAGGGAGGACCCTTGGTCCTGTGAAGGCTTGCTGCCCCAGTGTAGGGGAATGGCAGGGCAGGGAGGTAGGAAGGAGTGAGTAGGTGGGAGGGAGGGAGTGGGTGGGTAAGGGAGCACTTTCATAGAGAAAGGAGAGAAGGGATGAAATAGAAGTCTTCTGGAGGGGAAACCAGGAAAGGGGATAACATTTGAAATGTAAGTGAAGAAAATATCCAATAAAAACAAAATCTAAAAGCAAAAAACAAAAAAAAAAAAGAAAAATATTAAAAACAAACGAAGACCCAAGGTAACTGAAAGCATGTCAGGCGCCTGCTTTCCCCCATTTTCAGGAGGCCCTGGCTAGCACCATTGGTGAGCCTTTCTCCTGTCCCCCAGTGGCATTCAAAAGGTCGGGGGTACCAGACATCTAATGCTTTGTCCGTCTGATGTTTCTGGCGCCATCTTTCCTACTGGGGCTTCCCTTTCTCCATTACAGTGGCTATGCTTTTCAGAATGATCTTTGTTCTCCCCACCTCCAAATCAATAACATTTTCAACTGTTTTAATATTTACCACAGGACTATTTGTCTTCAAGTTTTGATGGAGCTTCTCTGAGAGATTTTTTTCCCAGTAGGGTTAAAATGGTGATAAGTAGAAAGGTTGAGAATTGGAACTCTCCTTTTCTTGGCAAACTCAGACAAGCTAACCAATAATCCTTATCCTCTTCGGTCATCCGAAGCACACCAGGGGTGCAAGAGGAAGAGAAGTCCCATGTGGGTCCTCACATAGACCCACAAGCTGTCCTATAAACCCTCTTTAGCTTTAGCTTTTATCACCAAACCAAGTGTCTTGCATTCACTAGAACGTTTGCTGAATCCAATGTATTGAAGCAAATTCTTATATTATACTAAAGACAGCAACAGACCTGTGTATTTCTGCTATACACGTATGTAAAAATCACATTTACCAGGTGGCCAATAATTATTAGGGTATCCTAGCACAAAGCCTGTATGTACTGATTAACTAGCTGATACTTTGGGCAGGTTTCAATAAGATCATTAGATGACCCAGATAGTCTTCATTAAAAGTGTGGTCTTGCCCTCCCACTGGCTTTCTGAAGATAAAGGAACTCTTCTGCGTCCCTTCTTTGTATCTTGTCTTCAGGATTTGTGTTGTCTTCCTGGTTTCTTTTAGTCCTTGCAGTGCTAAGACTTCTCAAGGAAATTCAAAATGGCTGCATTTCCTCTCCAGCTCCGCTCGCCTGCAGTCAGTGTTCCGGTGTGGCCCCAGAGAGGGAGAGCCAACAGAACAATGTTTCCAAGCATAAGGAGAAATTCAACCAACAGCCTCTTCAGATGCTCTACCAATCACACCTCTGAAGAAACCATCTCCAGGACTGACTAACTAAGACAGCAAGCTGCTTCTTAATTCTTTCTAGCCTTGGGAAGTGATATAGAGTTGTCTATTAAAGTCTTGAAACTCAAAATCTGAGTGGGTCCTGGTGAGCAAATCTTAGAACTTGGGAGCTGAGGCAGGAATGGCCACATGTTTGTGTACAGCAAGTTCCAGACGGGGCTAAGTAGCAAAATCCCCTCTAAAACAAACACACCAAACAGAAGAGGCACACAGGCAAAGATCGGAAAGTTATTTGGTGGTACATTCTGAAGGGAGGCGGGTAAGAAGAAATTAAAAAAAAAATGTGTAAAGAAAAATGTAAAAGAAAGGAAGGAAGAAGAAAGAAGAAGAAAAAAGAGAAAGATTGGACAGAAAGACTGATTGATCCCCAGAGCAATGGGGGGCACAGATGTAGACTGGTAAAGCCCTTGTGTGAAGTAACGCAGATGGGAACCTATCTTAGAACCTGTCAGGGAAGCCCTCAGAGCAGCTGCTTGGCCATGGCTGTAGGGCTGTGTGCAACAGCTTTGATGTAGCCCTAAGGACCCTGCCTTCTTGCAACACTTTTCTCTGTGAAAACATTAATTGCCTAACAGACAGGGAATGTCTCCCTGTCACTCTGCACCCAGAAGGTAGTCACAGCAATCAAGCTCCTCCCCGGAGATTTAGATGTTCTTAGAACTTTTTTTCTTCTCTAGGTTTTTCACATTCAACACTAAGGTCTTTTGTTTCCAGCGACGTAAAAGTTTCCAGCGACAAAAAGGGTAACTCCTTCCTTGCTCGCCTTCTCCCGAGATCGAATAGAACTGCCAAGATCCTTGAGAGAGACCCTCGCCGGGCACAGAACAGCATCCGGGATTCTTCGAAGTAGGTGGTGGCCGCAGTGGCCGCGGGCCATTCAGGGGCGGGGTTTGGCAAACTCAGGAGGCGGGATAATAGAAAATTAGCCTGAAAGAGGGCGGGGCCAGCCCGGGTCCTCTTGGTGAAAAGTCCCCTGGTGGGCAGGCTCTGCAGGACAGCTTGCAGCGTTTCTCCCTGGATTCAGGTGGGTGCAAGGTAGGGGTGCTGGCTCCGCCACGGTGCTGCTCCCAGGCTAGGAATGGGTGGTGGGTGCCAGGGGCCTATGGGTGCCAGGTGTAAGGCTAGAGAGTGGCCTTGCTTGTCTGAAAAACCTTTGTTCCCTTTAGCTGTTTAAATGTCCCTCTCCCCCCCCCCCGCCCTCCCCCCCCTGCCTCCTTTTGTGGCCTGCTCTAAGAGATTTGTGCTTTTTGTGTTCCTGCATTAAACTTGTCTTCCTCAAACTCCAAGAAGAAACTTGGAAGCACGTGTCTTTTCATGTTTAAGAGATGGTTTTCTTACTTCTTATTTTCAAGCCTGAGTAGCATTCCCTTTGAAAGGGTCTCTTGATCTTGAGGGGAGGGAAAAAAATTACATGCAAGTTCCAGTAAAATGAGAAGTCACTGCGGTTTCAGCAGCTTCTGTCCATTCCTAGAGAACAAAACCCTACAGTGTCCCTGGTGACTTGGACATGCAGGCCTTTCAACTTGTTGAAAAGCTGTTTGCTTTTCTAGAGTCTCCTTTGGTAGGCAAGAGGAATCCCTAGAAGTCTTTAAAAAGATGTCATTTGATGTCATATGATTTAAAGAGCTTAGGAGAGCATGCTTTGGTGTGACTGTAGCCAGTTAACCAAGAAAAAAAAATGCTAAGGGGGCAACCCTTGGGAGGCTGACTTCCGGGAGCCACCTCCCCCTTGTCCACTGTGAGGTCTGGCTGCACTGAGGCTGTAGCGAAGGTGCCTGGGAATCATGCACATATTTATTTTCTTCTTCTGTTGCGGCCCCTCTTTTCTGCAACCCCAATACATGGATTTGCTACCTTCGGTTAGCTCAAAATTGAAGAGTCACGTCCTGTGGCTGCGTGCCCAGTTTTTCCGTGTTTCACAACACTGTTGCAGAGAGGGCAAGCAGTTTTGAGAAGAAAAGAACTTTGCTTTTCTTGGCCGAGGGCCCATGAGGAGAAAGAAGAGTGTTTCTCAACTGGAAATAGCACCGGAGTGAGACTATGGCAACGGGGCTTCCAGGAGAAGCTTCCAGGAGAGGAGATAACGGAGACCCACAATTCCGAGCGTGGAGATCGGAGAGTTCAGAGACTCTCCAGCCCCGTGGGCTCTCCACCTACTGTGCCACCCGGCCTTATTCACACCCCATCCAAGCTTCCTTTCTTGAAAGTAGAGAAAAGCGTTTCTGTGTGGTGTCTTTCATCCCACGCTGTTTCCAGTCAACCCCAGGGGGCTGCCATCCCTTTGCCCTCTCCGGACAGGAATCCTGGGTAGTTGAAGAGAACCTTCTGTGGTGGTGGCAGTGGACTAACAGGCCAGGAGGCACATAGCTACAAAGACTTTGGACAGCAGAGCCCCACTGTGTTAGCCCCACAGTGGCTAGGGTTGGGATAACAGCATACTCAGCCTTGACAAGGGTTCTTGTTTCTGGCTTCTGAGCTTGGAATTGGGAGTCTAGACGGTTAGCAGCTCCTGACAAGTCTTTCTGAGTTCAGCTTCCAGAGTTTTCTTCCTTTGGCTGTTGTTGTCTTTGTTACCCATTCTCTACCTCGTTTCTGCTCCAGCTGCCTCTAGCAACCCTCTAACCTTCCAGGGCTATTGTCCTGATGCCTTGGAACTCAGTGGTCTTCCTTGGCTTATCGGGCAGGCCCATGTGCTAATGTTGAACAGCACAGGCAGTCAAAAAACAGGTTGTGATTGTATAGGATTGTAACCCCAGCACTTGGGAGGCTGAGGTAGGAGTGTTATGAGTTCAAGGCTCATCTGGGGTACACTGTGAGACTCCATCTCAAAAGAACACACACACACACACACACACACACACACACACACACACACACACACACACACTAAAAGGTTGCTCAAGAGAAGGCTTTTGATGCTGTTAGACCAGGGAGCCTACATCTTGGCTTACAGAGTAATCCAGGAAGGGAATGTTGGCTCAGACAATAGCAGGTATTCATAAATGAATGGCAGGGCCACGTTCCCACCCACTGCGGCATGCTCATGCAAATGAGAAGCTGTAGCTTCCACCAATCACAGCAGTCTGCCTGCAAAGATAGGCGTGTTCAGCAGCCAAGCTCCTCCCCTCTCCTCTGTGGAAAAGGATTTGAGGCTTCTAGAATTCACCCAGCTTGTGATGACTAAGCATCTGGTGCAGCCATGGCCGGAGCCAAATCTGGGCATTGGTAGTAGGCTGCTGTGGTGCTTACTTGAGGCTGTGGTGCTTACTCAGATGCTGGTACTGGGGTGACAGTACTCTGTCTGGGTGATTGGATGATGGTTTTGTGCTTCAGGCAGCCTGGGAAGTCCACAGCTGCCAATAGGGATTCAGATCTCCCTGTCCACCAACACGTTTGCTAACGTCTGAGAAAATAAATGTCGGGAGGGGTGCGTACAGTAGGGACTTCCTAAAATTGATAACGATGTTAATAGTGTTTATCGGCGTTTCAATATTCTTAACAGCTTAGTGGCACTCAAGAGAGAGGTGGGTCCCTCACCTGTCTTACAGAGAGGTCCGGTATAACGAGCCTTTTGAAAATCCTTAAATCCTTGCTGATTAGCATGCTGCCGAGGTAGGAGAGCCTTTATCAAGCACTCATCGGGTACTGACAATTATTAAAATGCGTCACAGTCACTGAGTACATAAAACAACAATCCTCTGAGGTAGGGTTGTCCGGCAGCATACTTTTTTTAGGGTGTGGTAGTGCACACTGTAATCTGAACTTCAGAGGTTGAGGCAGGAGGATCCGGAGTTCAGGGCCAGCGGGGGTTACTTAGGAAAACTGGTTTTACAGGTATGGTAGCTCAGTTAATTTGTACCTAGTAGGTGGTCTGTTGAAATCTGCCTGGACTCCAGGCTACTTTCAGAGTCTGTGTGATCTCAGCATCTCTGTGTTCTTTTAGGGCATAGCCAACCCCACACCATGGGACTGGGCGGGATCCCAGTCAAGATAAGGATAATGGAAGGAAGGGATGATCACAGGAAAATTCATCTTTGTAATTATGCGTAACATGCAATTTATGATCAAATATTCTGACTCCATGATTTTCTTATCTCCCTCCCTCCCTCCGTCCCTCCCACCCTCCCTCTTTCCCTCCCACTTTGGCCCTCCTGGACAAGTCCCTAATAGCACACTTCCATTACAGAGCCTTGCTATTGTTCTGGTTTAATTAAGGGTAGCAGGTTCACTGCAAAGAGAAAAGGTGCTGCCTGTCTCTGTGTTCTTACCCATGATATGGTTCCCCTCTGTCTGGGAAGTGGGAAACATCTGAGAGGAAAGACTCAGGGGCCCATGGTGTATAGACTTGGTGCTGGCCTGAGGCGCCCCCATCCTTGGCAGCTGAGCAGCCCGGCTGTGTCAGCTTCATGTGTAGGGTGTGCAGATGCGGAAAGCCCTCACTGCCCTTTCTCTCCAACTGCTGACACCTCTGCATTCCCCCATGAACAGTTCTGGAAGGTCTCTCCTCCTCCACCACTGATTTCTATCACGCTAAACACAGAGCAAACCACCACCACCAAAACCTTTCTGAACTTCTTGTTCCATTGCTAAGTAAGTTTTGTTCTGGGAACAGTCACAGAGGCTTTTATTTTGAAGGATGTTAAAGAGTAGAATTTTCTACTTGATAAACTTCCTGAGTGGGTTTTTTTTTTTTTTTTTTTTTTTTTAAAGAAAAATTCAAGTCCTTGTATTTCTTCAGATCTCTCTGTTCAGAGGCAAGGACTATAGGGATTCTTTATTAAGCTAATTAGCTTTACAAGAGCTCTGAAGGATAGGGCATTTTACCATGACTTCTATTCCCCCAATACCAGAGCAATAGCAGATATATTAAAAACTACTGAGAGCGTTATCTCGCACTGAGATAACACTCGATGTTTCAAGACCGTGAACTCACAGAATTGGATCAGCTTCCTGTCATACGTGGAATTTAAAAATAATCTAGGGCACAGTGAACCCTTTATTTTATGAAATCCATCCATGTGTAAATTAAAACAAAATATTAAATATTGTATCTGTGTTGAAGATGCACAGAAGGTTTCTTTTCACTAATTTCTAAACAGTTCTGTATAGCTATTTGTGTGGCATCAGATATTACAAATGATGACAAGATGTGTCTTAGTGGCGTCCTGTTGCTGTGACAAAACATTCAGACCAAAAATTGGGAAGAAGGAGGTTTGTTTAGCTTACATGTTTGGGTCACACTCTACAACTGAGGGATGTCAGGGCAGGGACTGAAGTGGAAGTCGTAAAGGTACTCTCTTTGTCTCTGTGTCTGTCTCTGTCTCTCTGTCTCTATGTGTCTCTGTCTCTGCATCTGTTGGTCTCTCAGTCTGTCTCTCGGTCTCTCCCTCTCCCCCACCTCTCCCCTCCTGTCTGCTTTCTTATTCAGCCCAGACCTACCTACTTAAGAATGGTACTGCCTATAGTGGACTAAATCGTTTCTCATAGACACAGCTACAGGTCAATCTTTGAGTTGAGGTTCCCTCTTCCCAGTGAATTTAGGTTTTTGTCAAGTCCACAGTAAAAACAATTGGAAATTAAATGAGAGGAGTGTTTAGAAAATACCATAGAAGAGACTTGAACATCTGTGGGATGTGGTATCCCCAGGAAGCTTCTGAAAGCACAGGACCCCTGGGATGACCGTGTAGCATTCCCTAGACTACATGCAATGAGCACATTTTATCTTAAGAAGACCAAATTCATAGTTTTCTTTGGGAGCTTTAGTTTTATTATCATTAGAATAGCCAAGCACCCAGCACAGGGTATAACCAGGAAGAAGGGAGAATGTAAGGGTGGGAGGTGTGTCCACTAGGTCAGTCAAGTTTTAGTTGAATTAGGATTAAGCAGAGTTAAGATTTCGAAAGGGAAATGGAGCAAGTCTCTGCCAAGAATTAGCACAATGTATCAGTAGCATGCAGAACGAGACATTAGAGGCCACATTCTGTTTCTGTGAAGTAGATGTCAATGTTATATTCATAAGCATTCTGTAGGGTTTTACAGTAAAGTCCAAGGTATTGCTGGACACAACCAACTCTTGCAAAATTAAATGTTTGTGGAGGGGTTTTATCATAAGGCCCAACACATAGACAACTGTCTGTCCAGCAGCAAACAGAAAATAGATGTACCCTGTAGACTATGGATAAGTGGAGGAAGTCTCTGGAGGCTAATCTAGAAGGACAGAATTTGAATCAGAAATGGACATCGTGGGAAGCCAAGAAGATTAGATGCTGCTTAAGGAGAATGCAAGATAAGATGCTTACTATAGGGAACAGATAAAGGCAGGGGTCAGGGGTCAGAGGGCATCAGAGAAAGTGAGGAGCTCCGATGTTCAGCCTTAGCTTAAATTGCCATCAGTTTTGACTTACTGTGTGCTTTCTCCCGAGCTTTGCCTCCAGGCTCCTTTTGTTTACCATTTACTTTACTCATTTGACTGCTTGTCTGTTTACCGTTTGATTGTTTGTTTGTTTGTTTGTTTTGTGTGTGCCTGTGCCTGTATGCTTCCTGGTGTGTGTGAATGTGTTGGACCACTTTAAGGAGTTGATTCTCTCCTTCCACCATATGGGTTCTAGGGATTGAACTCGGGTTGTCAGTCTCAGCAGCAAGCACTCTTGATACTGAGCCATCTCTCCAGACCCCCAGTTTCCTCCTGACAGCTTCTAGATGGATGTGGATACAGAATATGGCATGATTTTATTCATCCTGCAAAGCCAGTCCCTTTTCCATGGCCCCTCTTTCCACATATACAATCTCCTCACCGTGGGCTCATGGGTCTGGTACTGGGATGTTTCCAAGCAATCACTGAGTTATCTGGGGTGTTCCTGTCTACCCCTTCTTGTCTACAGTCACTTACAGAGTGAGATCAGGATCGAAAGCATGGCTGACCTCAAGCAGCTCATGGACAATGAGGTGCTGATGGCCTTTGCCTCTTATGCAACGATTATTCTAACCAAGATGATGTTCCTGAGCTCTGCGACGGCATTCCAGAGGATAACCAACAAGGTAAGGCTGCACAGGCAGCATTTTTCACCTTTATGGGTTAAAATGCTGAAAAACAGCCTTGTCTATTTTCATTCTGATCTATGTATGTATGTATGTGTATGTATGTATGTATGTATGTATGTTTTACCATCTGTATGTCTATATATCACCTGCCTTTCTGTCTGTCTGTCTATCTATCTATCTATCCTCTATCTATCTATTATCTGTCTATCTATGTATCTATTATCTATCATCTATGTATGTATGTATGTATGTATCTGTCTATCTATTATCTGTCTTCTATCTACCTATCATCTATCTATCTATCTATCTATCTATCTATCTATCTATCTATCTATTGATCATCTATTAGCACTCATTCAGCAACAGGGTATGTTGTGCTATATTGTGAACAGAATCTGAAATAGGCTGGCCCAGGTGTTCCCATGACATGGTACTGTTTTGCTTGGAGAATGGCACTATTGATAATGGCATTGTTATCAATCTTGGGGAAATAAAGCCTGATCTTGAGAGAAGCTGAAAGAGAGGGCCAGGTAGCTGCTGAAGGCAATGTGAAGACTGTCAATGAGTCCTCCACTACAGAATGGGAGGCTCAGATAACAGACATGTGTTCCTCATGGCTCTGCAGGGCGGCAAGCCCAAGATCAAGATGCCAGATCTAATGTCTAGTGAGGGAGAGATTACTGATCTCCATGGGGCTGTCTCTCGTTGTGTCCATAGTAGTTGAAAGAAAAAGGGGGAAGCAGAGGGTTGGCTCTGATTCTTTCTATGAAGACAGTGATCCCAGTCATGAGGAACCCATCCACATAACCTGACTCCAGGGCCACCTTCAGACACCATCATGCTGGGAAACAGGTTTCAGCTTGTGCATTTTGTGGGGATGGAAATGTCGGTTGAAGGCGGTCGCTCACTGGGCACTGCCTGTCAGTGAAGGATGTGGCTGAGGTGGAGATTCACCCTGGGGAACAGGACGAAGCTTATTGGTAGGGTGTTTTCCTGGGGTGCAAAAGGCTCTGACTTCAATTTCTAGCACATCCCCTCCCTAATTTGGATTGGTTTAACCCCCAACTTTGGATACTCTTCATTGTATTTGGTTTATATGTTTATTTAAAATTCATATGTTGGCCATCTAGTGTGGTTCATCCTGCATGGTCCATTCCATGTGGTCCAGGCACTCATTAGGGTTGAGAGACCCGACCCCAGGAGCTGACTCTGAATCACGTCTCCCTCAGCAGTTCTCTTTAACACCTCTATTAGTGGTAAATACTCACATATTAAAAAATATTATAATATTTATGAGAGTTTTCAAGCTAAAAATCAAAACTATTTTTTATAGCTTGCATCTTTCTTTGCTATAAATTATTAAATGGTAAAGCCTGCTTAAGTATATCTTAAATGCATATATCAAGTTTCAGGGGATGGGGGAAATAATTTCAAACAGCATAGTAATTATGAGAAGGAATCCATGAACAGATGCTCCCCAACGTGGTGACCTGGTTGCTCACTGGAACACATTTCATCTGGTTATATGTTACTGTGTTAGTCAACATGAGGTTTTATGCACTATGTGGAGACTGGGCATTTCCACATGTCCATGATGTCAGAATACTCTCTCCAGCCCTCACTCATCCCAGCCTTTTCTGACAGCCTTGGGCAGCAAAGGCATTACTTGATGAGAACAGAGTACCTGGAATATTGATACACCCAAAGGAAGGTGTGTCCACAGCCCTGTGTACAGGATGCCAGAATACCAAGTTGATAATCTGCTGGGGTTGAGGATTATGTCTCTTTTTGCTTTTACATCGTTTTAAACTACTTTTCTAATTATTTATTTTATCATTATTTGTGTGTGTGTGAGAGAGGGGGGGGAAGGCCGGGGGGGGGAGGGAGATAAGCAGGGAGTTCATATGTGTATGTGTGTAGGTGATCTTTTGGGGATCAGTTTTTCCTTTTACTGTGAGTTCTGGAATTTACACTCATATTTGTGCACTAACTTCTTTTACCTGCAGAGCCTTTTCACCCCTCCACTTTCAGGATTTTCATGTCTAGCCTTTTGCTAAAGTTTTTATTCGTTCTGTTTTGTAAAAGCTTCCATGTTGACAAAGATTCAGATTTAAACTCTTCTTGTTCTCCTGCTTCCTCCCCATGTGTCTGCTTTGCTGATCTACAGTTTCTTTCCATAACGGTCAACCAGATGCTTCTGTTTCTTTAATCAAAATTCACATGACTGGAGCTGGTGATGTCACCCAGTCAGTAAAATGCTTGCCAGGTAAACACAATGACCTGGGTTCTATCATCAGCGTCCATATTAGAAATGACAGATACGGCGGGATGACATCATAATCTCACCAGTGGGGTGGGGGTAGCTGGAGGACCCCTGAGGTTCGATGGCAGACAGGCCAGCCTGCTCCAGGAAGCTCCGGGCTACTAAGAAGCTGTCTCAAAAACAAGGTTAACAGTGTTTTCCAAAGTAAATGAAACTTGAGTATCCAAGACCTTCGTATGTTTGCGCACCCATGTGTATATGCATCTGTGTCCACATATGCATCTATACAAGCACATGTACACACATGCATGTGCCCAAATGTAAACTGGTAAATAGGTGAACACCTCTACTGCCTACTGCTTCGTCATATTTCATAATATTTGCAACCAGGGTGCTCTTTTCGGATTGCTTATGTTGTTACCTTGATGCTAGTGGAACAGAGAACCTTGAGTTTTATCATTAAGCTATCTCCAGCCCAGTGGATTTGTTTTTAAATTGCTGTTCTTCTTTTTGGTATTTGGAACAGGTTTTTGCCAATCCAGAAGACTGTGCTTCCTTCGGCAAGGGAGAGAATGCCAAGAAGCTTGTCCGGACTGACGAGAAGGTGGAACGTGTGCGAAGGTAAACTGGTGTCTCCGGAAATTCCTCACTCAAGAACCATGGCTATGTAGCCCATTCAGGATATTGGGGTCTTACAGAAGAAAAGAGGGTTCATTCATCTCTGTGGTAGATGTAAGGAGCTACAGCAAATTAGGCACATAGAGCTCTTCTCGTGGTGTTACACTTGCTCCTGGCACCAAGTTCCTTAGAAGTCTAGACTTTATTGGGAGGGTGGTGGTGCTCTGTCTACAGATGCATAGAACTAATAGCATGTGGAGGCAGAGTACAGGCACTGGATTCCTGCAGCTATGTTATTTTTTTCTCAAATTCAGATGGTCAGTTTATACAGACGGTCAAGGGTCTTTTGTGGAAGAGTTAAGTATGAAAGTTGAAAATTTTCAGAAAAATAGGAAGAACTCTCCCTTCTGCCCTTTAGTTTATCTTATTTATCCATCCATCCATCCATCCATCCATCCATCCATCCATCCATCTATCCATCCATCAATCCATCCATCAATCCATTCATCTATCCATCTACTATCTATCTATCTATCTATCTATCTATCTATCTATCTATCTATCTATCATCTATCTATCTGTCTATCTATCTATCTATGTAGCATCTATCTGTCTATCTATCATCTATCTGTCTATCTATGCAGCATCTATCTCTCTATCTATCTAGTATATATCAGTCTATCTATCTATCTATCTATCTATCTATCTATCTATCATCTATCTATCTGTCTATCTATCTATCTATGTAGCATCTGCTATCTATCTATCATCTATCTGTCTATCTATCTATCTAGTATCTATCTGTCTATCTATCTATCTATCATCTATCTATCTATCTATCATCTGTCTATCTATCTATCTATCTATCTGTCTATTATCTATCTATCTATCTATCTATCTATCTATCTATCTATCTATCATCTATCTGTCTATCTATCTATCTATCTATCTGTCTGTCTGTCTGTCTGTCTATCTATCTATCTAGTATCTATCTGTCTATCTAACTATCTGTCTATCTATCTATCTATCTAGTATCTATCTATCTATCATCTATCTATCTATCTATCTATCTATCTATCTATCTATCATCTATCTGTCTATCTATCTATCTATCTATCATCTATCTGTCTATCTATCTATCTATCATCTAGCTTTCACTTTTTTGTATCAGAATGTCATTTGAAGCTATTCTATTTAATATGTTGCAAACCCAATAAGCACTAAAGAAAAACAAACCAGATTCTATCCTCTGTTGGTCAGTACCGTTAATATACTTATTTCCAAAGTGCCTGAGACTATAGTTCTGACAGCATGTACTTAATCTTTGTCATAAAGTCATGTCATGTGCCAAGTTTTTATATAGATATTCAGTGTGAAATTTAAATAATAGCTGCCTCCCTTCTATAACAGGTACAATATCAGAGCTACACGCCAACTTTCCAGTTATTATTTTTCTAGTGCTCATATGGGCCGTGGAGCAATCTGGTCGTATTTGAGTCACTGATGTTGCAGATGCAAAGCACCATGTGAAGTGCTATAGGCAGTGAGCAGTCCAGTGACAAAGACTGAAGGAAGTAGATGTAATAGGCACTTGGAGAGATCTCCTCCCTGTGCCAAGACAGGCAATGAAATAGAAACTGAGAGCAAAGAGCTTTTCTTCTGCAAATGGGATGTCAGATGAACGCTCTAGATGATGGGAGCATCATTTCTTCTTTGGGAGCATCATTTCTTCTTGCTTCTCTGGGAAAGTCTAAAAGCCTCTTGGGAGGTCTACAGATTCTCTCAAGCCATGGGGTGTTTGGTCTCCAGATGAACCCTGGCCCAGGTTCATTCACTCATTCGTGCTTCCAAATTTCGCATCTCGTTATGTTGGATGTAAAGTCAACTCATCCTTCAGCGATGGCTGTTCATCTCCCAACAAATCAACTAAAACACTACAGGTAGAGAGAGAATGGTGTCCATCGAAGCATATGGGGGTTTTCACGGTACACTGTAGACATTGATCAAGCAAGAACATTTCCCCCCCCCCCAAAAGAAGTGAGTTCTTGGTACTTAACACTGACCTCTAGCTCTGTCCAGTTTATGCTGGGTACTTAGTCCCCTTAAGCAAACTGAAAAGAGGCTGTGCCAAGAATATACACTGGAAATAGTTTCAGGGAGAAGAACCTATGTGAAAACCTCAAACTGTGTCAAGGGTTGTACTCAGTGAGTTAAGTTCAGAGAGAGGATTCGGGCACTTTGGAAGCATTAAACCATTTAAAGGTTTACCTGCTCTTTCTCAGTTTCTCTTTGACAACAGGCAGTTGCACGGTTGATGCTAATCATGACTTTCTACTCATAGCGTTGACTAGGACTAGAAAACATTAACAGTGTCACAGTGGCATTATTAGCAAGATGGAGAGAGGAACAACATTCAAGCCTTCTACACTGATGCTTAAAAAACTATTTTATTTTGAGAGATCAGACACCTTTACTATTTATCCCATCTTCCATCCTCACCCTCCTGTGGGTACTTCTGGAAGAGTAATCTATAATCTAGTCTGGTGTTCTTCTTTTCAAAGAACAAATAAATGTCACTGACATTTAATGCCTTAGCTCTGGGTGCCCAGAGGAGGTTTAAGGCCAGTGTACAGCGCGCCTCCTGGTGGTCAGAATCTGAACTTCCAGTATAGCAATAGGCAACCTTCTACAGAAGGGACACAGATTCCATTTTCAGCCACACATTTCTGAATTTTTGAGAATTGATTGGCTTTCATCAAATAAAATACTAATAGCACACATGTGAAATAATTTTTAAGGGAAATTTTAAAAATCTTCCTTTTCTATTTTCAAGGCAGACTTTCCTCCTCATTCTTTCTACATTAAATTAAAAACCTGTTGCTATTTCCATAGTCAAATGTCAGGGCCGGAGTGTGGCTGCCCATGAACTGAAAGCTTTCCTCAAGGTATTCATAAAATTAATACATGTGCATATAGGACCATGAGCTCCAAGATTAAAGTTGTATGTGTTGACATGTCAAGAAATGGAACTCAGTGCCAGTTACCTGAGTTCCAAACAGACACAAACCAGTGGGAATTAGACAAGACAGGAAATGGACTTACTTATTTATTTATTCCTATTTTTCTTTATTCTGAGAGGAGTTCAAGATCACAGTCTCACAAGATAAAGTCTGAAAGGTGATCAAGGAGGCTAGACAATAATGTGAGTTATTCCCAAGAACTTGGGTTTGATTTTAAGGAAACACAAGGCCTCTATAACACATTATCTTCAGAGGTGGAGGATACTCTTTCCATAGTGTGCTCTGTGGACCCTGAGCAACCAGACTGCAAATTTTGTCAAGAGACAAGCTGTGGGTTAGATGCCCTCCGTGGCCCCAATCAATGAACAAGGCAGCCACTGGAAGGTCCTTATACGTGTATCTTGGCCCTAGCTTCCTTGGGATGTGGTTAAAGACCTTCAAAGAAGATATGAAATCAACATATGTGTAATAATCAGACATTACATGAGGAGTGGTCTGTGTCTGTGATGGGGTGGTAGGATCTAGGAGCGTGTTCCTATGGCCTTTAGAAACATTTCATGAAGGAAGAAATGATAAGAAATTACATTAATTTGAGAAAATTCCTTGTGATAATTTAACCATGTCACATGTGCTTAGAATCAGAGCTCTGTCTGAGCAGAGGGCATCAGGGAAATCTGGTTGGACACACTTCGCACACATCATAGTTGGTCATGCCTTAATAATTCATTTCAAATGATTAGAGCAACTATAGTTGGTCAGGAGGGTGCTTAAAACCACGAGAATCTTAACTGAGAGGATGGTCCCCAGAGTGTGTAGAGAGGTCTGCCGCAGCATGGGGTACCACTCATAAGGGCCTGGGGGAATCAAACTAGGCAGAAAGTGGTCATTCGTGGAAGGAAGTACATCTACTACTTAGTAAGAGAGCCCAAGAGCTACCTGTAAATGGTGCTAACAAAATGAATCCGGCAGGTTGGGCAGACTGTCACATCAGAAGAGCTAGGGGAGGGGCACTGTAATAACGGTATATCACCAGGACCTGCTGTGTGCATGGTGCCTGGATGATGTTCACATGCAGCCCAGAAGTCTGTGGAAACAAGGACTTTCTGGATAAGCAGCAAGAATTATCTGTGGCGACTTCAGGGAGAGGAGTAGGGTGGAGGATTAAACTGGAGAGGGAAGAGAGTTAGGGTCCCGTAATTCCAGTCAATTCCCCACTCCACTTCTTTCTCTCCATCCCTAATTTCCTCAGAGTGAGCCTGACTCTGCATTAGTATGGCATTGCTTGGTACCCACTGACTGTAGGCTTGGAAGGAAGCGCTGTAATTAGCTTCAGGGTTTTCCTTTTATAGTTTCTTTCCTGACTTTCAATTGTTCCTATTAAGACGTTGGGAAGGAAAACCCTGACATGCGCTGAAGTGAAGGTGAAGGTCTGGGGACATGGCTTACTCAGCAAACTCCTTGTCCTGCAAGCACTAGGAATGGAGTTTACGCTTCAGAAGCCCCATAAAGGAGAGCTGAGGGTGGCGGAGCAAGCTCATGAGTCCAGCGCTGGGGAGGCAGACACAGGCAGATCCCAGGAGCTCATTGGCCAGTCAGCCTAACCAACCCTGTGAGTTCCAGTCCGGCAAGGAGCCCCTGTCTTATTAAAAAGAGAAAGTGAAGGTTGATGGTCTCCAAAGAACAACAGCAGAGGTTTTCCACTGGTCTCCAGAAGCACCAGCATTTACTGTGCACTCCGGAGCAGCGTATAAGGAGGACCAAAGCAGGAATCAGCCCTCTGTTCCCTTGGCTTGTTTCATGAGAAAAGTAGCATGATCAAGTCTAGGTCTTCTTTAGGTTTTTGTTTCCTTCTTTATAGCCTTATGTTGCCATGATTTTTGTCTTGAGTTCCTACGGAAGGCAGGAAGAGAGGAGTGCCATAGCAGGACAAACAAAACCTTCCCATTCTGAGATGTGGAGCAATAGTTGTTGACTGTACCAAGATCTAGGCTTGGTTGTAAACCAACTGTTCATGCTGTGCTTCATAAAGCATGCTGAATTTAATAATTACGCACTTCAAACTTCCCAGGCCAACAGTGAATATACTGTTCACCACACTCCAAGTCAGAAGCCCACAGTGCCGCAAGCCAGAGGGAAAATTCTGACTGAAATATATTTTCTTTGTTCCTCTAATGGTGGTGCACAGACAGATTTTAAGGAATTATATTCTCTTCCCATTTTTTCTTTTCCTCCCACTCCCTCTGTCTTTCTCTCTCTGTGTCTCTGTTTCTTTCTCATTCCTTCTGTGGTTTGAATATAGAATGCCTGAGATCTCACCTATATCTAGGAGGTTGGTTCTGTGTTTTGTCTGGATATGAAAGAACATGAGACTTGAAGCTGGTTTGTATAAAGAAATTTCTACTCAACCATTTTGATGTGAAGAAGTAATTTGGATACAAATCATAAAGGAAAGAATATTCTTTCCTTGGGAAGAGAAATTTCCATTAAAAGAAACTTGAATTGCAAAAATGATATTTGTACTTACAAAAATGTTTTTTTTTTTTTTCTGGTTAGATACTATTTTGATAATCTGGGAACAACAAACTGCCTTTTGAAAATAAAAAAAAAAAGATATAATCAAACTAAAATGCTCTAAATAGAAACCGTGTAAGTAACAAAGAAAGGGGTCTTCGAAGACTATTGAGAGTCTTCCCCCACAATGTAAAGATTCATTAGCATTGCTGAGTGTGGGGAACTCACACCTGAAATCACAGCACTTGTGGGCAGATTAAGGAAGACTGTAAGTTTGAGGAGAGTCTGGCAACATAGGAAGCTTCAGTCCACACTTATCTAACCTTGACTCCAACCCAATCCAGCCTAACCCAGACATTCCTTAAGACTGCATTTTGTTTTGGAAGAGAGGGAAGGACCCATGCATCCTCACAAGATGTCATCTTCTCTCACAGAGCCCACCTGAATGATCTTGAAAACATCGTTCCCTTTCTTGGGATCGGCCTTCTGTATTCCCTGAGCGGACCAGATCTCTCTACAGCCCTCATGCACTTCAGAATCTTTGTCGGTGCTCGGATCTACCACACCATTGCCTACTTGACTCCCCTTCCTCAGCCAAACAGGGGCTTGGCGTTTTTTGTCGGCTACGGAGTTACTTTGTCCATGGCTTACAGGCTGCTAAGAAGCAAACTGTATTTGTAAAGAGAATTGTGATCTTCACCATCTGATTAATATTTTCTTTTTCAAAAAGTTCTATATTTCCAATGTATTCATACACTTTCTAGGGTTTTATGTATGAAAGGACCAGAGGAATTTTGATCAGGGAAAATTCAGTTTGAAGATCCCCCCACCCCCACCATCAGTAGGCTCTATTCTTTTGCAGTTGGGTTAGACATTTAATGTAATAAACCTTAACTATGTCACCTAACTCCTAAAGTACTTTTTATAAGTCTTGATTGCGTTATAATTTGTAACAATTGTCTATATTTCCTATTGTGCCTCTATAAAAGAGTGCTCACACTTATGTGAAGCCTGCATTTCATTTTAGCTGAAGTAGGCACCTATATTAAAAACATTACAAATGAATTTTGTTTGTGTTTTCTCTTTTATTAATGTGTATAAATGTGTATCGGTGTATGCATAGTGTGTGTGCTTGCAAGTAGAAGCGCCTAGACCTGAAGTTACAGAGGGTTGGGAACTGACCTCTAGTCCTCCAGACTAGCAGTATATGCTCTTACCTGCTGAGCCATCTGTCCAGCCCACATTTGCTTTTATTTTTTCTATTTTTTAACAACAACAACAACAACAGCAACAGCAGCAACAACAACAACACAACCACCACCACAATCTATGGACAATTTGCACAACTGAATAGCGAACCTCTCAATGCCCTTCATGATGATTCACTGGTTTTGAAAATATTGTCTCCTTTGGTTTGGCCATTTCTCAGGTTGTGTTTTTGGACCATGGGGATATAGGCTTCTGACACCAGGTTATTTTTTCCTAATCTTGATATTTCTTCCTTGAAGTAGGCTGCAATAATTAATATCCATTTGTAGATAATTATCAGGAAAAATATTAAATTTTATATTCTTTGAGGTCTGAATACTGTGTGTAAATGTAGACCCCACTTAGAGACAGATAAAGTGCCAAAGATTACCTAATTCAGGTTTCAAATTCAAGAAACAGGGGCGTTTAAGTTCAGAATAGTTTCTAAGTAAATTTTCAATTCACAGGAGAAGTTCACTGTTCATAATTCTTTCTGTATTCTGGCTGGCTATTTCAACCCAGCCATTCTCAGTCAAACTCCTTTCCAAGATGACTGATTCAATCTGGCTTCCCTCTGCTTCTTACCAAACTGATTTGCTTGGCCTCAAACTAACTCTGGCAATTTGTTCTAAACTGGCTCCTTCTTATTCTCTGCCTTCAACTGCCTCTACTAGTATACACTGACACACATAACCTCAGGTATGGGCTCGTCTTTACTTCACTGTTCTCATTGCACTGTCTCCTGACTCACATACTCTCTCCCTATATGCTCTTAAATAGTTGGGCATATGCTATGACTCATGCTGCCAAATCTTTCTCTGATTCACCACTTTGTCTGGCCCTCAGTTCATGTCACTTTCAAACATGGTTGCTTCCTTCTATAAACTAATTTTACCTCAAAAGCATATTCTAGGTTGTGTGTGTGTGTGTGTGTGTGTGTGTGTGTGTGTGTTCCTGCCAGAGGGATTAAAGATGTGTGCTATATTTGCTTTCCAGCCCGATCATACAGACTTAGGTCTTTGGATGTGATCCCTTGCCAGAGCAGCCATGTTGCTGGATTAAAATACTTCCACAGCTGTTAAGTTTTAAGAAATTTATTCATGAAATTGCTTTTGTCTGAAAAGAGGACAGATGGAGTCTGTGTGTGTGTGTGTGTGTGTGTATTTACTGATCTTGCCTTTCCTGCCTCAAGGAATTTCCTTCTAGCCAAATGACATAATTTTGTCTACATTTGTGGTTAACTTTAACCTGTGGTGAGAAACTGAGGGACCACATGGGTTACATTAAAATGTAATATATACCCATGAAGAATTCTATAGTGCCAATCAAGAGTACTCCTGAAAGGTTCATGTGCAAAAGCACCTGGGTGCTAGGAGGCAGGTCCCAATGAGGTGCTGGGACCTTTAAGAGGAGAACTCTTGTGGAAGAACACAAGTATTTTCAGGTATCCCCTGAAGAGAATATTTGGACCCTAACCCCTGTCTTTCCTCTTTCCTACTACTGTGATGTGCACAGAGGAGATTTCTTGGATCTTGTTGGACAGAAAGCCAGTGTCTTATCTGTGTTTAGTTGTCTAGTCATCTGTCTAAGTATAATTGAACAGCCTCTGGCCCCTTGTCATTAGAGGAACCTCTTAAAACTCCAAAGAACTACTAAGAACTACATCCATGATCAAATGATTCTCTGATTCTATGTGTACAAGTTTCTCTAGGCAACAAACGGAAGAGGAGTTTCTGACCATCAGTGCATTACATTGACACCCAGAGGACCAGTCCTAGGGGGTCTTGTTTTGCTTCTGTGAACCATTCATCCAAGGGCTCTCCTTTATAATTTATAATTTAGTAAGTGTTTTGGGGATGTCTTGCATAGCTGTATCACATAGACTTTTAGCCCCTTGCCTTGGGAGTTTCCAACAATCCATTTAGAAAAAGCAACACAAAAAAACCCTCTGATCATCCCCCACATCCGCCTGCCTGAAATGTCAGCCCTGTGGGACATTGATAGGTGTTCCTGCTATGAGGAAAAGCATTACTGCTGCCCGCGTGCCTTTCAGGGTCCTTGATTCACTGTAAATCCCATGTAAACTGTTAGATTTGACAAGGAGGAGTTGTTGAAGGCAGACTACCGGGAAGGGTCGATGTTGGGTTGAATTTGGCACCAATCTCTCATCTGTGACAGTTCCAGTGTGAGATGGTGGATGAGCTATAGGACCCATGAGCCTCCTCAGTCAGCAAATGCAGGCCCCAAGTCACATTTAATTCAGAAAACCCTGACAGCCCTGCAGAAAGTGTAAAAATGGAGAGATTCAGACTGTGTGCATGAGTGAGCCATTATTTGCTTTCGCCGGACTTTATGAGAATACACAAAACAGGACAATATGGAGTCTGGTACGTTACCAGGAGTTCAGCATTAGTGACTTTAGGAAGATATTCCTGTCATATTTATTCCTAGGCTGCATAATTTTAATAATTAAGAAGAAAATTAGCATAGAGTAAGAGATGCCTAAAATTCTACATCATTAAGCTAAAACCAGGCACATTCACATTTGTATACAAACAAGATAAGCTGCCTACAATTCAGAAAAAATGTTGGGCTGGCAAGATGGCTCAGCAGGTTTAGGCACATACTAGTAAGGCAGATGACCTGAGTTAAAATCCTGGAAGTCATGTAGAAGAAGGAGAAAACAGACTCTGTTTTCCTGTGACTGCTACAAGTACACAAATGTGTCAAACACAGATGTACACACATGCAACAGTAAATATTAAAAACTGTAAATAAGACAAGTTTTATAAAGTCCAGGAAGTGGTAGCACACATCTTTAATATCAGCAGTTGGGAGGTAGAAACAGGTCAGTCCAGTCTCTGTGAGCTTGGGGTTAGCCTGATTTATAGAGTACCAGGATAGGAACTACATAGAAAAACCCTGTCATGAAAAAGCAAAGGACCACCCCACCAAATGATAAGTATTGAAATCATTTGGAATGTGAATAGAATCCTGGGTTTGTATATTGCTTTTTATGTCAGTCATGGTCCTGAGACTTGGTTGTGCCTGAGATACTATCAAGGTGTTTAACTGCTTTGTGAGCCCTGTGTCTAACCCTAAACATATTTTCACATGGCCCACTCTGTTAGTGGTGGATTGGTATACAACAGTGGCTTTCACAAAGGCCTCTGGCATTGAAGAGCCTTGGACGAATCAGCTCCCGTGTCTTCTATAACTTGCGTGTTGGCCAGGAAGTTGTGTATTTCTGGGCACACCCACATTTTGGGAATCAGCTAGAGCCAGAATGAGGTGATCCAGAGAGGTATCAAGGAGAGCTACTGGAGCCAATTCAGTGATGCACTGCATCTCATCCTCCATGACAGGGCTTGGTAAACTGGCCTCTGGGCTACATCAAGCTACTGATGGTATTTGGTGTGTTCTTGGACACAGCTGTGTTTACTTATTTGAATATTTTCTCCAACGACTTTGTTACCATAGTGGCAGAATGAAGTAAGGTGCTGTGATGGAAAACAGCTTACAAAAACAAGCACATTTATTACTATCTGACCATTCATAGCACAGGTTGACCCGATCATTAGGCCTAAGCATTATCATGAACATGCCAAAGAAACAAGTGAGGAAACAGAATCCTACGGCTGCTTTCCAGGAAAACATCCATTCATCACGCCTGCTGAGACACAAGCAGGCAAAGAGAGTCATGTGTCACACCTCTGACATCAGAATCCAAATGCTGAACCTCAGCTTCCCAAGTGAGAGTGACCTCAGTGTCACGAGACTCAGGGTAGGTATGTGTGGGGGAAAGATTGACGTGAGAAAACTGTTCACACCTACTCTGTGTGGTCTATCATGGCGTGATGAGGTTCACACCGGAATAGTAGAAACGTCTACATTGCAAACTCGAGGCCCTGAAGGCAGCCTTTGCTCTAACGGTCTGTCATCATTTTGTCAAATTAGCTGTAACCCATGGTGAGTTCCGTACAATACAAATGGCTGCAACTAAACTTGAAGAATGTGAGCATGTGAATTTGGCCTGCTCCCTCTCCTATGCAGCATGCCGCCCCAGGAAAAAAGATGGGGTAAGAACAAATATTTGGATAGCCCCATCGACTCTATAACCAACTTGGTTCCCAAACTGTGCCCCAGTCTGTTCTCTTGAAATTATAATCTGCACCCTGTTCCCAACCACGCGCCTCATAAAATTTAATGCTTTTTACTATTGGTGTAGTTCATGTGGATCAGAAAATGTTGCTGGCCTAAATGTGGCTGGCCATGTTGGTGTTTGCTGAGATGATTCATACTAGTCCATGACTTATATTAATCATGAAAACAAATACTACATTAATTTTTTTGTGTGTGTTATTCAATCTATTATCTTAATAGCTAATGGGATAGTTTTTCCTTTTATAACTAACCCTTTGAAACATTATATTTAGAGATTGGATCCAAGAATTTATTCTCATGATGTCTTTCTCATCAGCCTACCTTAACACCAGACACACCCTTCGATCTCTCTTCCGTATTTCACATTTAAAATGCGGACAGTGAGGTGGATGATTAAAAGATTCAGTGACTAAAATTTCTATTTGTTCTGGAGGCAGGTGCTCTGCCCATTTCTAGTGATAGAGTTTGAGCATCCACATGTGGGAATAATTATGGCAGAAAACTCACAACTTCCTTAATGGGGGTCAGAGACGGTTGGTGAGCTAAATAGTATTTTGTGAATTTCATGTCTTTGGATAATAATGTTTAAATTAATTTTCCCTGAGTCACTAATGTCACATCACCAAAACAAGACGAATACTTCAAAACATTAAATTAATATCGGGATCAACACATTTTGAGATTTTTCTCTCATTTTTTTTCTTCAAATGTGAGCATACTGTCGCCTGAGTAGTAACATTGGTGTTAGTCTCAGGGGTAGGACAAACAGAGTGGCCAGAAGTAAATTCCTTGCTCTATTTATTCTGGGTTCCTAAGATCTTGATCCTGAGGATTAGAGTCCTGAAGACCAAAATCTCAATACACAAAATAGAAGGAAATGCTTAATTCTTTATGAAACTGTCAACTAAGAATTTCCCATGTGATATGCGCCTTGTGTATGCTACTGAAGAGATAGAATTAGACACGATTGCAAAGAAACCAAAAGAGCTCATTAAAAATAACTGAAATCAAACTATAATGGGATCCTCTGGCAGAAACCAGTTCACCATAGTCTATTGGTCAAATCTGCCTTGGCAGGTTTTAGTAGAGACCACAGGGTTGAAAGGTATTTCACCAATGAACATTTATTATCAGTTTAGTGCCCGAGGGCATTGACAATGAACCATTAAACAGAGTTACATCTGCTGAATTAAACTTTCTATTTTCTTATTAGTAGACATAAATTAATAATGGGGGGAGAGAGGGGGAAGAGAGAAGAAGAAGAGGAAAAGGAAGAAGAATAAGAAGAAGAAGAAAAAGAAGAATAAGAAGAAGAATAAGAAGAAGAAGAAGAAGAAGAAGAAGAAGAAGAAGAAGAAAAGAAGAAGAAGAGAAGAAGAAGAAGAAGAAGAAGAAGAAGAAGAAGAAGAAGAAGAAGAAGAAGAAGAAGAAGAAGAAGCATAAGAGGAAGAGGAAGAAGAGGAAGAGGAGGAGGAGGAGGAGAGAAGAGGAGGGGAGGAAGAAAAGGGAAGAAGAAGAAAAAAAGAAGAAGAAAAAAGGATAAGCACAAGAAGAACAAAAATAAAAGAAGAATAAAAGGGGGGGGGGAGGAGAAGAAGGACAGATTCACTTACTTCCAGGCTAGCTTTATCTACATAGTGAGTTTTAAGCCTGCTAGGGCTATAAAATGGGCAAGACAGAATCTTGATAAACTAAAAGAGAAAGAAAGAAGGCAATGAGAGGATGAAAGGAAGGAATGAAGAAAGAAGAAGAAGGGTTGGAGGAGAGAAGGAAGGAGGGAGAAGGACATCATTATTATCCTTGCATTTAGAAACACACGGCACAATTGTGACCATTAGTCCTGCTCTTGTTTTCTGGGTTCCTTTGTGACACACTGGTTTCTGTCTCTTGAGTCATAAAGTCCGAAATGTTTACTTGGACTTTTTACAACGCACGGCGACTTGTGATCCACACAATTGCCTTAAGATTCTAACAGAACAGTGAGTTCTCTAGCTATTTGGCACCTACTAACTTGTCATATGATTGAATCAAAGCAATTACAATAATAGAAAAGACCCCTCTAAAATAAGAATGACTCCAAGGATAGAACCTGAAGGCATTTAATTTATGACCATGCAAATTTGGGCATGTATCTAGGGTAAAGGAAAGAATAGCTATTTTGACAATTTAAGGGGAAAAGTGATTTTCATAGTTCCCATTCTTGAAGAAGTCTGCTCTCTTTTCTGCCATACTGTGTTCTTCAGGGAGGTATAGTTTCTCTTGCGTTTCTGTTTTAAATTTCTCATCCAACTGAGCTTGAGATCTCCTCTTGTTCCTGATATATGGGTTCAGTCACACAACAGACTGCCTATAACTTTTCAGCTCTGGTAAAATGAAAAGCACCCAGGTAAGAAGCTACCAGCTACCAGCTAGGAAAGACAGGGCCTAGTGATTCCTGTCTATCTGCAGCTCTTCGATGAATGTTAAATGTGTTTTATGCTAAAAGAGGACCTTCAGGGCCAGTGAGATAACTTGGCTTTTAAAGCCATTTGCCATCAAAATTTGACTGAATGATTTCCTGTGCTGCTAAAATTAAACACATTATTTCCATACAGCTTCTTCTGCTTTAACTCAAATTATTTGTTTCTGTTTTGTTTCCTTATGCATCATGTAGTCTGGAAGGATGTTAGACTATGCCATGGTTTCTAAGCACTTGTCTAATTGTTTTAGAAAAAAAGATATTCAAGACTGCAGAGATGAGACAGTTCCAAATGTTTGCCTGAATTTTATCTTTTAAAACCCACACTTAAAAAAAAAATCTGTGTATAGTGGCACACTCTTGTATTACAGGCACTGGGGAGGTAGAAACAGGCAGATACCTGGGACTCACGAGTCAGCCAGCCTGGCCCCCACACAGTGCATGTGCACTCAGACATATAGACACACAGACACACAGACACACACACACACACACACACACACACACACACACACACACACACACACACACAGACATACAGACAGACAGACAGACAGACACACACACACACACACACAGACACCGTTTATTTTCATAATGGAAGTGGGTTTCCCACCAGTGTCTGAACTTTGGTTTGCTCCCCCTGGTGGTTGAGTTTCCATCAAGGATGAGGCCCCTCTGATGAAAACTGGAGCATTATTTAATGATTGGCTGGCAAGGTCTCCTTTTGCTCATAGAAATCATGACACCCCCAGTATAAGGCAGTCAAATAACCCCTCTTCATAAATGATAGTTTAATGCACTAGTGTTCTGTCACGTCATATGGCAGGTCTTAATGTCAACAGACTAGAACACACTAGAAGGAAATGACACCAAGCAGATGCTCAGACAGAGCCAAGAATATCTACACCTAATTTAACACCGGCCCATGGTGTTACTGTTAAGCCTCTTATGCTCAGTACGGTCTTAGTGATGACCTCTAAAATCCCAGGCCTACTTTCTTTGAGGAGTTTACCTTACTGCTTTTTAAAAGGAAAAGTGATGTGTGATTCTGCTTGGGGAATCCTGTCTTCTCACAGTTCCGCCACAGAAACAGGTTCTGAATCTATTAATTCAACTACCTACCCCAAATCCCTCGACTCAAAACAAAGTCAGTAACCATTGCGGCTAGAATCCTGATTAGAGTCTGAGATGGATTTCTAATTAGGAAAAAATAATGACATGATCGTTGCTTTTAGGGACTTACTCCAAATGAAATGCTGGAAAAATATGAGAATGATTGTAATTAATATTTACTGGGTACCATTTTCTACAGCATAGTACTGCAAGACCTTAATCCGATGACTCGCACAGTGTATGATTATGTGGCCATAACAAGGAGAAGACCTTGTGGATGCGACTATGTCTACCATGAAGTTATATTAAATATACAAGAAGATTCTGATGCATGTGTGCAGGTATGCTTACAATAGCAATGAGAAACAAAGTGAGTTTCCTTAATATCTTTTAAAATTAAATAGTGTCACAGTAATTAAATAAATGCAGATAGCCATTCACATACAACAATGGCAGTTAAAGAAAGAAGACTTCATTGAGGACCCTGCTCGTGGCATAATGTCCACCAAGAACCTGTCCCAGGTGACTTTAGAAGAAGATGTTTAACTTGGGAAGCAACAACAAAACAGGAAGCATAGCAACAGCCGTTGAGGCAACATCATTCTGAAACTGGGATATGTGTCGTAGAGTAAGAGAAAAAAGTAATTAAACGAGAGTTATTAAAATCAGAATTTGAGGCAGGGCATAAATGGCTTTTAGAAATGGACTTGAATAGGTAAAGTAAAATGATTCAACATTTTCAATTTGACATAGAGGGATTAGTCTGAACTGATGTTGTGCTTTATGTTGTGTGTGTGTGTGTGTGTGTGTGTGTGTGTGTGTGTGTGTGAAAGTAGTATATTTACCTACTAGAAAGACCTAGCAGCTAGAAGTAAGAAATATAAGATGGAGTGGTATAACTTGTCATATAAAAAAATAAGAATGCTATTCAAGATTTCTGGTAGCATGTCAAAAACACTCTATATAAGCTCCATGCCAATAAACTGTCATATGAGAAAGATCTTTAAACATTACATTTATGTTTATCTATATAATGTGTGTTATACATGTATGTATATATATATGTGGATACACACATATACATATATATGTGGATACACACATATACATTATATATGTGTACACACATATATACGTACATATATTTACCCACATATATACATATATATTTATTTATGTATTTATACATATAAAAAGATATACAGACTTATTTGAAGGATATTGGATATTTTACTCTGAAAATTCTCCAAGAATTTATCTTACTTTCCCTATATAAACTAGACCCCGGCGTGACCAATAGTTGATGAGAGGGAAATGTTTCTTTGTAGAAGCAAACCAGCTAATAATTGAAGAAATAATTTATCTTTTCAACACCTAATGAGATAATGGATTTAAGCAAAGATTATCAATGGCTGTTAGCATAGGACAGGCAGAAGTTATTTATTCCAGAGAGACTCACACAATATCTATAAAACTACATGGGTAAAAGGCCAAACAAAACCAAACAAACCAAAAAAAAAAAAAAACCAAAATAAAAAAACAAAAAAACAACAAAACAAACAACAACAACAACAACAACAAAACGTTCCCAAAGTCTCTATTTTTTATTTAACTTTTTATCGATTCCTTGTGAATTTCACACCATTCTTCCCAATCCCACTCATTTCCCTCTCCCCTTGTAACCTCACCCCCCAAAAGAAAAAAAAATACCATTGTGTCCCACATCATACCATCTTGTCCACACTTTTTTGCTTGAATTGTTCACTGCAGTGAGGCATTGGTCAGACTGGTTTTAGGCCTCTGGCTGTTCTTTTAATGTTGGATCTGCTCAGGGACCTCTCAGTCTGATGCTTCCCTGGAGGTCCTGCACTTTTGGATCTGTGCCTTCCAGAGCAGGGAGAGCTCTATTGTGCTGCCCCACTAAGTACAGGACCTGCTCTCCCAAGTGCTGCAGCAGGCCGGAGCCTGGGACAGCCCCCCACCCCCCATGGCCCCAACCATAGGGCCCACACCCTTTCCCCAGACATCAGGGCTAGCTCTGTTATGGTGCTAAATTACGCAGGTCCCTCTTTGAGTGCTGCAACAGGCGGGGGGGGGGGGGGGGAGCAGCTCTGTCTCTCGTGACCTCAGGGGTCAACCTCCTGCCTGCCTTAGGAGGGCAGAATCAAGAGGAGGCGAGGCATCTCTCCCTGCTCATTTTGTCAGGATGAGTGGTAGGGTTAGCTCTCCCATGCTCACACCCCCAGGCTGGCTCATCTTCAGCCCCTGCAACCAGGGCCAGCTCTGCTCTGCATGCAGGGCTAGATGCTGCCTGCTTTCCTCAGAACTGTAGCTGGGTTAGAGTAGGATGGCTCTCCTGCTCACACTCCTTTGGGGCCAGCTCTCCCGTGATGCCCAGCCGAGGAGTGGGGCCGGTTCTGCGCAGCCCCTCAGACTTCAACGTGGTCCCAGGTGGCACCCCACACCAGAAATGCTTGTCTGGCTCTTGGTGGTAACAGACTCCAACTGCCTCAGTGCCATCAAGACTTGTCCCTGAGTGGCAGTATGGGTACCTGGGCACCACAGTCCCTGCTGGCATTATGAGCTGTTCCTCACTGCCCTCCATTTTCCCATTCTTTCTCTCTTCACTGTGCACACATCCCCCTGTTTCTCTTTCTCTTTTATCTCTGCACCACTGCTCATCTTAATGTCACCTGGGGTCTCTGGATGTTTGAGGTCATGTTGGGAGTGGTCGCAGGAATGTTATGCCCTGCCCCTGCCATATGGTACAGGGCAGAGGACATCTCTGGCTTGCTCCCTGCCTGGCCCTGGGGCACCAGTCTGGTGGTTGTCCCCTGAAGTCTCTAACTTTGAATGTGAACGTTTTAGGAGACACAAGTGGGGCCAAGCCCCATGAAGCCAGAGAATATCAGACTGAGAGAAACTGCCCATGGAAGGAGTTCTTGTCTTCAGAAAAAGATTGTAGAGAGAAGATGGGGAGAGAGACGGAGGCACAAAATAAATCCTACAGATGAAGAGAAATGAGGCAAAGTATGAATTTTGTTTGAATGCTAATTCCAAAATAAAATTATGAAAACATATGAACTAGTATTAAAGATTTGATATTCATCATCTAAGTATTTTCTGTAAGGTTAGGAGAGTCATGCATCCCTGTGCACAAGACGAAACAAGTCTCTCTCTCTCTCTCTCTCTCTCTCTCTCTCTCTCTCTCTCTCTCTCTCTCTCTCTCTCTTTCTCTCTTTCTCTCAGCCTGTACTCTTCCAGGCTGGAGTCAGCAAGCACTCGTGATTCCCCTGTTTCTACACCTTTGAAAACTGGGGTCAGAGACACAAGATGCTTGGCTTCTTTCCTAGGTATGCAGAAAAGTACTCTTAACTGGTAGGTCACCTCTCTACCTAATTTTGTTCGTTAGGCAATGTCCTAAGTAACTTAAGGTGAGCTTATACTCTGGCCACAGCCAATGCTGACCTTAAACTTCTGATCCTCCTTCCTTCATGGACTAAGAAGTCTAATTATAGGCAAGCACCACACTGCCTGGTTAATGTGGTCTTGGCAGTTTAACCCAGGTTTCTCACCGATTCTGCCCACAACTGACCTATACCCTCAGCTCCGGGAGGTCTAACCTCACCAGATTCCCTGGAATGCTTCGAGCTCATACAAGGTAAGAGAACCTCAAGAGTGTCAGGTAGGGTCTAGAAGAGAGTTTGAGTGTGAGGGCACTGAGGTGACACATGAGTTCTTCCTGGCTGACTCTGAGTGGTTGGCACAGTGGGAATAGACTTTACTCATTCTTGAAATTCTCTGGGGAAAAAGTTAAGACATAGATGGGAAAGGTGAGTGACTATGATATATCTAAACCTGCTGAACCAATGTTTATAAAACACTCCATAGTCTGCAGAGGGAGGTTTCCTCTCATCTCTCGTTACTTTCAGCTGGTGCTGTTGATTAGCATTCGTCTGTGTAATACAGCTTCACACTTTTCTATGCCTCTGTTTAAAGTTTGTAGGGGCCGTATGGGGTGGGTATTGTAGTATATAACATTCTGTGTGTTTCCACATGAATAACAGAGATCATACCTTTGAAACACATTCACTCCAGAATACAATGGCTGTCTTGACCTTCTCTGGATATTTATTTATCATGGATGTTAGGCACCAAGACTTTAATGACTCTGAGGAAAGGGAGACTGAACTTTGAGGATCGAAAGTTTACAAGTCAAAGCGAATGGGCGCGGCGCGTACATCAGTTCTTCATTTACAAAGCACAGGAGGGCTCAGTTGTTAATGTGCTTGCCACTGAAATTCAGGAGCCTGACTTTGAGCCCCTGGAACCAGCATACAATCTGGGTACTGTATTGTATCTACAATGCCAGCACTGAAGTGGCAGAAACAAGTGGGCCTCTGGGGTTTCCTTGCCAGCCAGTCTAGCCAAGTCCGCCAGCTCCAGCTGCAGGGAGAGACATTGTCCCACAGACGTGGAGAGTGATGGAAAAGGTCACCCAGCATTGGCCTCTGGCTTTATGTGCTAGGTGGTCCTAGGGTCCACCGGCGACCCTTGCTTTTGTAAGCAGGTGGAGAGTTCTGTTCCGGCACGAGATTGTGTGGTAGTGTTGTCCTCCGGTTATGACTCTTGAGATCTGTGCATGTGATGCTGTACAGAAAAAGCCTTTTAGAAGACGTGGTTAGAGATTTGTCGAGGAGACCGGGACAGGCTGTAAAGTCACTGGTAAATCTTAAGAGAGACCCACAGAGAGCCCCAGGAAGCTGGACAAGCACAGAAGGCAGCACATTAGAGATAAACAACCTTTAAGAAAAGGAAGGCAAAGTGTTTCTGTGAGCCAGGCGATAGGAACAGAGCATGCAGTGGATTCTTCTGCGATACACAGGCAGGACTAACCCACCAACAGCAGGACTTCAGTTTTCTGGCCACCAGAACTCAAAGAGAACAACTTTCTGTTTTAAGCCACCAGGTTCATGGTCCTGTGTTCTGAGGGAACTAAGGAATGAGTCTCTCTCACTTCTCAGAGCCCACGCTGGGAGGGCCCATCTCAGAGAGCCCCTCTGAGTTAATTTTGGTTGTCATCTTGACCGGAGTGAAACACTATGAGAAGATATCCGTGGCTGTGCCTAGAAGTATTTTTTCTGAAAAGGTTTAACGAAGAAAGAAGACCCACCATGAATGCGGGGCAACGTCCCATAGGATGTGTTGTTGACCCAATAAAACCGAGGAAAACAAGCCGGGCATCAGGATCCAGATTTCTTCAACTGCTTCTTGACTACACTTACAACGTTACCAGCTGTCTCGGTTCCTGATGCCTTTGCCTTCTCTCCCTCCATAGTGAACCACGCGCTCTCCTAAATGATGCATCCTAATGAGCTCTGTCTTCCTTAACTGTTTTGGTTGAGTATTTATGACAAAAAAGAGAGAAAGTCACTAATACAGAACCCAAATATGAAGATGGCCACATGGAGCAGGAACTAGCATGAGACTGACTGCCTGGGTCAGAGAGAACCAGGGACATGCTGAGCGGTAAGAAGAAAATTAGCTGTAACTGTGGCTGTGGCCAGAGAACTAGAAATGAGCTGTTGCTCCTCAGAGAAACAGAAGTCAGAAGAGTCATTGAACATGGGGACTTCAGACAAGACTCTCCAGGGGCAGCTTCTCCTTTTATTTCAGTTCATACGGAAGAGAAGGATGTCAAAGAACAAAATGTAGTGGGTAGGGTACAATGCCTTAGACCTGAAGCAGTGGATGCCAATGAGGAGGAAAGAGTCAATCGGCAGGAACTGGTGTCTTACGTCATTAAAGTACAGTTGGTGTTGGGAGTGCTGCAGTTGGAGACTTGAGATTACATCAGGTAGAAATACTTTTGGGGTGGGGGTGGGGGGTCGAGCAAAATGGCTCTGCAGGTAAATGCACTTACAGTGAAGTCTGATGGCCTGGATTCTATCCCTCGAACATAGGTGGTAAAAAGGGGAGACCTGTCATACAAGTTCTCCTCTGTCCTTCACATGGATCCTGTGGTGGCCACACACATGTGTGCACACACTCACACAGACAGACAAATACACACACACACACACACACACACACACACACACACACACACACACAAGAGATGGAGAGGGGGAGGGGGAGGGAGGGATAGTAAAAATTGTTACAAATTGAAAACCCTCCCTTTAGATACACGAATTGTAATACATGTTACAGCTCCTGTGCACAGAGCATGGAGATAGTTAGAGACTCTCACTACCATTCTTAAACAAAATCAATGATGATTTCTATAGTTAATTTAGACTTAACTTATTTTCCATCTGTATTCCTGTGAAAGAGTCAAGTCCAGGCTGCTGCAGCTGGATCTAAAGGAGCTTCCATTTCTTCACCAAAATCCAGCAGAAGCCTGAATACTGAATGATACTTTCATTGCTGCTGCAAATGTTAACACTCTCATGAAGTTTTGGCGATGCTTATCCCAAAGTCAGGATATGTGTGTGTGTGTGTGGGAGGGGGGTTGCTTCTAAAATGTGCAGTGCCTTTTGGAGCTATGTGGGTCACAAATTCCACGTCTGTATGTAGCTTACTAGAAAAAGGATAAACATGACTGTGTGTATGGGGAGGGTAAGCTACGTGGACCCTTTTCTCAGTACACATTCCTGGGAGTTCTGCTTTCTGACCTCACTCTCTGCCTTCCTTGGCTATTCAGTGGCGTGGGAGACAGGCTTCTTGAGCTAGGAGGTTGACTCTGTTTTTGTCTGTCACTTGCCAGCCTTCAAATCCAGAGGGGTATGTGCTGGAGTGTGTGGCAAAGTTCAAGAAATACGTCTAAAGGGCAGTGAGCAGTGCAGAAATTCCCCAACTCCTTTGGAGCAGATTGGTGACTTCCCACTGCCACTAGATGTCCCTCTGTGGCTTTTCTTTTGGACATTAGTGTTGTACGCACACAGGGCAAGTTATTCCTGATCTGCTGGATAGAAGAGCTCTGCAGGCTCCGAGAAGCGGTTTACACTTGGATGTTATCCACGCGGCGACCCGCTACTGTCATGCAGCCCTCGTGCATGCCTGTAAAGAACAAGGCTTTATGATGCAGAAGCCAGGATGCTCTCTGCAGAGGTCAGGAAGGCTTTCTGACTTTCCCAGCCCACTCTTAATAGCCTCGGCCAAAGTGTATCAAACCATCTTGTATGAATAACTAACTAGGTTTGTGTTGGTATATGCCAGGGTGTGTGTGTGTGTGTGTGTGTGTGTGTGTGTGTGTGTGTGTGTGTGTGTGAGCATGCGCTTGCATGCGCGCGTGCGAGTGCTGTTGAGTTTGGATGCCAAAGGTGAACTCCTGGTACTGTTCTTCAGGAGCATCTGCCTTGGTTTGCAGATAGTCTCTCACTGGGACCTGAGGCTCACTGATGATGCTGGGACCTGTGTGTTTTTATCTATCCAGCTCTCAGGGGATGGGAGTGTACAGTCATGTCAGGATTGGTGTATGTTTGCTGGGAACTGAATTCAGGTCATCACGTGTGTAGGGTACATATTTTACTGAGTTATCGCTGCAGAGTCTAAGTTTTATTCTGATTCCTTGCAGGCCAGTAAATGGTTTGTTCACAACCAGGATTTCTGCTACACGCAGTTTCAGCACAGGAGTTTGGATTCTCCCTCAACAGGTTCCCTCATTCCCATTGCTTGCTTCTCTTTTGGCTGTGGCCTGACAGGAAGCAACTGAAGGGAGTTAGAGTTTATTTGGGCTGTCATTTGGGGGGATGTTCAGCGGATCGGGTTGAATAAAAGCATAATGTCAGGTGTGTGAGGTGGTTGGGCACATTACATCTGCCTTCAGAGGTCAGAGAGAGGGAGGGTCTGAAGAGTGACAAGGCCTACCCCAGAGACCTCTAATGAGGCTCCACCTTTTAAAAGTGTCTCATCTTTCCAAAATGACCAACAGTAACCAAGCATTGGCAGGAGCTTGCAGGGGCCCTTCACATTCAAACATCGATGATCCAGCCATGGTAGCTTACGAAGTGTTGAAAGGTCTACTTACAAGTTTGCTATTTGTCGGGGTTAAAGACTGGTTAGAGACCCACACTTTGTATGGTGCCAACCACAGCTGATTCGGCTTCCTTGAAGAGAATCCACTGACCAGTGAGGAACCAGAGGAGGCTCAGGGCAGCTTGGAACTCAGGAGATGAGTCTATGCTCTGCAGCCGCTGCTCCAGGACAAGCCTGGCCCTTCTGCGGGGTCACTGTTCTTTTAACAGAAAAGAAGCAATTATGGTAAGGAACCGCCGTTGAGAACTGAGATTTTGTTTTTCAGTTTCTGGGCCTTGTGGAGGAAAGTTAAGTGGAATCTTTTAAACACGGCTTTGTATGCTTGAAAGGATAAATAAGGCTCAGGAATGGTAAATGCCACACGGTTGGATCCATTTTAATAATCGGCCATAGCGACCCCTAGGTGATTGAGGGTGAGCCGGCGTACCCAGCAACCAGCTCTAATTGTAGAATTAGTAGAGGAGGTTTTGTTCTCCGCAGATTGGAAAGTAAACCTTTGCTTATTCACGGCATCAACAATCTACGCCCCAATAATGATTTATTACGTGAGTTGTCTGCAATGCAATCACACAGTGTCCCTGAACAACCACGTCGTGGGTGCTAGTGAAGGGATACTTGTGTTCCTGAGAAGTTTTCTAGTTCAAAGAACCTGTCTGAAGAAAAGAAATACTATTTGCCCCACCTCGTGATACTGCCAGTTAGTTGGCTTAAGTCAAGACTATATGCATGTTTGCCTATTCAGCTCAAAAGTTCTGAAGGCAAAATTCCAGAGATTCATAGAAGTGCTCATCGTAGTTTTCAGGCTAGTCATAGCAGAAGTGAACCTGCTTTGAGCTTCCTTGCTCTGGTGGGTAAGGCAGTGTGACATTTATTCATTACAGGTGTAACTATCACAGTGGCAATGACCTTGTTTTCATAGATAGAGATTTCTTAGAGAATGTATATGTGAAGTATACAATATAGAGGGTGTGGATTTATATGAAAATATGCATGAATCGTATGGCTATGCACATGCAAATGTTTATATATTTCTTATATAATATATAAGAATATACATACACAAAAATCGTACATACATACATAGTCCCACAGACATCATCCTAACACCAAGTCTTAAGTAATCCATAAAAATAAATTCCCTAGTAACAAATAATTACATGTTTCTTTGGGAACTGCTTAAGAAAAATATACCTCACAACTAACTGTGAGGACTCATGTCTGCCGAGACTTCATGGGTTTACGAGAAAAGCAGGAAATATAAAATATGAACATCCAGTGACCGAGGTGATATCTCTGTGTGTAAAGCACTTGCCTTATATGGTGTGGAACTGAGCTCAGTCCTAGAGGCCACTAGGAACAAAACAAAACAAAGCAAGCAAGCTAACAAACAAATGAACAAACAAACAAACAGATAATGGGTATGGCAGTACATGTTTGTAATCCCTGGAGCATGGTGTTGGAGTACACAACGGCCTCTAGGTGAGCTCCAGGCCAGCGAGACACACTATATCAACAAATGGTGGATGATTCATAGGAATGAAATGTGAGCTCATCTTCCTGACACACACACACACCCTTTGTCTTAGTCAGGGTTTCTATTCTTGCACAAATATCATGAACAAGAAGCAAGTTGGGAGGAAAGAGTTTATTCAGCTTACACTTCCACATTGCTGTTCATCACCACAGGAAGTCAGTACTGGAACTCAAGCAGGTCAGGGAGCCGGAGCTGATGCAGAGGCCATGGAGGGATGCTGCTTGCTGGCTTGCTTCCCCTGGCTTGCTCAGTCTGCTTTCTTACAGAACCCAGGTCTACCAGCCCAGGGATGGCACCACCCACAATGGGCTGGGCCCTCCCACCTTGATCACTAGTTGAGAAAATACCTTACAGCTGGATCTCATGGAGGCATTTCCTCAACTGAGGCTCCTTTCTCTGTGATAACTAGAGCTTGTGTCGACTTGACTCAAAACCAGTCAGTACACCTTACACATGCATGAACACGAACACACCTATGGAAGAAGTACTGACATCTAGTTGATTTAAAAACTGAGGGATAAGGTTGAGTTCAGTTGCAGTCAAGGTTCTTGCAAAGGTTGTAGACAAAGGCAAAAGGCTATTTTGGAATGATGTGTAGATAGTTTAAACTTTGGCGAAAGCTAACACTACTGTCTATCCCACTGAATCCAATCAGCACTGTCCGTACATGAATAGATGTGAGGGTCATCTACTGGGGCATGGGGAGCTATCAGTGGCCACACAGCCAAGGGAAAAATGACTCACCAAGATGCCATCAGTTGCCTATAGCTCTTCAGCTGGCGTAGGATTTTCTGGCACAGTGAAAGCTATCCTGTCGGAAGAGAATTTCGTTGGGGGTGTTGAAATGGGAAACCCATTGAAGACCAGTATGAATAATTAAAAGAAGAGATAAATCCATGAGTAAGATAAGGTAGTAATGCAAGAATGAACATCCAAACTTGTTCTCCGGCCTCCACATGCGTGCTATGAACACACTTCACTGGCACACATGAATAAGCACACTCACATTCACGCACACACAACAACAACACACTGAGGCTATACGCACACTAAACAATAACCCTACTTTTCAAAAAGAAACATGTCCTCTAAGGCTTGGCCACTGCCATCTTTATGTTGTCTTCGTGATTTTGAGAATCATTTTCTGTCAGTGTGACTGGCTCATTTCACAGAGCGTTTGGTTCTCACGGGTGTGAACCTGTCCTGTGCTGTGTGTATCAGAATTTTGTTCCTTGCAAAGGTGGGCTAGCATTCTTTTCATGCTTACACCACATTCTGTCTGTCCATCCCGACGACATCCAAATGGCTGCCCTATGTTATAGCCACTGCGAATGTCGCTGTGCACATCCATAACAAAAGGCTTCTTTTCAAAGCCTAGCTTTAGACTCTTCTAAGTACACAACACGATTGTTGCATCCATAACTTTTAAAGGAGGTTCCACAGTTTTCACCGTGGATCTTCATTTCACCTTCTATCAAAAATGCATCAGGATTTTTTCTCTATACCCTTGCCTTCTTTTGTTATCCTCTACTGTTTCACAACAGTAGCCGGGCTCCTGGTGGGAAGTGATTCTTCGCCTCAGCTCGGAGATTTGGATTTTCCTAATGAGTGCTGAGGCTGAGTGGGTGTTTGTATGAGTGTCACTCTTTCCTTTATCTTCTTCAGGCAAATGTATTTTCACATCTTCTCTCTTTGAAGGGAGCTATTTTAGTGACTGCAGTTGAGGACACTCATTTTGGATCCTTACCACTTAGAAGATAGGCGACCTGTCAGCATTTTCTTCTGATCGGTGCTTCAGTTTTTACTTTATTGGTAATGTCTTTTAATTCACAAGTCTAAAAAAACTCCATATAATAAATTACCGAGTTTGGATAGATTAAGGTTACACCAGGTTGAGATAAGAGGATCATGTGATGGCCAATCTTCTCTCTCAGCTTGACTGGGCTTGGTGAGGACATTCCCAGAGATGTTTAGCTTAGGAGAAAGACTGTTTGTCAGTGTGAACGGCCCCATCTCAGGGGCTACAGTCCAAGACTGAGTAAAGAGGGAACAGGGGATCCAGTGTGAAAAGGGGCAAGATAGAGGAAGAGATTCTAATATCTGACAGTATTGCAGGTCAGGCTTTTACGCACATGTTGAAAGACACCAAGGCACAAATATAAGACTTTCAGAAATTCTCAACTAATGTAAAATCTTACAAAAAAATTAGAGGGAAGGCCAAACTAAGGAGAAGATGAAGTATCGTGTCAAATGAGTGACTTTGCAGGAGGACCATTTAGGAAAAGATGACTCTCTCAGAATAGCAAGGAGTCACAAATGATAAGAGATAAAGTTCATCACACGGTATTTCGAAGTTCATCAACAGCTCTCAGCAATGATGAAGATGCTTTTTAAAGATGAAGAAAGACCGTTAGTAATGGATGTACATGCAACAATGGCGACCGTCTGAGACCCATGTAAATTCACAGGAAAACAGTTCTCAAAGCCATTCAAAATGACTAAATTATAAGGAGAGTAAAGTAATTCTGCAGTCATGGTGGGAGCATTTCAACACATTTCTTATATATGATACCTAAAAAACAGATAATTTATACTATCACTAAACTTTGGTGTGCACATATGTATCCATAGCACATCAAGGTCTACAAAGCCCATTTTCTTTTAAAACACAAAGAAGACATTTGTTCAACTGGCTATCTAATGATCCATGAAGAAAATGTAAACATACCAAAGGTTTCAAATCATTCATGATATGAAACCTAGTCTCGAGGTGCTTAACAAAAATCAAGGCAAGAAAAAATAATGGGGAATAATTTCATTTGTTTAAGATTTAATGAACACACTTCTTCATTATCTGTGGTCTGAAGAAGAGATTATAATGAGGGTTTTAAACATTTTAATTGAATCACAATAAGGACTCTAAACTATGGAGCCAACAGTATCAACTAAACCCATACTTTTAGACTCAAATATTTATATATGAAACTTACAGACTTAAATATTTATTTAAGAAAGCTGAAAAAATAAAAGTATCAAATTACAATATTTTACTTGCAGTGTGGAACAGTTCACACTGACGTGCTCAAATGGTTAGGGTACCAAGAATAAAAAACACTTCCCTAAATGATCGACTATCCCATTCTTTCTCCTCCCCAAAATTAAGGATCCTTCTGGAAGAGGGGATGAAAAGAGTGCATGAACCAGAGGTGATGGGGTGGGGGTCATACGAGGAAACAGCAGCTTTTGGATACAGCAGAGCAGCTACACATCCAAACTCATATTTGTTATGACCTCACCATGCACAAATCTATGCAAACCCACGTCAGGCCGAATGTCAGCATAGAGAGTGGAGTTGGACATGAAACCCCACTTCTGGCAAGGGGGTTAGTGTCGCCTGTGAGCTACTAGAAGATAGAAATAGATAGAAAAGAAGGAAGATGATAAATAGATATGAGATAGAGAATAGTTAGAGACAGAAAGATAGAGACGAGAGAGAGAGATATGGAGAGACTGGATAGATACACACACACACACACACACACACACACACACAGAACAAGGATGGTTTGTAAGTAACATATTGGACAAATCCAGAAAAAGCTTAGCTGGCCAAGTGACAGGAAAAGCAGCCTAACCAACTGCCTCAGTAAGATCTAAACACGTCTCTAGACTCAAAAACATCAGTCTTTTATTGCTATCAGTGTGTAGAATGGTTAAATGCACGTGCTGGGGATGAGGGGTGGCTTCACATTCACATAAAAACTTCACAATCTTTGGAAAGCTGAAGAAATCTAGTGAGTCCCAGCTGACTTGCATGCCAAGTAGAAATAACCCCATGTCAACCCCATAATATCATAAGGATTACAAGAATTAAATCATATAAAGTACATACTGACTGACACACAGGAAACTATTAATAAATGTTATCCATTATTATTATTTTATGACATGGTCTTTGAGTGCATAAATTAACAGATCGTGTACTTATAATATTGAAAATTGGGGCCCTAGTCTGTGTCTGTCTGTCTGTCTCTGTCTCTCTTATTTCTCTTTTTCTCTTTCTGTCTTTGTTTTATCTTCTTTATTTTTCTCTCTCATTTTCTTTTCCTTTCCTTCCTTCCTTCTTTCTTTTTTCCTTCCTTCCTTCCTTCCTTCCTTCCTTTCTTCCTCCCCCTTATCTTTCTTTCTTATTCATTCTTTCCTTTTCATTAGACAGAAGCCTTGGATCAGAAATAGAACCTGAATCTTAACAACCTCGGTAAATATCTTCTGATATGTGGAAATCACATTGTGATAGCTAAGCTTCATTGTCAACTTGTCTGGAGTTAGAATCTTCTATGAGACACAATCTATGCAAGTGGCTCTGAGGACCTTTTCAGATAAAATTCAATAGGGTGGGCAAGAGCTGCCTTGAATGTGGGTGTTGCCATCCATGAAGCTGAGCTCTTAGAGTGAGAGAGAAGAGAAATGGAGAAAGCTATCAAAAGCAAGCTAAGCATCCATCTAGCTCTCCCCTCTGGGCTGTGGGATGTGAGCCAACAGCCTCCTATTCTGTGGCCAGGTGAATCCTGTTCCTACCCCTACACCTCCCAAAACTGTAAGCTGGGAGCCCAACTCCACCTTCTCTCTCTACGTTTTGTTTTGTCAGGTGCTTTGTCACAGCCATGAGAAATGTCAGGAATGCAAGCTCGAAGTAAGTGCTTGTATGAAGTTGGACAGGGGAGACATCACCCAGAACCTGTATTGAGTAGGAAGGACAATGGCCACCCTTTCTTCACACTGCAATCCTCCCTTCTCCCTCTCCAGGTCCAGTAAGTGACTTCCTACATATTCCTATAAATGGATCTCAAGTGACCCATCTCCCCTATTCCCAGCATACATTTCCTTCTCTGTTTTGAGTAGACTGTTGTAGCCCGTATCGTAACACTTGTCAAAGATTGGTGCCAGTATTTGTTTACACTTGTTTTAATTCCTCAACTATGCAATTAATAGTGTTACTTAATCTTGGCATTGCTAGCATATAATTTCGGGCACATAGGAAGTTCTCACTAATTGCCAAACAAATAAATGAACGTATATCATCATAACATATACAGATAAGGTATTTATTTTCTGTCGGCACATTATTAAAACTTATTCTCTATAGAGTTTGTTTGAGTTGAGTGAGTGTAAGCTTTCTGGACACTGTGGGGTCAACATTTCTCCCTAGACCGGGCAATGATGCTGGGCTTCTGCATCTGTTCTACCCAAGTCTTTAGTGACTCCTGAGCTTACTGGGGTTACTTACAGAAGCATGGGCACCCGAGAGGTACCTGCATCACCAAAAAGCCTGTTTCGGATAGTATGCTGGGTCACTGGAGCAGTATCCTCATTATGCCTCCCAGTCAGCTCCACCACAACCTCCTCACCACGGTAGCTGCTTGCTGCTCATGTACCTGGCAAAGGGGCTCCGGAACTTGGTAATTTTCTGAGATTCCTCAGACTGAAGGACTTGTTTTCTCCTGCAGGAGGGAGGAAGAAGGAGAGTCTAGCACAACCCTCACTTTTCCAAATAGGAAAACCATGGGTCTGTCCCAGGCGTGAAGCTCTGGTCAGAGGCTGGGTGTGAGAGGAGAAAATCATAGATTTCAAAGCAAACATTGAGCCAATTGGGGCTTGGCCAAGTGATCTACTGATTCTCGAGTTACAGTAAACTCAGATAAAAGAATTAAAATAATTTATCTGAAATAGCACAATTATATAGCTCAAATTATACATCATGTTTTAAAGCAATGAATTATTCGTACCGAAGCAAAGACAGTCCATGTGTATACATCTTGTAGCTTATACCCATAACCTCCTTTTTGTAACCTACGAGCACATGTGACTAAGGCCCTCACCCATACTGCCAATCATCATGTGTGTCCCACGGAACTGGGAACAGTCTAAGTCCAGGGCCAGGGAACTCTGGAAGTTGGCAGAGAAAAAAATCAGGGGATACCATGGTGGGGAAACAGGTCAGGCGGCCTTCTGCTCAGATTTGTGCATTGTGAACAGTTTTAAGAAATCTTTTTTTTTTTTCCCTTTCAGACAGGAGTTAACTATGTGGTCTTGGAGAGCCTGGAACTGACCATAACCCTTCTGCCTTTGCCATCAAAGGGGTTACAGGTGAGCACCACCATGCCCTTCTCGACAAATAGTAACTATATTTACACTGATTTTAAATAGTGCCCAGACATTGGAGTTACTTGGGGTGTGTGAAAAAGATAAATTCCTCACAATTTGAGATGCTAATTGTGTAGGCTGGAGAAGTCCTAACATGAATTCTGATAGTTTATCTAGATGCACACTAAATCCTCAAAAAAAAAAAAAAAAAAGAAAAGAAAAAAAAGAAACCCCCCCACACGCACGCGCGCGCACACACACACACACACACACACACATGCACACACATAAAGGGACTCATCAAATGTCTATGTTCTCTGTGTTGCTACTTATCATAGATGGCCATTTAGCTATTGTCACTCATATAGACAGACCAGTTTTCTGGCCGACTCATATATAGTCTGCAAGTATAGAACTCAAGTGGTAAGGTTGATAAGACATTTTATTTCAGCCACTGACCTGATCTGAAGAGGTCATGTCTTCCTCTGTGTAGTTTTTTCCTTCTATACTTCAATATAGTTATTTTAAAATATTTTCAATGATCACCACATGCTGGAATGTAACGAAGAGGACTTTCATTTCATCGCTGTCATGCATTTTCTAAAATTATACAATATTAAGATTTTTGATGTGGGCCCTAGGCTGTCTGCATTTTTAAAAGCAGACGCTGCCTGAGGCCCCGCGGCCCTGGGGCCATGGTTGCCATTATAAAGAACATGTGGAGAGGGCAGAACGGGAGACTTGAAAGTGGTCACAGGGTAGAGGAAAGGCTGAGGGATACGTCCTGTCATTGCCCAGTAGGGTCTGCGGGATGATACACAGGCAAACGTGGCTCATGGTGATGCTAGCCGTGCAGGATGAGCAAAGGCCCACCTTCTGGAATACACCTCCTCGATGGACCACTGTGGTCCACGATAGCATCAGAAGATACTGGTGATGGTAGTCCATGCTGCTACCCAGACTGTGATGAAGCCTGGGATTCTCATGGACATATGCAGTCTGTGCCTGACTGATGCCTTGGTGATGTCTTCAGGCTCTGTTGTCTTGGAAAGCCATGCTGATGTGAGTGGCATGTGTGACCACTTGAGGGTGTACTGAGGCTTGTTGTTGTCTAGGTAGCCACCGAAGGCCATGACGGAGTCCGTGCTACCAGTAGAACCAAAGGTCTTGTTGATGTCTGGCCTGTGTTATTACAGAAGCCCTGAGGATGCCTGGGCTCAGAGTTGTGGCCTTAAGCCCTGTTTATTAATGTGCATGGGCACAGAAGAGCTGGCTTTATCCCTCCGTGGCCCCTGTATGATGATGCTGCCTGTGGACATTGGAGGGATGCTCTGTGTCTTGTGGGAAAGTTGGCCCCTTTTAGCACCAGCTGATATAGTGGGTAGTGGTGCACCCACGAGAAACCCTTCCCCCAGGGAACGCTCTTGTGGAAGAGCTGGCCCTTAACCTCACTTGCCTATGTCACTGACATATAGGTTGTAGTGTGGGCAAGAGAGACCCGGCTCACCCTGCTTTGGCCAACACATAGTTCTCCTCAGCTGATGGTGTCTGTTATAGATGCAGGCAGAGAAGGACTTGACCTTCCTTGTGGGGCTGACCATGCTCCGGTGAATATGTGGAACCACACAAAGTGGACTTTGTGAGAGGAGCGGTCATGGGTGAAAGAGTTCAGACATGGAAAGACTAGGAGGTGGGCAGAATCAAGGCACATGATGTAAGACTTCTAAATAATCAATAAAAAATAATTTTTGAAAGAAGTTAGATGTCTTTTTTTTTTTTTTCTGTCTGTTTTGAGACTAGGTTGCTAGGCTATTCCCTAACTCACTAACATAGTCCAGGCTGTCCTTGGACTCACAGCAGTCCTCCTGCCGTAGCTACCTGGGATTGTAAAAATCATATTCTCTTTTTTAATTTCTTGCCATTGGATACAAATTATATTTGTTTGGATACAAATTATAAGCTTCAGAACATTATTTTTGAACTTATATTGTTTAAAAAGTTATACAGAGCTTTAGATGTTTACCCATTAAAGTGGTGGATTCATATCACAGTGAGAAGGGAAGCATTCTGCGTGGCACAGTTGTGAAGACATCTGGCTACTTCCTCACCAGACTTACTTGTCCTGAACAAAACTTGTCTGGCCCAAGAATTCCAGAGAAGCAAAATTCTCAGTAGTGAGGAATGGCTGCTTGTCTACTCTTTGGCAGGAGCCACGGAAAACCTACAGACAAAAAAGTTTGTGTATTTAAATGAAACTTTGGAGCCATATTGTTTCCTGGTGCAGAGTTTTTAACCACAAATGATGCTGTATTATTAGCAGCCATTACCGAGAGTGTTTACATGCACATGATTATATACCTAATCAGTTGCAGGGACCCAGTCATGGCCCTCAGTGGCTGCAAGGACTATGAGTCTCAGCATGGCCTCAAGTGGTCACCCATGCCACTAACATCAGCATGGCTTACCTACACAGTAAAACCCAAGGATATCACCAAGGCATCAGTGAGAGGCACCGACTGCATACCCTTGATATCTGCAAGGGATTAGGTACCAAACTCTGCAGATGCTCACGTGGTACATATTTGCATATGCCCTACATACCCCTTTTCTTCACCTTAGACCCATCCAAACTCTTGGCTCTGAGGCACAATGCTGTTAAATCGGCAAACGTGCACACTCCAGAACCTCAAAACCGAGTCACAAAAGGAACATCTCATACAGTATTGAGTAAGTTGTATGATTCATGCTGAACCATCCTCTTACCTTTCCTGGGAATTCCTTAGGTGATGAGTTGGACACAACTGAACCATCATTTCCAGATGACTTAAAATACCACATGCAGGGCAAAGAGTTTATGATGTGTTACCATGCTGATTATTGGATAATGGCAAAAATCATCTGAGCCTGTTTAGTGCAGATGGGATGGCCTCCCTCCTGGATACTTTGTATCTAGAGTCAGCTGAATTCATTGATACAGAATGCCCAGACACAGGCTTAGTCACAGTAACTCTACAGTTGCCTTCTCTGTATAACACAGGGTCAATGGGAACTACTGCATTCATTAGGTGACCTGCATATCTATCAGGGAACAGCATGTAAGTGGAGACTGGGAAGAAGGAACTTCGGTTACAGATTCCCTGAAGTCAAACCCATGCAGCTGGGGAGAGGGCTCAGTTGGCAAAGCACTTGTATAAGCCTGAGGTCCTGAGTTCAGATTCCAACACTGGTGTAAAAAGCCAGGGCAAACGATCTCCCATCATCTCTTCTCTGGGGAGGCAGAGATGGGCGGGTGGCTAGACCTCATCGGCCAGCCAGATCAGCTGAATTCATGAGCATCACAAAAAATAAGGATATTGGTGAGCACAACGGCTCTGCTGGCAAAGATATTTGTTTCCAAGTCTAGCTACCTGACTTCAATTAACAGCACCCACATGGTGGAACAAACTGCCCCCTGAAACTTGTCCTCTGATCTCTACATGCACATTGTGGATAAGTGCATGGTGGTGTGCATGTGCGCGCAAGTGCACACACACACACACACACACACACACACCACTCATACAAATAAATACAATTCAACGCATTATAAAAAATAACATGGAAACCGAGGAAGACATTTGACATTAAACTCCAAAGATGATATGGAGCCTGAAGAAGCCTTTGACATTGAACTTTTGTCTCCATACAGTTGTGCACACAAATACATGTGAATCCGCCTGCATCTGTGCACAACCTCTTCCCCCACACCACCACATGCTCACAAACCATACAAATATGCAATAGACCCTACAGTGCAGAGTACAGTAGCCAGCTGTGAATGAGCCCAGTTGCTTAGCCTATAACTCTTTAATTAATTATTAAATGGACCAATTAATTATTTGACTCAATAAGCTTTCTCTGTGTGTTTGTTGTTGTGGTTGTTTTTGTTTTTTGCTGATTTTGTTTTTTGTTTTCTCTGATCTGTGTACTCTGGTGACCTCTGAGGATAATCTGTCACTGTATTTCTATAGGAATGAATGTGAGTGAAGTTATGCTCAGTATGTTTCACGGGGTTGAGCAAGCTCTCCACCCAAGGTCCTGCTGATAGGGACTAGTGTAGTGAAGGAGAGAGGCCAGAAGTTCCTTTCCCAGATCTGACCTTCCTGGGTAGCTGCATCCTAGATTTAAGTTTTCTCAACACCACAAACAAAGAATACTTAACACATAGGCAGAAAAACTGGTCTTTAGCTTATTATAGGTGAGTAAAAATCTAGATACTTAAGTCTATTTAAATCGCACTTGCAGAATTTGAGGAAATGGGCTGCAAAACCCCCACAGGATAGATCAAATTTAAAACCAGAGAAACAAGGTTTGCAATTCAAACGCCCAAACCTCAAAGCTACTGGTCTGACAAAAGCATTAATACAAGTGTTTAAAGGATCAAGACAAGTATTCACAAGTAATTGAGGTCCTGCTTAATTACTTAATTAAGGCACAGCTACATAGGGAGGATGAGGACTCTGCAATTTCCAGCCCAAACAGCAATTTTGCTCCTGGCTGTAGGGATTAACTTTAAAACTTGATGGCTGATTGCCTGCATGTCCCTTCATCAGGAAAACCAAGTCTGGAGAGAGCAAATAGAACTCTCAGCTACTGAGTGTGGCCAAGAGGCCCTGCGTTTTATGGGCAATATGCCTTTTAACCCTTAGAACAGCACTATATGGTGGAGATTTTGGGTTTCATTTGCTGAAAGCTAAACTCAAATGCTTTAGAACTATGGGCAAGAATATCTCAGTCTGTGAATGGGAGAACCAGACATGGAACTGAGCAGGTGTGACACAAGATTTCTGTTCTTCGTAAGCATCTCCAAGGGTCTGAGCATATGTTGAATGGAAGAAAACATATCCACTGGTGATGAAGGTGACAGAAGGGAAGGGTTAACATTGAAATTTTTGTCGCATTAAGAAGCACATCATCCAGGAGCCTAGATGAAATTTCCTCTTTAGTCTTTGAAAAAAATTACTCCAAGCAATTGTCAAATATTGACTTGTTCTGAGCACATGTACGCACGCATGTGCGCGCACACACACACACACATACATACACTCACACACACACATTCTGTATCTACTCGACTCAGATAGGGGTGTCAACAAATGTCTAAAAATGATTCTGTCCAATTTCATGTTATAGAGCCAACGACTAGCCAAAGAGTCATATGTTTGGTTACTGCTTACCTCTCACAGACCCTCAGAGAGAGGAAAGATCATGCAAGGACTAGCTCTTTGGGCTTTGTGAGCCTTAAACTCCCTGATGATGACCACATATGCTTTTCTTGAAGGTAGCAGTGGCCATTCCTAGAGGGAAAAGCAACAAGATGACATCTCTTAACTCATCTGTACCCAGGAGAGAAGATCACCGGCATTCTAGAGAGTCTTCTAGGAGGTCCTGCATTCCTAGAAAGGTGGGAAATCAGAACTCAGAGCTTCAGAGGTTCATAGTCTATGTTCCTTCAATCTGCACCTCCATGTATTTGGACGAATCAGTGTGCATTTCCACTCCCTGGTTGACTTAATGGAGGGGCTAATGCTATTCATGCGTACCTCCTCAACTTGTGATAAGGAGCCCAGTGGGGTGGTCAGGCTTTAGCCTCAGCTCTAGGAAGGCACAGGCAGGAGCAACTCTGTGAGTTTAAGGGCCAGCCTGGTCTACATAGTGAGTTTGAGAGCCAGGCAGTGCTACAGAGTAAGACCCTGCCTCAATAAATAATTAATAATAGACCAACAAGTAAAAGAATGCATATAAAGAAAAAGAAAACAAAAATACATTGTCCCTGCCCTCATCACATTGTAAACTATGTTTCTAGCAGTAAACTCAGTTACTAATAAAAAGTCCAGAAATAGTATAGCGATCTCCCTTTCAGTTTCTGTGTGTCATGGTTAGAGGGTAAATATTACTACTGTGTAGGCTTACATGGCTTACTCAAGGATTGTAGTCCCACCTCCTCAAATGCCCTTCCTCATCATGATCTTTAACACAGCCAAATTTTGCCTGCCATGTTCTCATATCTAGCTCTGAAGGTAGACATCTTTGTTTACCAAATTTTTGGGAGTGCAGTCAGATGATCTTAGAACCTTAGACTCTCTGCTATACCCTCACTAGAGGAAGAAGAAGGACTTCATTACTTTTCTGGGAGGGTTTGCTCTAAAAGAACCAGTGATCTTCTGCATACTTTGAATCTGAACAGACAACACCCAGCAGATGGCCACAGGAACAGGAAGATTATAAATACCAGCACCCTGAACTTCAAGAAGTAGCTCTGCCTCAAGAGCAAACCAGGAGACCCGAAAAATGGCTCAGGGCTTAAGAGCACCTGCTGCTCTCTTGGAAGACTGGAGTTTGGTTCCCAGTACCCACATCTATGGTGGATACCTCACAGCTTCCTGTAACTTTATTTTGAAAAGATTGAACTCCCTCGTGCGTTCCTCTCATCTTTGTGGGCACTGCATGTATGGGGTGCACATACTAAGAAGCGGGTACACATACATATAAATTATAAAGGAACATAAAAAAACCCAGAAGACCAAGAAGAGGACCCATTTCTTTTAAAGGCTCACCCTCTTTAAAAGAAGGGAAACTAGAGATGGTCAGGACCTCTGAGCTTCCTGGAATTCCCACCAGAACTACGAATATTCATGCAGCAATTTGAAACCTGACCATTTTAACCAAGAGTTCATTTGGAGAGTGACAGCTCATCCTGGAGATATATGTTGATGGCTACAATCTTTGTCATTCTGCAGCAGTGGCATGAAGATGGCCCAGATGTGGGTGTTAGGGAATCGCCCTAGCTGATTAGGCTGCTTTAGACACACAGAGGCCATACTCTGAATTAACTCCAAGGATCTAATCAGAGTGAACAGACTACTTGAGTCTGTGATGGAGACATATTGGCAGTTGATGAAGGCTGTCCAGAGGGATTTCGGTGGAAAACCAAAGTATATAAATGCTGAAAGCAGTTTGATTTCAGTATACGAATTAAGGGTAATTCAAAAGGAAATGGTTATGCTAAAAATTCATTTCTTTCTTGCTTTATATTTTCTTTAATGTTTGTCTTTATAAGGGCAAATCATTTAAAATAACTTTCCTCAACTCACAAGTGACTTAAAATATATATTAATTTATGATTATTACTTTTTTCTGATAGTGTCTCATATGGCTCAGGCTGCTCTCTGACTTACTGTGTATCCAAAGCTAGATTTGAACTCCAGATCCTCTGTCTCTTAGGTGCTCAAATGACAAGCCTAGCTTAAAACATGCTTTTCAGAAAATATCTTTTAAAATATATCAAATTTTCTTTTTTTTTTTGCATTTTTAGCCACACATTTTCCATAGTCCCGTTAATCGCATCTATTGGCCTGTGCCAATGAACCTAATGAGGTGATCAAAACTTGGGCCCAAGGCATCAGAACCTTTGCTTACATGATCTGTGTTGTCTTACAGGTCTGTTTACCAACACAGCTAGGTAACTCCATCCATAACCTACGTACCAAATGTAGTTTTCCATTGTTTGCTGGACACCCTATGGATATGCACCATGGTGTCTAACAATGTGATCGCTCCTGCTCTTCCCTGAGAGGCCTGATGCTTTCTTGCCTTGAAGTTTGGTGCAAGTATTGTTTTCTTTGCTGTCCTCATGTTGGAAATAGACAGCTAGACCTGCTTCATTCAGAGTTATTGTAGGACTGCAATGTAAACATCCTTCAAGGGAGGGAGGGCACTCTCATGCCTACTTTATAGTTTTTAGATCTATGTGACATGTGTGTCTCATACATATGAGACAGAGGGAGACAGGGTTGTGATACATTGTAATGTCATATAAGTTAGATATTATATACTGCACTGTGAAGGCTATAGCATTGCTCATTTATAGATCATCTCTCATCACCTGTGTGCTCTGTGTGTGTGTGTCTGTCTGTCTGTGTTTGTGTGTGTCTGTATGTCAGTGTATGTATTCGTATGTGTGTGTGTCTCTGTGTGTATGCATATGTGTTTCTCTGTGTATGTCTCTGTATGTGTGTGTCTGTGTTAGTTTGCATGTGTGGTGATGGTATTCATGTGTGCTGGAGGGAGCTGGAGGCTGACTTCAGCACAGCTTCCTCAACATTCACATGCTATGCTTTATTATTTAATATTTATATTATTTTATAATATAATTAAAATACCGTTGCCTTTTCTCTCTCCAAACACAACCCTCCTTGCTCTCTTTCAAATCTATGGCCTCTTTTGTTCCCACTAATTGCTGACACATGCATATATATATCTGTATGAATGTCCTTGCTGGGTCTCTACATTGTTGCAATTTCTGTCTTATATTTAAAGATAGAATCTCCAGTTGAATGCAGAACTTGGCATTTTGACTAGAGCTAGCTGGCCATAGAGTCTCTGGGAGTCTGACCATGTCCAAGCCCGGCATTGGGTTGACAGGTGTGTAACACAGCCCCTAGCTCACACTTGGGTTTCCACACAGCTCTTCCGGTAGCTTCAAGATGGTGTTGGATGTGGCCGTCCACACTGCAGACACACCTGTCTACGGGCTCCATGGCTTGTAACTTGTTAGAAGAAATCTCTCGTTGTTACGAGGACTTTGCTTTAATTTTTGGCATGATAACTAAAACAACTCCAGTTGTGAAAATTGTAGTTCGTTTCCATTAAATGAATACAACCCCTTCAGGGCCCAACTAATTAATATGACAAGGCATGGATATTGGTGGGATGAGCGTGAACAGTGCTGTTTAGGCATGAGGGCGTGAGTTTGATTCCCTAGACTCCAGGAACACTAGTGCACATCTGTAATAGCAGTATTCCTACAGTCAGATGGGAGAACAGAGACAAAAGACGTCCCACTTGGGCCATCCAGTCTGCTATCCCGAGTTGCAAACAAGAGAAACACACTGCCTCGAAAAAAGCAGAAGGCGAGGACTGAGCCCTAAAGATGACCTGTGAGCTCTTCATGTATTCTGTGGCACACATGTGCCTGTACACACATACCATACATACATGTACAGGCCACAAAGAAGTGGATGTTTTGGTCTCACAGAGGGAGAATGGCATATCTGGATCTCCCTGGCCCCATTATCCTCTGGGGAGCACTTCAGGTCTTTAGAGGTGGCTGGTTAGATAAAGCTCAGGATGGAAGAGTTTATTCAGGGCCTGCTCCGTCTTCCCAGATTTGTCTCCAGTATTAGGTTGTTGAACATCAACTAACTGGCCACTCTGTACCGGAGATGACTGAGTTCTACTTGTTCAATGTTTCTCTGGCTTCTGACTAACCAGACAATTTATTCTCTACCACCTATAAATGACACACATCCACATATAAAGACACACACACACACATACACACACACTCACATCTTTGTCTTAGATCACCTCTCTTATATTTGCAATGCTACACAATATGGTTGACTGCATGCAACACCCACATTTCTTTGCAACGCTAATTTCCCCTCAGAGCTGTCTTTTAAGTCATCAGTTTCTTGCTGGTAACTCGCACACCAAGTAAACCTTTTGCAGCCTAGCTCATGTGGGCCAACAACAATCTTTCGGTTTTATCAAGCTAGAAGAGAGCCCACATGAAGTCATAGGAGGGATACGGTATTGGTAGGTGACGGTAAGGCTGAGAGGCCGGTGAGGTTGGGATGTCTGCTTACATGTGATGTGCTTGCTTCCAGAACTGCCTGTGCCTGATCTCAAAAGCCTCCTTGCTTGGGGTTTCTATGCACAAAGCTACTTGTAAGGCTAATTAAGTTACTTAGAAGTGCTGTGTCTTTGGCATTTTTCTCATTGAAGATTTATTAGTGGGTATGGGAACAGCATTTCTTCTAGGACTAATTACTAAGAAAAGCCTTCCTGAGTGCTTTACCCAAAGCCTCCTGAGTGAGATTTTTCTCTGGCTGGAAGGAACAAGGCCTCTTTTGTAAGTGTGAGATCCTGGGACTGCAGTCGTCTGTGTGGTTTGTTGGCTGGGTCTGGTGAGGTTTCCTCACGTGCAGGGCTGCTAAAGGTCAGCTGACTGATTCAGAGGACTTCCTGCAGCTCTCCAGAACTGCCCCTCTGGCTCTTCAGAATGTCTTCCTGTGAATTTATCCTCACTTTCATCTGGCTCAGAGTTTTATTCCTGGAAGTCTGCTAAGTTCTTCTTCTCCTTCCTCTTCTTGAGGCTCTTCCTGAAAACTGATCAGTGGCTCTCAACTTTCCTAATGCCAGTTCTTCATGGTGTGGTAACTATCAGCCATGAAATTAATTTCGGTGATACCTCATAACTGTAATGTTGCTACCATAATGATTTGTAATGGAAATACGTGTTTTCTGATGGTCTTATAAGACAACTCCTATGCAGGGGTTGTTTGACCCTGGCTCATGACCCACATATTGGGAAGCACTGTTCTAGAGAGTAACCTGAAGCAAATCTCTTTGTTCATCTATTTATTTTTCATTCCCACAGAGATCATTACCTTCACGCCTAACAGCCTGCAAACTTGAAAACCATTGCTTCTTCTGTTTGGTTTTGTCATCAGAGGGCACATATATGGTGCCATCTTGACCTATTCCTTCAATTACCAATGTCCACTTGGAACTGGCATTCAGTAATCTTAAAATTATTCACTGAAATCCATTTTTTTTAGAAGATAAAATGTTATTTAGGTCATTAAGGTGGCAGCCACTATGTTTAGATACACTCGCTGGGCTTGGTCCAAAATGTTGGACTCCAGTTCTCAGTGGGGCTTACTTTTCTCTCCCTGATCTTATCTGCAGAATATCTCTAAGCTCAGATACCTAACCTTATCTAAAGGATGAGCTTGCACAAAGCTTCCTGCAAGCTCTGTTCTTCCTGCTGCATGATAATTAGATGCTGTGTTATGACCAGTCAGTCCTTTCTGTCTATAGTCAACCAACCAACCAACCAACCAACCAACCAACCAACCAACCAACCAACCAATCAATCAATCAATTAACCAAAATAAAACTTCTGAAGAAAATCATGTAGCCTGTGGCCAGATTACAGGCTCAGCTTTTTCTCTCTCAATTAGAACCTTCCCTGGCAGGTAGGTTCTTGGAATTCCTCTTCATGTAAATGAAGCATTTCTAGGCCTCCACCCTAGCCAATAAAGTTTACCCAAATTGGAAGTTCCCATCTCACTAAAGCTGATCTGTTGGTACTCATGAGGCCTGATGGCCAACAGTCCCTAGGGAGAGAAAAGGGCCATACCTTTTCTTAGTGTTTGGGATGGAACTTAAAGATATGGTACAACAGATTCTTGGACTTTGAAGTGAAGGAAGAGGTAGTTTTCAAATATTAACCCTAATGGCTATCATTTTTGTGTGGAGATATATGCTTTCGTGGTTGTGATTTATACCCTGGGATTGTTTTCTAGACTTCTGCCCCCTCACAGCATATCCACATCATGAGGATAACTGCCCATGCACTTCATTTTGCTCACCAGCGTTCATGGCTTCTTCCTAATTGTTCTGCTAATTTTCTTTCAGAAATGATGACAGTTCATTCCATTTCTCTATGCAGGGGTGCCTGATCTAGGTTATTCATGTGCTCCTTTGTGTACAGAAGCTCATTCTGCCCTGGCAGCCATGTCTCCAACCCCCACTGTCCACTGTGTTGCCTCTCTGTTGGTACTGCAGCCTCCTGCTTCGCCTTGCTGGGTTCCAGTTCCGTTTAAGTTGGTTTTCTAGACTCACCGAGTTTGAACATTCCCAAAGCAACTCAATACATTCCTTTCCCATAAAATATTCAGCGTACATTTCTTCGGCTTATAAATCAGTGAACAGAGCACCCACAGCTGCACTCTGGTTGTGTGTATTTTATCCTGCAAACAGACTGTGAGTGCGTAGAGATGAAGAACTGGATGGCTTATTTACCTTTGTGTCTTCTGAAAGAATAGGGCCAATTACAGATGTTAAACCAATGCTGGACTCAACTTCACCAAACATCAAGTGGTTCTTGCTTACTTCTCCTCAAGGATGCGCCATCTTCAAGCCAAATAGAGAAATCATGGAACAAGGTATATCTGACCAGAGCTTTCTGGAGGGAACTTCTGAAGAAAAAGTCTTTGTTGATGTTGTTCAGCAGTGAAAGAGAATAGCATCTTTCATGTAGCACTGCACAAAGAGCTCCCGACTCCTCTACAATCTACAGTCAAATATTTCCAGGATGGGGAAGCTGCCACTGACAACAATGGGTTCTCTTTTCTCGGCTGAGTTGATATTTTAATTATTTCTTCTATTTCTTTCTTTCTTAAGAATTTAAAGATTAAAAATTCCCATTCCTACTTCCCCACTCTCTTGCTGTGAGGGCAGTTCCCACTATATCCTAAAGTCTAATTTCTCAAGTGCACTTCCACTGCACCTTGGCCCGTGACTGACAGGCATGGGCATATCTGTGAACTCCCTCTCACTAGAGCTAAATCTGGCACGAATTGAACTCCTCACCTTTGAAACTGTCACCTTGTCACCATCTCACCATCCTTAAAGTAAGAAGCGTCCTGAAGACAAGTAGAATGGGGCATATTTCTGCCTATTTTCTAATGCTGCTCACACCAATCACATCTACATGAAGTCATGCTCCCGAAAAGCAACATTCTTCCTTTGGGTTTTCATCGCCCATGTACAGAGAAAACTAAGCAATCGAGCAGGTACGTTTAGATCTGTAGGAGAGAACTCATCCACAGGAAGAACTCACACTTAAGAGTCTGCGTCATTCTGGAACTTAGCACTTTTGTCTAAATGACTCCGGAAGAGACTTGGGGAGTGGGGACTAACGCAAATCGCTCTTACCTCCTGAGGTCATGGTCTCCAGTTTAGCTTAGGTTTGATATGTTTTGTGTCTTCCTTAAGGATCATTTGGTGGCTTATGTCAAACAATGACAATACAAGAAATGCAAAATCCTAACTGTAAAAGTATGTAGAGGAGATAAAATAGAAATACCTTTGTAACATCACTTGTGTGTGTGTGTGTGTGTGTGTGTGTGTTGTTGTTGTTGTTGTTGTTGTTAGTTATTTTTTTTTTTATTTTGTGACTTGATAGTTCACATTTTTAAAAAGAATTAACATTTGGTTTACTCTGTTATAAGCATCTTGCCTTTATCTAAGTACCATTGATTATGAAATAGCTATCAAATTCCTATGTTCTGGAATGATTGTAAATTATTTTATTTGTTTGCTTTTTTTTTCTCTGAGACAAGGTATTCCAGGTTGACTTCAAACTCGCTGTGTAGGCAAGGCTGACCTCAAACTCCTGATCCTCCTGCCCCCAAACCCTGGGACTATAGGTGTGAACCACCACACTCAATTCATCGTTGACTTGTAAGCCTCAGAGATCGACACAGATAATAATACTTGCATTTACCCAGTGACATGAATGGGATGGAACAAATTACCTGAGCAGACAGGGCAGTACCTCAGCGCCTCTTACCTCAGTGGGTATTGCCTTTTGCATATTCTTAAACAGTGAAACCATCCTCATTTCTGCCTTCTTCCACTCACTCATGTCTGAAGGGATCAGCACACTGTCACACCGCATCCCCTCAGCCCACCGAGTAGTCATGCTCACTCGACTCTGACCTATCTCTTCCTTGGATGCTCTCTTTCTGTCCTCATGGCCACCACCATGCTCCGGTCTTGCCTTCCTTGCCTTCGTTATCACAATGGATCTGCTTGCGGTCCTTGGTTCCTCTCTCCTCTCTTGCCTAGTAACCCTCCACGGCCAACAACTTGGTCTTCCTAGAGGGATAGCCCATCATTTTATTTCCTGCTGAACAAAACATGGATGCCTCATTGCAGTGATAATAAAATTCAAATTTCGTAGCGTGATATTCATGGTTATGATCTGAAACCAGCTATCAGTTAAGTGTTAAACTGCATGTAATACAATTTTCCTTCTGCTATAATTATAAGATTCTATAATAATAATTTTTTTCCGCATTACAGGTTTTCTCTCTTGCTTCTCACCGTAGGGCTCCACTCGCTATGCCTTCTGGCTATACTAGTTGTTTTCAAAATATGCGCCATACTCCCCTGCGTCTGTGGCTTGGGAACACCTGTTCATTTTGAGTGAAGTTCTTACTCATCCCACTTTCCTGAGCCCCAGATCAGATTTATTCTTTCTGAAAAAACCCAAATGACAATTTGTTGCAATTCTTCCAGTTGGAATTAAACTCTTCTTTGCTCTGTGTTATTTTAATGACTTTTATTCTATTTATATATCAACTGAGCTTAAAACGTATTGAAGTGCATATGGTTTTCTTCTGTGGGGATGGAATTGTCAGGTCAGAAGGAAGTTGCTTGGTTTGCGTCTCCCTCATCTCCTATTTACGTGGGTCATCTTTTCATGCACATCTTAGTGTTTGCTTCTCTTCCAACTTCAAGTTTTCACTGACCCCCCCATGTGTATGTTAGCTGTCCTCAAAAACATTTCTTGTAACATAAACTTCTCGTTAACGGTATACTACACACAACTGTTTAAAGTATTCCTTGCCAGACTATAATCGTCTAACTTGCTGTTATGCTCCCTGTAATTGGTTCAATGTTTAGCACACAAGAGTAAATATTTATCCAATGAATGAATGAATTTAATTCTGTTTTGTTCACTTCATAACTACAAAACCAAACCTTCTGCATTTGATGGACTGAGCACTCAGCAAATGCCTACACTCTAACGTAGCGCTATTCCTCTCTACACGATGGGGCTAGGTCCCAATAAACACATCAAAGTAAAAAAAATGATGTGAGTCTCAAACATGTTTATAACTGACAAACTTTAAGTTCCAGCAATTGTAAGACAGATCATTGCTAAGTCTAGGTTGTTTTGCATTCTTGACTTAAGATGTGGGTGGGTCCCGACAGACCAATTTTAAAGTATAAGAACCAAATGACAAAATGAATTAAAAGCACAGATATGAAAATAAATTTTTTGATGATTGAAAAAGTAGGGCATGAGCCCAGTTAGTCATAGGATATAAAAGACAGCATTCTATAAGGGGTCAAAGGTCCCAAAGGGTTGCTCCATTCCCCCCCCCCCGTTTCATACAATATGTTACTTAGGTAAACCTCTTTATTTTACTAATAAACTATTTTGTACCCACTGTTAGGAAAAGAATATGAACACAACAGAAGATGTTGTGACTCGGAAGCACCCAGATACAGAGAAAATGGTTAGAGAATATATCCATGGGGTGTCATTTCCAGAGCCCTGAGAGGCTCTTTTCATTTCTATTGCTTTCTAAGAACTCTTAGATTAAGAAAGTCTAAAAGATTGATTTTTTTTTTCTTCCAGAAACTTCAAATTATCAACAAGATCTTAGTGTATTTTATTTTGGAAACTGGAGTCTGAATTTTGTCATTATGGGTATCTTTTCCCAACACTGAAACAAAATAAAAGTGTTTGGGGCTGGAGAGATGGCTCAGTGGTACCTGCTGTGTAAGGAAGAGGACTTGGGTTCAGATTTCCAGCATACAGGTAAAAACCAGGCACACTGGCACTTGTTATAAGCCTTGTGCTCTGGTAGTGGGGACAGGCCATCTCTGAAGCCTTCTATCTAAGCCCCTAGCTTAACTGGTAGCCTAGAGTCTTGGTAATATAAGAACAGAAGGTTGGTTACTTAGGGGTCCATTGCTGTGACAAAACACCCTGATCAAAGCTCATTAGGTAGGGAAGGACCCATTTCCTTCATAGTTCTACACTACAGTTGCCCACCATCAAAACCAGTGAAAACCGGAACTCCTCCCGGGTAGAAGACTGGAGGCAGGAGCTGATGCGGAGGCCATGGAAAGGTGCTGCTACTGGATTGCTCCTCATGGCTTGTTCAGCCTGCTTTCTTATAGATGAAACCCAGGAACCGGCCCAGAGACACCACCACACACAATGAGCTGGGTCTTCCCCCTTAAATCAATAATTAAGAAAATGCCCTATAGGCTTGCCTATAGCCCAATCTTATGGAAGCATTTTTTTGTAAGTGAGCTTCCTCTTTTCAGAGACTTTTGTCTATATCAAATTGACAAACACTATCCAGCACAATTGACGCCTTGTCAAATGGACACACAAACACATCACTGCTAAGCCACAACCTTCCCTTTTTTTATTCATTCTAAGATTTCTCATTAAAAACCACCATTAACTTTAAAAGTCACACACTCTTTACACATTCAAACATTAAAATTCCAGTCTCTTTAAAATATCCAATCCCTTTAAAAATCCAAAATGTCTTTTAAAATTTCAAAATCTTTCAGCTATGGGCTCCTGTACAATTCAAGAGTAAGTCAAGTACTTTCTTCAACAGGGAAGAACCAGGGCACAGCCGCAATCTGAATAAAGCAAAACCAAAGGCCAACAGCATAAATCACTCAATGTCCAGTTGTCTGGACTTCATTCACAATCTTCTGGGTGCCTCCCGGAGGCCTGGGCCACTTCTCTGGCTCTTCCCTCTGTGGCACACACAGCTTGTCTTCTAGGCCCAGGCTGGCTCCACTCCAGTGCTGCTTCTGTCCTTGGTGGTCCCCCATGGTACTGGCATCTCTGAAACTGCTAGGGCCCTTTGTTACCATAGGGCTGTACTTTTAGCAACATCTTCTGCTGAGCTCTTTCCAGTGACTTCAGCCGTGCCACACAATGCTGAACATCAGGAGCTCTCCACGGCCCTTCACACTTTTGAAACCAGTACCACCTGCAAGACTTTTACACTACCAAGTTCAGCTTTGGCCATGTCTGGAACACACCAACCATGGGATGACTCTCAGGAAACCCTTTTCAGAAGATTTCATCTCAACCATGCTGGTCTCTTCTTTATCACCACTATCCTTTCAGCTCCATCTGACCAGCATGAGGTATGCCAAAGCAAAGGCTTCAGTTTAGAATGTCTGGTTTCTTGTTAACCACAGCAGAGTCTCCAGCTCCAGCTGACCAGAGCTACAGATTCTTTACACAGAAAGACCAGTAGAGCCTTTGCTTGCCTCTGAAATTTCACAAGCCATGATCTCTTCATTGCACTGTTCCAAACATTCTTATCTTCCAAGTTTCTACAGAATGGCTCACTGAGCTATAAATGGTCAATGACATTTCTAGCCCAAAGTTACAGTACCCTTCCATACTCCTTCCTAAAACAACATGGTTATGCCTGCCACATCAACACCCCATTTTGGGTACCAACTTCTCTTAGGGTTACTATTACTGTACCAAGACACAATGATCAAAGAATCATGGGGTAGAAATGATTAACTTGGCTTACACTTCTATATTGTGTTTCCTTGTAGAAGTGAAGACAGGAACTCAGGCAGGTCAAGAACCTGGAGACAGGAGCTGATGCAGAGGCCATGGGAGAATAGTGCTTACTAGTTAGTTACTCATAGCTTATTCAGCATGCTTTCTCATAAAACACAGGACTACCAGCAGAAGGATGGCACCATCCACAATAGGCTAAGCCTTCCCCCTTAAATCATTCATTAAGGAAATGTGTTATACGCTTGCCTACAGCCTAGTCTTATGGAAGCATTTTCTTAAGTGAGTATTCCTCCTTTCAGATGACTTTAGCTTGTGCTAAATTCAAGCAAACAAACACACAAACAAGCAAACAAAAACAAACACCTCTTCCAAAACCCTGTCCATCACAGCTGGTGAATAAACCTGTATAAAAAAATAAGGAATAGAGTATGATCCCCAAACATAACTGTAAAAACATGAATAGGCATCAAACACAAGATGGGAAGATAGAATAGCGTAAAAGAGAGGTGTTTGCCTTATAAGAGAATCACAGTATCATGCTGTGTATTATTTTATCACCAAGAGTTCACCTATTTCTTAACCTAGATTCCTTCTAGCTGGTGCATAATTTGTAAGGATGTACTCTTAGATTCCAGCTGCTCACAGTGCCCAAAGCAGTCCTGTTCTCCTCACAGACATTCGTAGGCACCCCACAGAGCATTGTTAGTGAATTTCCCACTAACCACTTCCCAGGAGCCAGGCTTTCTCACCTGGTGAACTGAGTAAACATCAAAGTGGAGTTTTGTGGCTACAAAATAGTCTTGTTTTCCACCTCCATCCCTGTCTTCTGCCCGGGAATCACCCTGGTTTCAGGCTTGTGTATCTACTTCAATTCTCAGAAGGTACAAGAAGGTATCCTCACTTGCATCCTCTGGGCCCTGATTTCCTGCCTTTGGTGCCCCTCCATGCTGTTGCGTGTCTGTGTGGCAAGAACAGTAATAACTTTTACTAAACTTCTTAATCCTCAACAGTCTGTCTTAGTATTTCTCTTGAACCTGTCTAAGACCCTTTGTATAAAATATACTTTCATTCAACCCCATTATCCCTGAGGTCATGAAAGCATCATTGAAATATCAACATAAAAGTCTAAGGTCTTCTAGATTTCCACTAAAGGAGACATGGGTGGGATTTGTTTGTGCTTTTCACACTCGGGTGAACATTTTAGCTGTGGGTCTGTGAGATAAAACAGGTTAAGTGCTTCCAAAATGAGATGTGGGATAAAAACAGAGCAGGTGTTCTGAAAGGGAAAGAGACAGAGTCTCAGTAAGAACCCAGCAGGGCAAGTGGGAAACACTAAGGTTTGAAAATAACCCTTTCTATCTGGATTACCTTTACTTCTCGAGGTAGAAGCCGTGCTCCACTGTGCTTTGGTAGACCACATCCCCATGGATTTTCTTGTGTTGGCCATGTTGCAGCTTATACAGGATAGTCAGATGCATTGCCCCCTAGTGGCTCCACAGTTGTAGTACATTGGGGCAACCCCATCCCCATGTGTTCCAGTGGGTTTTCTCTTTGGCTGTTGGCACTTTGTAGAAGAACATAGCTAATAGTATATCCATCCATCCATCCTTCCATCTATCCATCCATCCATCCATCCATCCATCCATCCATCCATCCATCCATCCATCCATATATGTCAATTTAGTTACACTTTTTACAAGATATCATTATAAAGGGGAGGTTGTTTGTAGAGGTAAGTATTAAAAATGTAATAAGGCACCATGCCCCAGTGATAATCTCGCTGCCATCACTAGCATTATGTGGGGTTGCTACCATGCCAGCCTCAAGCAGCAATTGCCCATCTCACAATTAGATGTCATAAATCCCTGTAACCCGGCAAAATCAAAACTCTAGAGGCTTGTAATTTATCAATCAGATTTACAGCAGTAAATCCTCACCGCACAAAACATCCACACAATAAACTCAGAGCCAATTGGTACTGGCATAAACTGCCCACGTAGGTAAGACAAATTGTCTTATAATTATTCATCCTGTATAAGATATATTCATAGCTACCTGTGGTTATTTAAAGCCACATGGGTCTGGGTTGTCTTCCTCCTCCATCTTCTCTTCTTTCCTTCTCTCCTATCTCTCCCGCTTCTCAAAAACTGTGCCCACCCTCCTTTTCTACTGTCTAATTACAGGCCTTGCCTTATCTTGTGCCCATCCTCACCTGCATATAGACATCAATTTATAGCTGTTGAATTAGTGAGACCATGATGAAATTCCAATTTGAAGCTGATGACCTAAAAGCTTCCAGGACAATTTTTGTGGGTGTATAGTGCGAAGCTTATGAAGCAGGAAGCTAATATCTATAGGTCTCCCAGGTTTCCTGAGTTCTGTGGGTCTCCTGGGTCCCCTGTATATCTCCTGGGTTCCCTAAGTCCCCTGGGTCCCTCTTTTAGATCTGCTCTACCAAGAAGGCCTTAGCACTTTGCAGCATCATAAATGTCTGAAGCTGGGTCACTCACTGTCTCTATAATAGTACCAGGCTTTCTCCTGCCAGGAAAGTCTCATTGTCACATGGTTGCTTGGCTACATCTTAGGTTCATGCATTTTCCTCTTAAGCAAGGTGTTTACCAGTACAACTATTTAGGAGACCAGTCTGGCAATCACCCACATTTTTGCTTTGTTTTGAATAAGTTCTGCATGCAAATCATGCTGCTCTTTGCCATTCTTGGCGCCCTGGAAAGAGGACTGTTTAAAGACTCCTCCCACCAGGAATGCTAGCTCATTGCTGCAACAGTCTGTCTTCCAACAATTTCCTGGGCCATGGAGATTAACTCAGTTCAGTTCTCTAGAACAAGAAGGACATTTAATACCTTGTAATACATTATTTTTCATTTTTTCCCTTTGGGGGTCTCCTCAGAGGAATATTCTCTGACATACATATCTACATAAACTTTATTATCCACAGCCCACCTCAGAGTCACCATCATGTGCAATCACAGGTGGCATCACTGTGCCACCCCCACAGTGCTGTTCTACTCACCCTCCTACACACACTCTCTTAGTCTTTGTAGAATTCCAGTCTTGTTTTCCCCTCAGGAAATAAGTTTACCATACTTCCCTACCCACCCAGATATTGTACTTTAGCAACAAATGGACCAAGAGCCTTTATGTTTATTGCTATAATTGTAAATGGTGGCTTGGGTTCTACCCTTCAGTTAATGCATGAATGTGTGTATATGTGCCCATTTAGGTTTTTATGCAGACTATTAAATATAGACTGTGGTGTTTGTGCTTGTTTCTTGTTACTTAAGGAAGTTTATACTCCTTTTAAAAGGTTACCTTGCTATTGCTATCTTTACGCAAGTTCTTTCTTCCTGAAAACTTTCTGTTGCAATCACACATTTCTTCAGTCTCCTTATAGTCTTGCAAAACTGTAAATTTTCCCCTTCTTTGTGATTTTAACAGTAATTGTACTACACTCGCACAGACACAGGGCTCTGTCTTTATACAGCATCTGCACGCACTCCATTTAGATGGATAGGTATTTAATTCAACTTTTCGTAACTCCAGTTTAAGGAGATCCTATGACACTCTCAGCCTCCACAGGTACTCTGTGCATGAGATGCATAAAAGATAATCAGGCACACATACATACACATAAATTAGAATATAATAAATTAATAAAAAAGAAGCTACTTCATTGGTTTGAGTCCCAGTCCATTTTTATTGAATTTGATGAGAAGTTGACTTTGTTTTTCACACACTAGACAATGTCCTTTCAACTACATAGGTCCTCTGCTTCTTCTTTTTTTTCATTTAAAGAAACAACAGTAAAAGAAGCTGACGTAGTACTAACTATTCACAATTCATTATTTTCCATGTGTGCAGTTGTCTTTCTTTTCAATGCAGCTTTAAATTGCTTGTCTTTCCTTCAACTCTCTTCTTCCCTCCTTCTTCTATCTCTCCTCCCTCACTCTCTCACGGTTCCCCCTATTCATTGTCTTTCTAACAACACCTTTCATGGCCCAGGCTGGCCTCAAACTTCTTATATAGCTGAGGTTGGCCTTGAACTTCTGATTTTCCAACCCCTGACTTCTGAATGTTGGGGTTACAGGCATGTGTCACCACACACAGTTAATACAGTCCTGGGCATGAAACCTAATGCTCGGTGAATGCTAGATGAGCACTCTCCTGAGGTATTTCTGCTTTTAACATTTGCTACTGTTGAAGGAGACATTTAAATTGAATCTTGACAACTGTTTTCTATGGTTTTCATGTGCCTTCAGAAAATTTTCTCTTTCCTTTTTGATTTTTGGAATTTTCCTGATTTGTGCTTCTCTAAAAATAATTTTATCCCCCTCCTTTCCATGCCTCCTGTTTTAGTCTTTATCCCTTAAAATTTTCTTTTTAATCAATTATCTTTTCAATTTTATTAGTCCTTTGAGGGTTTTGTGCAATGTATTTTGATCATTTATCCACTTCCCTGCCTTCTTCTAGATCCACTGCTTCCTCTAGCCAACCAACTTTGTATCTCCCATTTAAAAAAAATCACACAAAGTCCAATTTGTGCTGCCGATATACTCTTGGATATGGGAACTTCCACAGGACAAAGGTCAACCTACCAGGGAGCACATCCCATAAGAAAACTGATTTGCTCTCCCCAGGAACTAGGAAATCCCCAAAGCTGTTCGACTACGAGATGGGGTTTGGTTCCCATCATTGCTCTCCACCCTGGAATTGTGACTCACTTGATCTTGCACTTGTCTCGTACATGTAGTCAAGCTTGTTTTGAATTCATAGTGCCCTCTGGAGCACAGAAGGTACTGTCTTCTCATAGTCGTCTACCCCCTCTAGCGATTTCAATACTCTGTCATCCCACTACACTCTCTGAGCTTTGAGGGGATGAGGTATGGTATAAATATCTTCTCTCAGGCTCGACAGAGTTCACCATCTTATTCTTTGCACCCTGACCAGTTGTTGGTCAAGGTCAACCACAACAATAGTTTCTCTGATGAGGGTTGAGAAATACCCTAATCTATGGTTGTGTCATTAAGGATAGGTTTAAGGTTATGTCTATTTTGAAAAATAATAGTAGCCAATTCTCCCCTCGGGCTGATGACCAGTCTGGTCACAGGTACTGGGTCACAGTAGTGGTACGAGGTCTGGGTTTTATCTAGTGGAGCTGGTCTTAAAACCAATTGGAAAGTGATCGGTTATTCTTATGATATTTATGCCATTTACATAGCTTGCCAAAATGGTTATTATTGTACCCCTGGGGTTTATAGTCAGGTGATTTTTTTTTCAGAACTATTACAGTTAACCAGTAGGCATAAAGCTTCACGTGGGTGGCAGTTTATTTATGAGTGAAGAGAAATCTACAGAATGGAAGAATTCATCAGGGGATAGAATCTGTAATATGAAAAGGACTAACCTAAACACCAGTAAACAAAAGAACCCAGTTAAAACGTGGGTGGTGGTTCTACACTGCTCATAAATCTCCCAGTGTTCTTGGTATTCTACAATGTCTTAGACACAAAGCTTCCCTGCTCACATCCCTTTTTACGTTGACTTAATCTTTTCCCCCTTTGCTCACTTAAAATTATGTTTTAGCTGTTAAAAATCATGGATTTGATTTGTTTTTTTTAATTGATGAGATTCTGCTGCTGGTGTTGTTTCTTAATAGCTTTGGCCATTTATTGAAATATGTCCCATTACTTATTTAGAAATAAAATGGTCTTCCCTAAATTGCTTCAGAGAAAGAGTGGGTCAGGAAAGTTTCTGACTTTCATTTTTGGGTATTTTAATGACCATTCTCTTTGCTTTATTGGACTGTGTCAAACCTTTGGTCTTTCCTGTATGCTTTTATTTTGTGGTAAGTTTATTACTTTTGTTCTAGTTTCTCACCAGATGGAATATTCCACAGAATCTCAGTGGTGTTTAATGTTTCCAACACACTATTACCTCTCAACTAAAAAAGTCTCAACAGTCTTAGTGTGATCAGGTCCTGTTATGCCATTTGTCGTTAGCAATTTTTTGTTACATGAATGTATCATATTTAATGTCTTTTCTGGATTTTACAAAAGAGAGTTAACAATTCATACATGTTACTTTTTACGCTCGAGAGACATGCTTTTTCTTTTACACAAAAGTTTTGCTTACGCCTAAGCAATTTTCAAAACCTGGCTAGTAGGGCAATTATTTATTAGTGGTTCATAATTATTTTCCATTTCTATACTCTCCCCAAGGAGACCAACAAGTAGAGATGTCCATATGTCATTTGTCAATTTGTGGATCCTTGTCTATAATTAAATTATAACCCTACATTGTTTGAACATGTATGTCTTTTGATTATTCACCTTTAAAAAATTTTTTCTCTGACTTTTTCAGGAAACAATACCTTTTGTCCCTTAAACATCACTAAATCCAGGTCCTCCTGAGTTTATCTTATGTTTACGCTGTTCCCTTCACTGTGTTTTTAATTCTTATCTTGTATGTCTGAGTTCTTCAGTTCTATAATTATCATTTCCATTCACCCACACGAATTATAATTTGATGACTTCAAAATCGATTTCCTTGAATAATTTAAAATAATCAGTTGGGTTATCAGATGGTTTGAGGATTTTCCTACCCTCCTACAGTGGTGGTTACAATCTTATTATTTAGACATTCATAGCAGGCTTCTGCTTCCACAGATTGGAGGCTGTCCACATCCCTGCTTTCTGGCCCATTACACACATGCTTTTACTTCTCATTATTTATTATGATCATTGTATTCTTAAGCCTCAAAGTCCCTCTTTGGTTATTATTCCTAAAGTATTATAAAATCTTTTTTCTTTAAAAATATTTTTAAAAGGCTGTTTTGCATGCATGAGCATGTGTGAGTATGAGTGTGTGTGTGTGTGTGTGTGTGTGTATGTGTTTGTGTATGTATGTGTGTGTATGTGTGTGTATGTGTATGTATGTGTGTGTATGTGTGTTTGTATGTTTGTGTGTATGTGTGTGTATGTATGTGTGTATATGTGTGTGTATGTGTGTATGTGTGTGTGTATGTGTGTATGTGTGTGTATGTGTGTATGTGTGTGTGTTTTTGTTTGTTTGTGTGTGTGTGTGTGTGTTTGTTTGTGTGTGTGTATGTGTGTGTGTGTGTGTGTGTGTGTAGTTCCAAGGATGGTTTAGAAGTGTTTGTTCTCTCCTTTCATCATGTGGGTCTCAGAGATCAAGTTCAGCTCATTAGGTTTGAAGACAAGTGTCTTTACATGAAAAACAATTTCGTTGGTCCCCCCAAATCTCTTTTCTAACCTACTTGAGAAATTTGCTCTGTTTTACATATTTTCAGGTAATTTTGATTTAAGCATTATGTACTCTATGTGCTCTCTTTGTTGTCTACTTTTAAGAGTGATTATTTCTTTAGACGAATAATTTTATCATATTGTTTTTCAAGTAGGATTCTCAACTTTTGCTCTATGCTATGAATACATGCTTTTCTGGCGAACGTAAGGTAGTGATGAGAGCTGTGCCCCACAAGAAAATACCTCAGCTCCTCACAGTGCCAACATCAGCATTTTACATGGGGTCTGCCTTAAGTTGAAGGAATGAGCTTAAATAAATAAAATATCTCCCTCACTTATGAGGTGATTGGTCAAAGTAATGTATCAGCTGAAGACTCCCTCAAGAGGAAGTAAGAAAGTCAGTAATAAAACTTAAAATTAATTTGTGGTGGATTTAATGAGAATATCTCCAAAGACTCAGATATTTGAGTGTCTGGTCTCTAGTTGGTGGTGCTGCCTGGGAAGGATCAGGGGGTGTGGTCATATTGGTGACAGTAGAAGTATGCCTCTTGGGTTGGCTTTAAGGTTCCAAAGCCTTGTGCCATCTCCAATGTATTCTGTCTTTTCTGCTTGTGGTTCAAGATGTGAATTAATGCTGTTGCAGAATATCTGATCACACTGAACCTCAAGATTATATACTTGGAAAACCTGTTTCTGATTGTAGCATGGCTCAGATTTAGCACACACGTTTCATCTGAGAGCTTTCTATTTACTAAAAACAAGATTGAATAAAGTCAACCATAGGTTAAGAGGCGGAAAAACCTTAAGAGGGTGAAAAGTAGATGAAGAGACCCAGAGAAAGTATGTTTCTGGAAGGTCATTCAGTTTTGACGGGTTTTTAAGGCATCGTGGAGGTAAACTGTTTTTTCCTTCTGGGACATTGGCTGAGGAGGAAGGTCAGCTGGTTCCCTGCCTCTCTGAGGTAGCAGGCTTTCACCCCAGCTTCTGGCTCCTGAGTCTTCACTTGGGAAAAGTGAACAATGGGGATTTTGCTCACATAGCAATACCAGTTTCGGTTCCAGTTGCCCCACTTGCATCTGTGTGCGGCTGTGCTTCCTCACCGTGCTGGTGATGGACTTCTCCCCCTGGAAACTGGAAACCCAAATAAAGTTTCCGTCTGTGAGTTGCTTGGGTTATGGTGTTTTGTCATAGCCCATCATTCTTTCTACTTTTACTGTGTTCTCTCCAACACCCCCATTGTTCCAGGTTCTACCAAGGATTAATGAGATATAAATACATGTAAGTGGGTGATAAATAATTGACCCTGTGATCATAGAGGCTATGGAATCCCCATACCTGTGTTGATATGCTGAGCTGAGCCTCAAGATGATTAAGTATGTAACTCTAGACCTAGCCCAAAGTCTAAGAATCAAGACAACTGATGATAGTAACTCCCACTGGTCATCAGGGGTGAGACCCAAGGAAAGAAATATTTTCATTAAAGTTTGGAGACAAGAAAAACCTGTGTCTCAGTTCTAAGACAGTCGGGTAGAAAGAAAATTTTTTTTGTCATCCACTTTATTCTTTTTAGTCTTTTATCTAAGTAGATGAGACACACCGACTTTAGAGAGGACAGTATAGTTTATTCATGCTCCAGATTTAAATGTTTATCTCACCCCCAAATACACCTATATATATTTATATTTACATATACACACATGTTTATATATGCATATATATACATATATACATACATACATACACACACATACATGTAAACGTACACACACACTTATCTAGAATAAAATCTGACTTAAACAATGTGCATTCTGTGGATTAATTAACCACTTAAGTACTGTAGACTTACATCCCAGCTCAAGGCCACCTTCAGACTTCCCTGACACTTTTGATTTACTTTAATGTTGGTTCTTATATGTCTACTATTATTTTTATATCTGCAATGCTGCATTAGAAAGCAATAACGAGTAGCTTATGCTGGTTTCCCATCTCATCCAGAATTAACAAATGAACTATTTCTAATTTTTTGATTATTTATGTAGCTAGTACCACTTTTCTCCTGTTTCAGAGAAAGTTACTTTTCTTCTCCAAAGCTAATCCGTACCATGTACCCCCTTTTCTCCTGGTCCCCGTGACAACACCTCTTATACTGACCATGAAGTTGCTGTGCCCTGTATGTACGCAAGCGTGTGCTTACTGCTACTTCTGAATAGGAATACTCCCAGCAGAAGCACACGATTGACCGAGGGGAGATTAAGAGACAAGCCAATGAAAGGGAATGGAAGACGAAAATGCTCACTGAGAAAACATCTTCAGTGCAGAAATTATGAAACTATGCAAATGAGTCAGAAACACATTTTGTAAATGGTTCTACATTGTCATAGTTGAGCTGTGAAGCATTCTAAACGACATCCTAGTTTAAAACAAAAGATTAAACAACGGAAATTACTGGCTGTTGTGATCACTTGTTATGACTGGTTATATTTCCAAGCCATTCTTCTTTGTTGTATTTCAATTTGTGAGTGTTCCTGTGTACGTACACTTGTGTTCATTATAAAAACACACTTCAGCTAGATTTGCCTGGGGTCTATGCTCAGGGCACCGGAAGAGACACCTAGGAAATTACTCTGTCTCTTTAAGTCCCTGGATGTGTCAAAGATTTATTATCATTTTAATTGAACAGCCTTTCATGGTCTTTCATTCCTCACCTTCTATGCTGCCTCTCACCCTGTCTCTCTCTGTCTCTCTCTCTCTTTCTCTCTCTGAAGAATTCAGTTCTCTTGGGGAAATAAACTAGCATGCTAGACTTCCAAGGACTCTCAGAGTGATGTGGTTCAACAGAATTCAAATGTGGGACTTTATCATAAATATATATCATATTACATATTAGTTTGGATTAAAAATCAATTTCCTCATGACACTTAAAAACATAAGCAATGGAAATTGGAGAATTGACTTTTTTTTATTCTTATAACCTGGCAGAGCATCTGGAATCCTCTTTTAAGTACATCTTACAAGACATGTTTTTCCTCTCACTAATAACTTCATTTTAAAAACACTTTTGACTGATTTATGAAACATCTTCCATATTCCAATGTTCCCGGTGTTGTCATCAGACCTGGGATCTAGAAAATTCTTGTGGCACACTTCTGTTATTGATCCTTAATTAAATTTGGATTTTATGTCTTTATCCTAACCACATGAAAATATAAAAGTAGTGAGAAAGTATATTAAATTACTTCTGAATCTATATTAAAATACAGGTAAATTTTGTAAATTTTTAAAGTATGTTATAATAATTTTCTCAGATTTACTCTTATACTGTACAGGTAAGACTTTTGTAATACCAGCATTAGGCATTCTGTAAATTTTGATTTTCATGAAACATACTTAAAAATTTTTCACCTTAAATTTCATATTCTAAGTGTACTTATTTAATTCACAGTGAATCCTGTTTTATTTCAACCACATTTTGGTATGGATTTTAATTCATTTGCACTGTAAACATTTGCAACAAATATATTTTTTCATCATTTTGAGTATTCCTAGAGAGGAATTTTCATCTAATCAACATTCAATACATCTTTATTGATCTGTCCTGATGTGTTCAATACTGAAGGTAGGGTAATAAAAAGACCAGGCATGCAATTGAGCCAGAGCTATCATAAAAGTGGTAAGAAGATTGGAATCCAGGACCTCATAGAAGATTAATGACTAACAAAGCCACTGGGACGTAAGTGTGGAAAGTTTCAAAGTGTAGCCGATTGTGCCGTTCACTGTCGTATGAGGTACAGCCTCAGACGTGCTGTCCTGGTGCTCTGACTAGTTCAGATCAACTCTAGAATGTCCCTAAGGTTTTTACATAGCCCAGAAGTAACACGATCTCTGCAGGAAATTTCCAAAGACAGAGCTTGTGAGACTTTTGACATAGCTTGATTCAACTGTGATAGAAACATGTGTCTGCATGTAAAAGACACGATCCTTTTTGAAATTATTTTTTGGGACTCTTTGACTTTACTAAAATGATCCTAAGCTGTCATCAGTTCAACTTGGAAGAGTCAATATGGTGGATACTGAGTCTGTATCAACAAGACATTTTGGGAGGTTCTGGAGTGATGCAGCAGACTGTAAGGCAGGCTCTGTTCTCACGTATGCCATGGTCCTCTCAACTAAGCTGCCACACATAGTGCATCGCAGTGGAATTTTGTTTCTTAAAAGTGAAATTTTCATTCCCATCCCATTGAAATGGGAACGCTGCATATGTCTTCCATCCCGCGCCACAGGTTATATGGAATACTATACTTCATTAAACAGAGACTCAAACATTGTTCTAAGAAAGAGGGCCCCATCAAAAATAATAGAAAGTATTCCCAGGGAAATGTAAAGAGATGAGGAACAATAATAATAACAATTATTATTGCTGTTGTGTGATTTTTTTCCCCTGGGGAGACATAAACAGAAGTCTTTTCATTCTAGATATAGAACCCATGACAGGGCCTATGAAATGATTGCATATTACTAAGCTAGTGGATTTTTTGGGGTTGCTTTCAGGATCACGAGGCAGTTGAACCACTGAAAGACCCACCCCAGTACAGGTGACTGTCCATTAAAGCCAAATTCCAGCAGATTCCTCTGTAGCTTGTAAGTAGTTCTGCACTCAGACAGCCTCTTCCATCAGCAGGTTTTACTGGTTGTATTACATAGTGGAGAAAACTCCTGGTTCTTGTAAGTTTCAGGGACTTCCTGAGTCTTGTAAGTTTGGTTTATTTCTTGTTCTCAAGGATTATCATTCCACAAGAAAAAGTTTCAATATGCATTAAATACTGTATTGCAGTTTTAGTGATATTAATTCATTCCATTTTTGTGACAGTTGGTTCGAATAACCACCATAATTATGCTTATCTTATGCAGAAGAGGAATCGAAGGCTTTAAGAGATAAATAAATTGTCCGATATCATGAATCCAGGCATCACTGGAGTGAGAAACTTGATCCTAGGGATTCTGGCTTCCATATCTCTGTGTTCAAGAAATATGTGACATCTCTCTAAGTGCTCCAGGCTATAAGAAGGCTTACATGACAGGATCACTACCTTGTAAGAGTTTTCAATCTAACTGCACAATCTCGAGAGCTAAAGCCACTGAAAACCTAAGTACTAATGAAGTGAGGCTTATGGTGTTCCAGCTGATCTGCAAATGATGACTCTATCAGAGAAAGGGGTGCCTGCAAAAATCTAGAATCTTCTGGATTCTTTTTGGAGTAAGAGAAAGTAGCGTCATCTGGGAAGCTTCACTAGAATAAAACAGGCAGGAAGAAAATGTCTCTGGAAGAAGACAGGTTATAAGCCACAGAGTTTGTGAGCTGCCTATGTGCTGCAGAAATGCATAGAAAAGGTCCTCTCCAATGACAGTTCCGTATTTTGGAGTGCTGGCTATCTAGTTAAAAGGACAGGTGCACATAGTAGAAGAGTGTGCAGCCAGAGGAGGATTAGCCTCCATTCAGCTTTTAGGCCTGGTGTACTTGCATTTTTGGCAAACCAGGGGACACCTTTCTCTAACCAGCCCAGGGTTAGATGGTGAGCAGAGCTTCCAGAAGTGCTGCTCACATAGTTTTTCTGGACACTGCACACTCTATAGACTTCAGACTTCTAAGCCCCAGGAAAACACCTCATATTAACTCTGGTGATTTACTTTTGTTTGGTTGTTCTTGTTGTTGTGTTTTATGTGCTTTGATTTGTTGAGACGAGATCTCTCATCTCTCAGGTAACCTAGGGTAGCTCTGAATTTACTGTGGTGTCAAGCATAACCTCAACTTCTTCATGTTCAACTTCCAAGGGCTGGGATTGGATGTGTACCATGTCTGGTTTCTGTGATGCTAGGGACAGAACCAAGGATCTTCTGAACACCAGTCCAGCAGTGTGCCAACTGAGTTATATCCCTGGCACTCCTGGTCCCTCGTGAAGGAAAGCCATCTCCCACCATCCTCTTTTGGCAGGCCACTTAGCATGGTTGCTCTACATAACTTAAAGGGTTTTTAGGTTTATCTGACACTCCCCTACTCCAGTGCAAACATTATACAGGATGTAAAGTTGCAAAGATACCTGGGAAAAAAGAAGTAAGAGTAAGAATGAGAACACATGGGTTTCTGGATTAAAACTAATGGGTCAACATCTCCCAAATATTAATAAAGATATGTTATCAGTAGGTGACAAACATTAATACCTAGATAATGTATTTTCAAGCCTTTCTGGATGGCCTTCTGAGTTCCAGTGTCTTCTGGGTTCATGATGTGTTAAGAATGACTCATGTTCCTGAACTTACTTCTCTGCTTCTATAGCATTTCAATCCACAACTTTGCCTGCTCTTAGAAGGCACTATTGTACTAAGTATAGCACCATGTTCCAATGTGGCCTTCATTCAATAAGATCAAACTACATTGACTGTGTGTGTGTGTGTGTGTGTGTGTGTGTGTGAGAGAGAGAGAGAGAGAGAGAGAGAGAGAGAGAGAGAGAGAGAGAGAGAGAGAGAGAGAGAGAGAGAGGAGAACTGACAGAAACAGAGACACTGAGAGACAGTGAGAGAAACAGAGAGAAAACAGAGGCAGAGAGAATTTCCCCTCTGAAGAATGATTTACCTAGTCTATGTGCTTACAAAATTCGGAACTTGAGATACATATTTAATTCAAATAAAAAAGAGGGATGCAGGACTCTGGTTGTTCAGCAGGGAGGTATTAGGGACGAACTTAATCTAAAGAGGGGATACATTATGACACATATGTCTGTGTCATGCTTATTGGGCAGAGATAGAATCTAGTTGGTTTTCATGGTTGCACATACAAAGAATTCTACGTTCTACCTTAATTAATCATTATAAATGGCACAGCATTTTAAATGTCTAAGAAATGTTTCTGTTGAGTCTAGTTGCAACTACTTTTCTTCTTTCTGTTGATTTCTCCATTTCTCCCCCATTGATCTCTGCTATGCATCACACATTTCACCATGCAGTCGATTTTGTGGGTGAGAGGCCACAGCTCACTGTTTGCATGCCTTATCTTGGGTGGCTTACAAATGAGCTAGCTGCACCTACTGTACATAAAACAGCTGCGTCCCTTTGATCTCTCCCTTAATGTGCTAGGCTCAGATTGCTTCCTGAGCAAAAGGGGTGAGAGGTAGCGGGATAGTATTTTAACTAACTACTGGGGGCAGTATTTATTCATGGTGCAGATTTTTAATGGGAAAGATGGGACATGAAAGCTTGTCAAACGCACTGCTCAAAGACTCTTGACAGCAGAGGATATTTTTTGTAGATGAAAGGTATGGAATCCCAAACTTCTCTGTGTGATATATATTGTATGGAAAAATGTACGGTGTGCAAAAATGCCAGGTGGAGAATGACCCCCATTTCCTGATGATTGTCTGGAGCAATGGCTGCAGAGAATTGATTGGGTGATGCAGGGATAGGGAAAAGACATGCCCGGGGAGAGATTTTCATTATACTTATAATCAGTGCGATATTGTTTTATTTAAAACTATGTTAGGAAGTTTCTCTTTCCATCAGACAACAGTGTATGTGCCCAGAAACAATGACGAAGATTGTATTCTCCACATATAAGAAAGGCCTCTTTAGGTCTCAAATTTCCAATCAGATCCCAAGTCTGATTATGTTCGGTTGGGGAATTGCTTAAAGATTCTACCTTGGATGAGTCTTCAGCCTTTCTTTTTGACTTATCATAGCGTAGACCAAACAATGATTCTCTGTCTTTCTGTGCAGAATCCCAGGTGGTACCTGATACAATTCTGCCAGGCACCATGGATACTGGTGAGAACATTTTTAGGTGGAGGAGTTCAAGACACAAGGGAACCCATGACTTTCCTGGATGTTTAGAGATCCCACTGAGATATTTTATATGCCCCCAAATCTCTGTCTCATGCTGGGATAACTTGGCGTAACTTATTTATCCTGGTTAGGGCTCATCTAGTTGATTTTATTAATTATCGGGGACTCAGTTTATCCAAGTCTTACCATTCTATGTTGTTTATTATTTTTGATTCTGAAACATCAGACTCTGTGCCACCCTTCTTTACAGCACACACACACACACACACACACACACACACACACACACACACACGTATGCATTTTTTCTCTTCTTTACCAGACCTGGAAAGATATAGTTATTCTTCTCACGGATATTTTTATGGTACCATGATAATGACAGTTCATCTAAACTGTGGTAATCTTAGCTGGGTTTTTATTATTTATTTAATAATTATATGTATGCATATGTGTCTATGTGGGAATATCTGCACATAACTGTAGGTTCTGTCTGAATCTAGAAGGAGACATTGGTTCCCCTGGACCTGTAGTTACAGGTGATTGAACACTCTCAGAATGGGCCCTGGGTACCAAATTCAGGTCCCCTGCAATAGCAGAATACCCTCCTAACCAGAGAGCTCTCTCTTTATCTTACTACCCCTTTTAACAATTATGACTTTTGTTTTAAATACTGATCATCTCAACTCCACTAATGAACTGCAGTCTAGGATTCGTACTCATCTTTTTCCAAATACACGCTCAAATATATAGTGGTTAATATAGCAACTAGGTATTTAATCCATGGTTGCTTGAGCATGAAAGCAGTCATCCACCTATACAAATATGAAACTCAAATGGGTAGTCCAATACTTTTTACATGTTTGCACTACATGAAAAGGCCACTCAAATGGAGATACCAAACAATTCTATCTTTCCTGATTATTTCATTGCTGTTGATGCAATATATTCACACTTCATCATATTTTACCTTAAAAGTTTCATACATTTATACATTGTATTCTAAACATATTCATGCTCCATCCAACTCCCTACAGTGTCTCCCCTAAACTTACATACAATATGCATTTCCTGTCTATCTATCCCTGTCTATCTATCCCTGTCTATCTATCTATCTATCTATCTATCTATCTATCTATCTATCTATCTATCTATCTATCTATCCATCCATCCATCCATCCATCCATCCATCCATCCATCCATCCATCCATCCATCCATCCACTTAATCCAAGTAGTTCTGATCACATGGAGCCATTCTTTGGAGCCTGGGAAACCTATCAGTAGCAATCTTGATAAAGAAAGTGACTCTCCTCCTGCCAATTGTCTTCAAGTGTTAATAGGTCCTCAGCTAGGGTGGGACTGCAGGAGGTCCTCCCCTTCTTGCTGGCTTCATCTCCTATAAGATAACCACTGCCATCTCTAGTCTGCTTTTTTCCTAGCTAGTTACAATTAGGCATTATTTGGTCTTTTCAGGTGAGCTTTTTTCATTTAGTAACAAATAGTTACATTTCCTCAATGTGTTATCATTTCTTTGGCTTACTTGGCAACACCCAACCAACTTGTGTCTTGGTGCTTCTTTTACCCATATGCCCACTGAACCGAATCTTAGTCTTTCATGATTATGAATAAACATTGATTGTAAACTTCCAGACTTCTGTGTGGACATGCCTTAAAGTTCTTTAACTAAACAAGGAGAGGAAAACCCCAGGACAGAGGGAGGGTGCATTCACTCCTTCCCAGTGCTCCGCTGTCTTAACTGTTTTGCTTCTATAATAAATTCTAGACTCTACTCTTTTCTTTCACCTTTATACTGGGTATTATGTGTGACTCATGCTGAATTTTTGTCTGATTTCTCTGTCAGTTGCTGAAACAATGGAGCTAAGGTCTTGTGGTATTTTAAGCAATAATGTAAATCTGGTATGTTATATTGTACAAATATTTTATAGTTCTTATTTTTTCTGCTTATATACTCAATTACTGAAAGAGGTATTAAAATGTCAAATTGAAATAATAAACATACTTTTGTGCTATTTTAGTTTGCATAATATTTGATAAATTGCTAATGATAATTAATAATGCTTGATATTACCAAATTATATTATTAGAGCCATACATCCATTTCTTATTAAATAATCCCTTTATATTATTGAAATGTATCTTGCAATAGTTCTTAACTTCAGTATAATTTTTTCAAATTTTGATATTAAAATTTTTATCTTTGCTAATCTTGTGTGATATCCATGTATTTCAATAGAAATATTTAAACAGTTTACATGTAATATAGCTACAAATAGGCTTAAGTTTGTCACCTTGGAATTGTTTCATTTGGTCATGATTTCTCATTTTTTTCTTTTTGTTAAATTACACACACACACACACACAATATATATATATATATATGTTTAACACACTATATATATATGTTTAAATTGAATTTCAATTGGATTCATCTTTTGGTTATACCTTAAAAATACTTATTTACTGTGTATGTGCCCTAGCATATATGCTGCACATGTATGCAGTGTCTGTGGAAAGCAGAAGAGCATGTTAGGTACCCTGGGGTTGAGTCAAAGACGACTATGAGGTGCCCGATAAATCGTGGTAATCAAATTTGGGTCCTCTGTAAAAGCCGCAAATATGCTTAACTGAGAACTCTCCCCAGCCTCACTGCTTACACATGTTAGGGTCAGTGCTGTGTGGTTCCTCTAACAGTTGTTTTCTTGATTCATCACAGTCTACTTCAATGACTAATTGTACCCCATCTTAAGCAACAGAAACCACACCCATCATTCCTTGTCCACTTAATCCTCTCGTCTGTTCTGTTGTTGCTTCATAATTCTTGTATTAAGTAGTGGATTTTCAACAGAAACAAAACATGTCATTCTTGTTGCTGTAAGTAGTAAGTCAATTATATCTAATTTTATATTTCCCATTCTGTAGTAGACATTTCTCTCTCTCTAATATCGGATAATTTCCCTAATCCTTAAATAAACCTCTGTTTAACTTTCGGAATATGAGGCTGCAAGTGACACATTTGCCAGCTCTTACCTCTTTTAGGAATGTCTTCCTTTGTTTTCAGTTTTGAAGAATAATTTCATTGTCCTGATTAGCAGTTTTTTCTCATTATTGTAAGATGCTTCTGGCTTCCATGATGTGCCAGAAAATAGTACATATCTGAAGCAAATGTATGGTTTGTCAAAGCAGGAGGGAAATGCTGTGAAAATGGTAAAAGAATTAAGATGATGGCTGTCACATGACTCTGACACCCTGCCAATAGGAAAAAGGAAGTTTGGGTGTGGTGATTTATTCTATAATCCCAGTTTTGTAATCCAAGCTTTATAATCCCAGGAGGCAGAAGTAAGAAGACTCCTTTGAGTTCAAGGTTAGCCTGGTCTATCCAGGCATACCAGGGTTATGCAGGGAGACACTGTCTTATAAAACATAACAAAACAAGGGAAGAAAGAAAGCTTGAATGTGGATAAAAGCCTCAAATAACCCTTTGGGGAACCATAAAGTAAGTGTTGCCCATTTGAAGAGTCTTCCATTACTTAAAAATGGCCAAGGCATTGGCCTTCTGTTAGTTATTGATTTAGAGCTTGTCTGGGAAAAGCACAGCTTGGAGTATACATTTTCTGCCCTGTAAGTGGAAGGTGTCAGCCAAGTCTACTTAATACAGCTAAACGCTTGCTTTTCCTTGAAGAGAGATCACAAAACAGTATGCCACAGCTTCTAAAACACCCCTCTTTTATTGTAAGGGTCCATGGTTTTACCCACACTCAAGAAGACTTTATGTTATGGTTTCAATACACTTCTTTCCCCAGATGGATAGGAAGGCTGTTAGTGGGGTAAACCTCAACTACTACTCCAGTGGGGCCCCAACTGGTACTCACTCTCCTTGGTACTCTAATGTAATTTTTCTTTGCCCTTGGTGCAATTTTCTGCACACTGAATACACATATGACTGGTAAAATGTCAGACAAGTACATGTGGGTGTTTTTCTCAGGAGGGTTGGAGAATATCTACCCTCTCATAAAGGAGCACCAAGAGACACTCAAGTAGACATCCATGAATATTCTCATCTACCTTAATGTGCAAGGCTTATCCTAACTCACCCTTCTGACAGGGACCAATTGCCGCTGATAAAATCATGACTATTGGTTTTGAATGTTAATCATCAAACTCAATCACTTTTCCAAATGGAAAATTAGAAGATGTAGGCCAATGGTGACCTCGGTTGAGTCCTTGTGACATTTGAGTTCTAACACTACAGAAGAAAGCGTTCTTACAAGGGATTTCTGGGTCTGAGTCTCAGTGTCATGATGGTTCTAATACATAGTGGATACTGCATCTACAAAAATGGCGCCTTAAACTCAAAGATCCGTGTTTCTGTGCCAGTACTTCAGAAGTACAACCGGCATGTTTCTCCAAGACTGTAGACACTGATGAATTATTTTATGCTTTTGATTTTCTTCAGTACCCATTTATACCTGGTGCTTTCCATGAAAATTAACATGGGTTGCAAATATTTTGTGCATCCTTACATACTCATCCTTGAGCTTTCACATAAAGTCATTTTTTCCTCTGATATTTTGTCACCTTGCATCATCTGATTAAACCATTGTACCACTCTTGGATTCATTATGTATTCTCAACTCAAGGTAACTCCTGTACTTTGTATCTCAAAGAATTAATGCCAGTTTAAAGCTTTTTTTACAAACGATCTGGGACTTCTCCCTTTGTTTGGTGAATAATTACTCAAATAGGTAAGTCTAGTTTGGGAATTTTTATGGGAACTATTATTAAACTGCGGAACCCCTTGTAGAGTCTTTTCTACTGGGCAAATGTGTCTTGAATCTAAAACTGTCTTCTGGTACAATCATTGAGTAAATGTTCATGATTTTTAAATAGAGCTGACCATGCTCAGTCACTTTATTGATTGCCTGCCTATATTTGTCTCTACAGATGCTGAATTCATTAAAAAAAATCCCTAGAGCTTTCTGAGTCATGTTCATGTAGTTTGTCCTTCAACCTTATCAACAGCATTAATTAATTCTCTCATTGCTATAACAAAACAACTTAAAGGAGGAAGGACTTACTCTGGTTCATAGTTTGAAGGGACATGGCCATTATGCTAGGAAAGGCATTGTGGCAATATTGTCTTGAGGGAATCGGAGCTTGTTTGCAGTTTTGTGTGTGTGTGTGTGTGTGTGTGTGTGTGTTCCAGGAAACAACAACAACAACCTCTGTCCAAGAAATAATAACTCACAAAGTACAGTTCTAGCAGTTTACTTCCTTTTGGTCTTCCCTATTTCCTAAAGTCTCATAACCTCTCAAAACAGCATTACCATGTGAGGACCAGGCGTTTAAGCACATGATCCCATGGTTGGGAGAATTTCGCATTTAACCATATTATGCTGATAATCAAGACCCAAACTCCAACCCCCAGACTTCCTGAGGTTGTCTTCATTGCTTCCAAGGTCTTATTTTTCTCAATTTAAATGACAATTGACAATTCAACTGACAGATCAAGTTCCACATCTACTCTTATCACATGCTGTGACTTGGAGGCCATAGTCACAACCAAACATGCAACAGTTCATTGCTGGTGACCTTATTGAATGGTATAGGCCCTCTGAGCATCCTGCTGAACATAAACCCCTGATTGTCTAGCCTTGTATAATATATCCTCCCGAGCTGGTTCACTCCATCACACCTTTTTATTTCTGTGTCCCATTCAGTCATATGCACTCGTGCATTTCAACTTCTCTCTACAGGGGCCACCATGTTGTAAGACTGATTTTCCCTTGGGTCTTTGCCATGTGCTGAATCTAATCCTGAAAATATCTTTTATTATTATGTCTGGTTCATTCTTCCCTCTTCATGAAGAACACTTAACATGGTTAAGATGAGATATCCCCCAGGTTTTTTTTCCCATCCTTGCTGGCTAAATGGTGAAGTGCTTTTACTGACGTGCTCCCTTTTCTCATTGCTTTGGCCCAGTATATCCTTAAATTCCTAGTAATTTACCCTGATTTTCAGGAAAGGAGTTCATTGAGTTCCTGAAGTGAATCTTCTGAAGTTGACCTTGTTGCCTTATGGAAAAAAACGCCCTTTAGTGTTTTCTCGTGTGCAGGAAATATAGTTCTTATAAACTGGGTGAGGGATGGGTTATCTCTGCATCTAGAAAATTTTCTCCATGGCAGAGGGTGTGTGTGCTCACATCTGGGTGGATCCAGCAGCAGAAAAAGGAGTCTAGCCAAACCTAACACTGGGTGTAAAACAAACGGCCCATGCCCAGCAATTTACTTTCTTTAGTAAGGTTGTTCTACATCTTAAAAACTCCCATAACCTCTCAAAGGGGAATCCAAAGTTTGGGGTGTGTCCATGAACATTATATATCCTGTGAGTCAGGGTGTGCGGTTTTCCTAGTAAGGACTCTAAATTTACCACAGACTTAACTTCCTTCAACACTCTGCGCTCTTTTCTAGAACTTTCACCATGTTGGCCATACTGGATACTCTCCTGGCTTGTGCTCAATCCAGGAGTTGTCCAAAGTCCTTAAGGATAAATTTGGTGTTCATCCACGGGTTTTGCCTCCTCTGTGGATTACAGGTATGTCTTGATTATTGTCTGCCCACGAACAGTTTTCTAATATATAATTTCTGTTTTCTAATTGCTTGTTTTGAGAGAACTTAATTTCAAATCAGGCACTGTGTGGTGTCTTACACTTGGGGCATAGAGATACGTGACTGTTAAGTAAGTCCATTTGCTGTCTGTGAGAAGCTAGCAGTTCGACTCAGTGAGTACATTTTGCAGTTGCCCGAACAAAGCAGTACTTCAAGGAAGGTCCATCAGCTCTTTCTGTTCTTAAGAAAATCATGCAAACATCAAAGAGTTTCAAACAACATTTCAAACAACAGAATTAAGGAATAGTAAAAAGGACAGGGGATGAAAAATATTCCGAAAAATATTGAATATAGAAAATATAACTAGTTCTTAGGTAGTCTATATTGTGATTTAAAATATCCACTTCATATTAGGTAATTAAATATGTACATGCACATGTGCACACACACAAACACACACACACACACACACACACACACACACACACACACACACTGAAGTACAGTTCATGTGGATATATGGGAGACTTGAAGATCACAGCTTAACAAGGAAGAATTTTTAAAACCAACCTGAAGAATAATTACTTAAAGCATTATGAATTAGCTAGAATTAGTTCGGTCATCAGCTAAGTATAAGCAAGATAAAGATGTAACTGCTCCATAATGGAGATGTTTATAAGAACAGCAACCTACAGGATAACATATAATTCCAAGTGGGGGCTCTGCACTTCGTTGTAAAATTGTACTCAGCACCACTCACGCTTCCAAGAGTCATAGAACTAGCCCTGTGAATAAGCATCTGGGCCCATCCACCTGTGTAGCCTCCCCTTCAGCCACCCCTGCAGCCTCCCCTCATTTACCCCTGCAGCCTTCTCTCCTCCTGCTTTTGATTCTTCTCTGTGTTCCCTTTCATCCTTTTCCAGTATCCAACAGTGGGGACCTCCCACAAGGCAGATAGTCCCATCACTCTCTTTCTATCTTAGTGGCACTGGGAAACTCATATTGAGTGGTGAGGGTTAGGGTAATGAAACTTGGGAGCATCGCCATATAGGGTGCTACCAATATGCAGACAATTTAATAACAACACAGTCACAGGTTCCTTGAATAAAGACTCCCCGTTTTGTTGGTAAGTGCCAAGAGGGACATACAAGAATAAGTTATAGCCACATTGTGGCATGTAATAAATCTCCCAAAAGAGGTTTACACGCACCCAGCTCCTTGGCCTTTATTCTGTGTATGGCCCTTTTGTTTGCTTTGCATCTAAACAACAGAAAGTCATCAGCCTTCAAGAAGCTAATTATTGGCCGTGCGGATAACCCCTAGGGTCCGTGTGTCTGGTCACTCAGGCCTAGCCACATTTCTCATCACATGACAAACTATGCTTTCACGGTGCCCGCGTCCCTAGAAAGCAGAGTGGTTCATTTCTCCTCCACGAGAAGACAAAAGGGCCTCTGAAATAACAGAATCCAGGATCCAGACTAAGCTTGGGAAAATGAACCATTTATAGTTCCTTCTGACGGAAATAAAAGAGGAGTCCTAGGGCTAGAAATCACTCAGGAACAGAGCCTGGATGACAGTCGGCAGTGGAGACTCACGGCATTTGAGGTATTCCAGGGAGAGGAGTGAGAAAATACTGTAACGAGCTTGCACAATCCAACTCCTAATCACGCCAGTCTATTAATGAGACAAGTTTAAACAGCCATACCGTCTCCTCCTAACAAAACTGTTAACACAAGTTAACACACGTTCAAAGGGGCACCCCCATGATGTGCTAATGAAAACATTTTCTCCCCAGCATGAGACACCACCAGTGTTTCTTCCTTTCTCTCTGTTGAGTTCTCTTTGATCATGCAGACAAAATACCCAAACACCTTGTCAGTACCAGAGGTTGTAAGGATGAGTTTCATCACATGTACACAGGGAAACTGAGGCTCATGAGCGTCAAGGGCAGTATGCTTATTAGAATTCCCATTGATTCTCTGACTCAGCTTTTCCCAAAAGCTGTTTAAGTGCTGGGAAAACATACTTAAATACTTTAATTTTTTATCTGATAAAATTACAAGCGATTGGGAGAATAATGATCAGGAAATGTTCTGTAATTGAGATGTTCTAGGTGCTACACTTTGGTTTTCAAAACTACATGAGAACTGTTTGCTTGAACTGGACTCTAAAACCATTTTTTAAAAGTAGTAATCAGTGGACTTTAGAAATGTATACTTTGAGGCAATCAAACAATTTGATACTATTACTTTCTTTGAAGTTTCTAGATTAAAGCTCTTCCAAACTCTAAAGAGATATTTTCCACCTAGGTAGCTCCACAGACAGAAAGAGTGTTACTCTGGGCTGAGAGGAGTATACATGGGCTTCTTGTTACTCTACCTACATGATACTGTTACTTACTAGAGGATATATTTTATTTACAGAGGCCATTTGGAAACGTGACCTGAAATAGCCAAAGTCTTAAAACAGGGTGAGCAGAGGCTTAGTGTAATTAGCATTCTTGAAGGTTTCTAGGAAGGTTTTATAGAAAAAGCCCTGCCCATTTTTCTGTGTTTCAAAAGACAAATGATATTAGAAGAGGGAGAGAGAAAAGGAGGGAGGGAGGGAGGGAGGGAGGGAGGGAGAGAGAGAGAGAGAGAGAGAGAGAGAGAGAGAGAGAGAGAGAGAGAGAGAGAGAGAGAGAGAGAGAGAGAGAGAGTTGAAAAACACCAAGGGTCATTTCTTTTAAGTGAACCATATAATATGTAGATCACCACCTGTATATTTCTTATAACCAACCAAATTTGGCAGAAAAGGTTTTAAACTTTCTTCCTGGTCTTAAAAGCCTTTGTGGCTATCTGACAATGATTCATGTAATATTATTGTATATCTGACTCTGGCAGTTACCCATTACACCATGTTAACATATTTCAATAAGTAATCAATTTGTTTTCCAGTAGGCTGATTTAATTCAGGTTTCATTACTTGCCTAGTATTTATTTTTTGGGCATGTTGTCCATCTTAGTCGAGGACTGCCCTTTCTGCATTAGCCATTTTAGGATAAAATACTTAATAAGATTTGCATTTAATAAATGAACTAGAGGATCTGGACCCCCTCCAGCCAGAGCAAGTAATTATGTCATTTGTATTGCAAAGCAGGGGTGGCTATAAAGCAATGGTATACTTTTTAAAAGATTGATAACCCTAAGCAGTATTATATCACACATAAAATGGCAGCCCTGACCGAGGAGCTAAACGTGGACAGTGTACAAAATCTTGAGAACCGTGAAAAGCTGTAAAGTTCTGACTCTGTTCTCTGATGAAATATCCAATTAGGAGAACTTGTTTACAGTGCATCTCTAGTTCCCAATACATCTCTGTAATGTAAGATGGAAAATTTCCTGGGAGAACTCCATGTTTATGTTGAAAGCAAGACTGCCCCTTCATACCCTCATGTACTAGTGAATGCTCCCAAATTTATAATCGCATACAGACAAGGTCTATATACAGCCTGTGTCTTTAGGAAGTGAGAGGGTAGGAGTTGAAGAGGCACCTCAGTGGGCAAAGAGCTTGCACTGAGTTCTGGTCCCAGCACCCACATTAAAAATCAAACAGGGCATGGAGATTGGTGGCTGTAATCATCAGCTGGGAGGCAGAGACAGGATGATCCAAGGAGCTTCCTGATGAGCCAGCCTAGATGAGAGGCGAGTTCCAGGTTCAGCAATAGACCCTGTTTCAAATGAAAGAGGAGAAACATAAAAGAATGCACCTGGTGTTGACTCCAGGCTTCTGCATGCACGTGCACAGCTTAGTGAATTACCCTCTGCCTGACACACACAGTTGCCCTAAAGACGTCGTATGAAGAACGCTTTCTTTCAGCCACAGAAGCAGGCCACACAAGGCAGAAGGATTGCTGCAGACTATGAAGAACAGGTGAAAGCCAAACTGATAGGCAAGCTGGGGCAGAGACTCCCCTGCTGGAGCAGGTGCCATACCAGGCTTCAGAACCATGGGTAGGTGGCCCTCAGTGGACATCCTCTAATTACTCAGTGCCCCAGTGCCCACCTCATGGTTCTATTCCACCTTCTACACAGGCTGAGGCACCCCCTTCTGGACCAACACCCAAGCTAGCTACCAGAAGTCCATACCGAACACACATCAAAAACTTACGGTTATGTTGGCTGCCAGAAATTCAGGCCAAGAAGACCAGAAGACCAACGAGGAAACACAAACTAAGGAAAAAACCACCCATCCAACAACTACGAAATCCATAATCAGCACCTAGACCTATAATCACCCCAAACCCAGAGGCCTGAGCACTCGTACAAGAACACAATCAACCACAACCAGGTAACTGTGGCACCATCAGAGCCCAGGTATCCTATGGCAACAAGACCTAATATTCCAACACAGCTGAAGCACAAAACAATCGCATTAAAACCAACTTTATGACGATAATGGAGATCCTTAAAAAGGAAATGAAGAAAAATTCCCTTAAAAATTAGGAAAAGCAAAACAAAGAATTGGAGGAAATCATTGCACACCGTAACAAATGCCAAGACAGCCAAGGACAAAACCCAAACGGATGAAGGAGACGGTTCAAGACCTGAACATGGACATAAAAGCAACAAAGAAAACACAACCTGAGAGAATCCTGGAAATTGAAAAATCTCAGGAGGGGAACAAAAGCAACAGACTCACCGACAGAATACATGGAGACAGAAGAAAATCCCAGGCCTTGAAGATACAGTAGAAGAAATAGACTCATTGGTCAAAGAAAATGCTAAATCTAAAACTGTTCTTACCACAAAACATCCAGGAAACCCCATGAAAAGACTCAGAGCTGCCAATACTGTTTACAAAACCACTAACAAGAATACAGTCGAGAGGCCTGTTATTACCCTTAGCAAGCTCTGTCTGGATCGCATTTTCACGTCACTGACACACATAGAACTTTAAAGACAGACACTAGTGTCAGTCCATATAGCCAAGATTTCAATATATTCCTAAAAGATCATAAGAAAGGAACTAGTGTCTGAACTCCAGTGAACATGATGCTTTATGGCCCTTTTATGTCTATGTATGATACATGCATGTGCATGTTCATGTGGGTGAGGATGAGTGAAGTGGGTACATGTTCTCATGTATGTAGAGGTCAGAGGACAAACTTCGTTGTCAGTCCTTATCTTCTACCCTGTTTGAGACAGGGTCTCTTGTTCACCAGTACATACGCCAAGGTCTGCTATTTTCTGGCTATTAACCTGTCTCTACTTCTATCTCTTAGTAGGCCTGCTAAGTTTACAATTCATGCTACTACGTGGCTTTAAGTGGATTTTGAGGAGCCAAACCACCTCCCTTATTTCCTTTCTTCCTCCTCCCCTTCCCTTCTCTCCTGTTCTCTTTCTATTTCTTCCTCTTTCTTTCTTTGAAAGTGTGTGTCATACCCCATGTTGGCTCTAAAGTTGCTCACTAGCAAAATTTCACCCTGTCTGCCTGATCCTCCGGTCGTCACAATCTTAGTGCTATGATTACAGACAGGCATCCCACCATCAACAATGTTTAATTTGATGAACATGCTTTTAATCTTACTTTCCCTGGGCTCACATCTTCATTAAAGGGGACACACACACACACACACACACACACACACACACAAAGCAAATGGGAAAATCTGTCTCATAAGAAAATCAAAATTCCACAGAGGCATCTAGACTCTGATAGGAAACCAGAATGCTGACTGGGAAAATCTCTTAGGCTTCTCCCATATGCTCAGTAAACCCATTTAAGAAGTTGTTAAAAACCGAAAGAGGCAATTTAGAGGTGGTAGTGCCCTCCTAGGCTTCAAAGAGTAGGGGATATATATAGGCACCTTTCTAATGTGAAAATATGTTAGGTTTAGGAGCTTGCAGTGGTTTGAATATGAAATGGCCCCTTAGGCCCATGTGCTTGAATACTTGGTCCCAGTTGGTGGTACCCTATGGGGGGGCATTTATAGGGTGGCATCCCCTTGCCAGAGGAAGGATGTCACTGGGGGCAGTCTTGGAGAGATCATAGCTTTTTCTGACTTCCAGTTCACTCTCTGCTATTTGTATGAAGTAAAATGTGCAGATCTCTTGGTTTCCTGCTCCTATTGCTGTACCTACTTCCTTCTTTCATGCTTCCCCATCTTAATGAACTCATCCATCTGGGATCATCAGTCTGAATAAGCTCTCTGATAATTTCCTTTTCAGGGTGTTTCATCACAGCAAAAGTGATTCAGAAAGTTCTTCCTTAAAACGTCGAGGCCTTACCGTCCAGCTATTTAGTCCAATGATTCATTGTTCTGTGCACCTGCGGTAGACACGGTCAACACACCAAACATTTGGTAGTTGTGCTGCTTAGTTTTTGTCAGTTTGATCGAAGTTGGGCTCATCTGGAAAGGGGAGAACTTCAAGGAAGCTTGATCCAATGCCTTTACCAAGTTGGAATATACGCAAGTCTGTGGGAGACGTTTTCTTGATTAATAATTGATAGGGAAAGGCACAGGCCTCTGTGAGTGGTGCCATTCCTAGGTAGTTCTAGGCGGTATAAAAATCTGGCTGTGAAAGCCTTGGGGAGCAAGCCAGTGAGCAGCATGACACTCCTCCACGGCTGTTGCTTTAGTTCTTGCAGGCTCTGCCTTGAGTTTTTACCCTATCTTTCTTTTATAATGTACTATAACTCTAAGCTGAAAGAAACCCTTTCCTCCTCAAGTTGATGTTCCCGGTGTTCATCTAAGCAACAGAAAACAATCTAGGACAATGGTATTTTATATATTATATTATATACACATATGTGTCAATTTAAAAGCATATACTTGTAATGAAAGCTCGGAATGTTTTCTGTAATTAATCATATGCATATGGTGTGCATATATGAACATATGCGTGTATATGATTGCATATCATATATATTATTTCAGCTTCAAATATACGAAGCCCGAAAGTCTGCAGATGTTTGCTGATTGGCTTCTAGTACCAGCTGAAAGGAAGGATCAGCCCTCCCCTCGTTCTGAGAGTTTGTCTATAGTCTCCCGTGTTCCCACCTCTTTCTTCTTTGCATGTAATTTACTTGAATCGCCTTCAAATTTCTCCACATAAAGAAATGGTAACACGCCTGAATATTTTATCTACAAAAACCAAGGTCACATGCAGACCTGTTGTGGGTCAGGTTTCAACATGTGACCTATGGGTACCATAATTCAATGTCCACTTTTAACATGAGGTATATTCGATATTAGAAAAAAGTTGGAGCTAGAAGGACCCTTGAGAACACAGTTGCTCTCCAGATGGGATGACATCATGTGATGATGTCATCCTGACAGCTTGCCCCTGAGCCTGTCTATGAAGGAGTTTCCAGGGGGGCTTAGCAGAGGGAAGAAGGTCTTCTCTGAGGGTGGGCAATAACTTCTGACAGAGAAGACGGAGAGAGATCAGAGGGAATCAGTGACACCTCCATTCTTATCTTCCCCTCTTGCTGCCGAGTGCCTCTCGCTTGTCTCTGCAGCTTCTCTGGTACAGGAACCCAGTCTTTCAGCCTCAGTGTGGACTGAAGACCAGCTGCAGCTCTCCAGAGAGCCTCCAGGCCTTCAGTGCCAGACCAGAACTGCAGAGAGAGCCAGCCTCTGGTTTCTTAAACTGAGCAGCTCCTGGTTTCTCAGCCTGTTTGACCTGCAAACAGCCACGGAGGTACCCAACTTTTGTTGTGCCACATAATAAACCTCTCTCTTTTTAAATGGATATTCACTTCATCAGTTCTGTTCCCCTAGACAACCCCGACGAGTGTCCACTAGTCTAGAGTAATTTTACAACGTGCCCACTGATCACACTGCTAGCAGCAGAGCTTGGACCAGCTGTGTTCAGATTGTTCAACACAATGTATTTCCCAACCCCTAGGTTTCAACATGTCAATAACAGTGTGTCGGTAGAAGTCATTTTAAATAGAGCTAGTCTGGGTGGTCAAGTTAACAAGATTTTAATGTTGTGACTACACACTTTTATAGACAACAGCCTGGGAACTTTGCAAGGATGTATGTAAAAATATCAAACAGCCTTTCTCGACTATTTGAATTTTGACTGGAAAGACTAACATAAAATTGAAAAGGAAGAGGTAAGGGATAAATCATCAAAGACACAATTTTCCCTGTGAGCAGTAAAGCTCTCTGGGTAAAGGTGCATATGGGAAAGGTATCCAAACTGAGCCACTTGGAAGCTTGTCGTTAGTATAAAACAGTCAGTGGCTCTGAACAGAAAGTAAGACGGCACTTGGGAAGCTTGGGTGCTGAGAAAGAGAAATGAGACATCTAACACTGGGGTGAACATGAAGGGTGTCCTTGAACTAAACCCCATGCTGGGAATAAACGTTCTTAAGTGCTTGTTACCTGGGTTTCTGCAGAAAATGATTACATTATGTGACCTCACAAGGAGGTCACACATGTACACATATATGCATGCAGATGATAGATGCACACATATATGCATGCAGATGAAAGATGCACACATAGATACATGCAGATGAGAGATGCACACATATATACATGCTGATGAGAGATGCACACATATATATGCAGATGAGAGATGCACACATATATGCAGATGAGAGATACACACATGTATATGCTGATGAGAGATGCACACATATATACATGCAGATGAGAGATGCACACATGTCTATGCTGATGAGAGATACACACATGTCTATGCTGATGAGAGATGTGCACACATAGATAGATGCTGATGAGAGATGCACACATGTATATGCTGATGAGAGATGCACACATGTATATGCAGATGAGAGTTACACACACATGCATGCAGATGAGAGATGTGCACACATAAAATGAAATTTAAAAAGTCATTTAAAATATTAACACAAAGTGGATAAACAAGCCATGCATGCGTTACTTTGATGTTTCTGTCTGTGCATGTTGATCCATGACTATTAAAACTCAAACTATGTTCATCAAAGTTGCTTAAAAAAACTTTAACTGATACAGACTATCTTCCCAGATGTATGGACGCTTGAACGTGAGGCTCTCTATGTGCATTTCATTTCAGATATAGAGGTGTGTTGAGAAGTGAGCGTTTCTACTCTACGTCCATGCCCGGCTCTGCAATGTCTTCACAGTTTTAAAATAAAAACATTTTATTATGCTCTTAAAAATCATCCCTAAAAATTTTATTTTCACTACTTTTCCTCAATGGGGGAAATCTGATCTCCCTGATTTTTAAAGGAATGTAATCTTCTCAAATATTTTCTGGAGCTAGGAGAGGTATGCTCTAACCCACATGTTGTATTTATTCAGTTCATTGTGAGATTCCTGAGGATGAAGAAAAGATACAACACACCCCCTGTTATTCTTACATTTAAAAAATGATGCATGTCTTTAAATGTTAGACATAGCCAGAGACAGAAATATTATTGGATTCAAGTTTTGAAAATCATCCCAAGAACAGATTCTACACCCTTCCACATTGGCCTGACTCTCAGGCAAGGTTTAGTTAGTAAGTGATATATGCAGATGTTGAACCCCACTAATGCACATATTAATGCATGTTAAAACTGTGGAGATATGTGAAGATAAAGTTACACGAGAAACATCAACTTTCATTTCTATGTTGACTACTTTTCAGTCACTGCCATGTTGACAGAGGTAGAGAAAATAGTGTTAACCAAATTCGGGGTGTTGGAAATATCCGTAATTAACATATACATATAACACTATACACACACACACACACACACACATACACAAATATCATCTCTCCTCCAAGCTTCTCAGTTTCCCTTCTCTCACTTGTAGATCGCCCCAAGGGAAGAACTCTGCCAGTCCAAGTCCTCTTCCTCACCCTGTCCTCAGGCAATGAGTTCTGAGATTGTGTCTCTTCAGATTCAGAGCCCTGACAACCTTCATTTTCCTCCCCATTCTCCATGAGTTCCAGTCCCACCTGCTGTCTGGTCAGCAGCAGGTGCGAGATAACAGAGCCCCTGCAGCACTCCCCTGGTGGTCCACTCTGCTTCCCATCCTTCCTGGACCCACGCTTTCAACCTGACCTCTCCTTCCTACACGAACACCTTGAAGTTCTCATGCCTCTGAGGTTTCTGGCCCATCCTTTGTGTGGAATTCCTGTGGAGAGACTCATGGTTTCTGCACTGATCTTTCCAGATCTAGGCATTAATAAAAGATGTCACATCGGTTTATGAGGTCTAGTGACTACTAATGTCTTGCACTGCCTACTTTTGAGATATTTAGAAATGCTCTGAGTGATTTTAAACTGTTTTAGAGATATAGATGCACGTGTCACTTGGGCTTAGGGTTAGACTACCCACATCGAATGCACACACACACACACACACACACACACACACACACACACACGTGCACATTTTGCTTTGGAAGAAATTGAAACTGTGTTTCAAACTTCAGCAGTTATCCAAAAGATGGCCAGCTAATTAGCCTGGGGGAGAAGTGGCCAGACCCCCCTAGTTTATAATTCAGCCAAATGCTTGGAGGAGGCCCTTGTGGCGATGATGATGAATGGTTAAGATGGGATTGTTTCTCAGCTCTCACTTGTGAAAGCTGTGTTCCACGATATTTGTCTTACATTTTCTCTTTGGCTGTGTGTGTGTGTGTGTGTGTGTGTGTGTGTGTGTGTGTGTGTGTGTGCGCGCGCAGTACACTTAGGTAGCCGCACCGGTCCATCTATTACTGTATTGGCAGCAGGAGATTTCCATTGATTTGTTTCTCTCTATTTGCTTTTTCTCTCTCTAACCCTTCATGCTGCAGTGCAGAAGATTTATTCCCAATGATTTATTAAAATGTAATTCTAAGGTGACTCCGTATCAAGGAAGTAATCTGCAGGCTATCTTTGTTTAAACTTGCAACCTGCTTTGTCAAGGAAAACTGCCTATGAAATTTTCATTATAATAGACAGCTTTTCATAATGAATGAAAAACAGCCATTATGATTGGAAACAAATTGCTCTGAAACAAACTCTTTGAAACAATGTGCCACCTAATTGTATTTTGGAGGAGGGGGAGGCTGAGGCAATTCTATTTAATTGGTTACATTTTTCAGTTCTATAAATTAATTTGCACTACCCAATATCACTTAATTTTTCCCTAGGAAAGCTTTTGCTTGCCCTAGCAATATTATAACTGCTAATTCAATTACACTGAAATTGTTTAATAGAAAATATAATTGCTTATTCATACAGAATACCCATTAAAGAAGCGGGAAAGTGTGAACCTGTGGGTTACTGCATATTAATACTTTGGGAATACAGACGGGAATGTTGTGCGGGGAAGGTACAGGCTGATCTTTAATTGTTCATCACCTGCCTACAAAATAATATGAATGGACCCAAACTAAATGACCACTCATTACAGGTTTCAATTTAGGAGCTTGGCTGGGGTCAGCAGATTGCTTATGCTGATCCCAATGATTTGAAGTTGTGATTACCATAAGCAATTTAAATTTTATTGATCGCCCTTTCTGAAAGTTGTAATTGAGCATAGATGTTGGACCCAGAGCTCTCCAAACGAAATTGTACTCTGAAGCCCTCGCTGGGTTCCTGCAAGAATCAATAAACAGTCAGTCACATTAACAATGAAATAGGTCCATTAACATGCGGAGGTACTGGCACAACTTTATTTAGGAAGGGTGTTAGTTCACGTCATTGTTTTATCAATGAATCTTGCCTGTACGAGGAAAAGTATGGCTTTAATATGTGTAATAAGCTTGTATGAAAATGAGATTATATAATACAAATAGACCAAATGTGACTGGGTTTGCGGCTTAAGTCCTTAGGGTGTCATTGTGATTCATGGCGTCATCTTACTGTAAACAGAGGTTTTATATGACTGGAATCCCAGCTCTCCTGCTGAAGCGCTTTGCAGTAATTTGGAATTTTTATTCCTGTTGATTAGATACAAGGTTTCCTTCCATCAAGGTTAAGTACTTCTCAAAGGCTCCATGCTCAGTGGCAAGTGGTGGCTTATTAGGAGAAGTATATAACCTACCCTGCTGAACTTAACCGAAAGCTAAGACTTCCAACAGAAATCTAAACAGTTTTAAGGGAACGGGGATGGTTTTTACATCCACAGCACCCAAAGCTCTATTCACAACTCTGGCTTACCTATGGTTATCAAGGCATAAAACCGTAAAGACTGAGACTTTATGACAAATAGCATATGGGGGTAAGAGCTGACTGTCTGAAGGTTGGGTGAAGAGCTGGCTCTCAGTATTTCCTTTTCTGAAATGAACTGATCATTAACTTCATCTCTACTTTTGCATCTAACGAGGAGCAGCCAGCTTGAGGATACCCATCATCCTCTAGGGAAATGTGAAGCTTACCGATGGTGCAGATAAACAGTCTCATGTCTGTCGCGTCTTCTCACCACATGCAATCTGGGGTACACAGACAGCCTGCTGCAGACAGTCTCCTCCTTAGACCCTATGTGTGAGAGTGAGAGCTGGAAGGGAGTGGGAAGGAAACCCTGGTGTCCAACCTGTATTGCCTGATTGTGACTAACACCACTTCCGCCTTTCTTTCGATTAACTGAGCTATAGTTGTTTTATTTTTTGTTTTATTTTTTTTTCCTCAGAAAATTCATGGTCACAGACTATGAGTCTTGTATTAGTTAAACACATGTTGGTGAGGATGTGGAGAAAAAGAAATGCTTCTCCATTGCTGGCGGGATTACAAACTGGTACAACCACTCTGAAAATCAATTTGGAGGTTCCTCAGAAAATTGGAAATAGATCTACCTGAAGACCCAGCAATACCACTCTTAGGGAAAGATGCCCCACCATGCCACAGGGGCACGTGTTCCAGAATGTTTATAGTGGTCTTATTTGTGATAACCAGAAGCTAGAAACACCCCAGATGTCCCATGACAGAAGAATGGATACAGAAAATGTGGTTCATTTACACAATGGAATACTACTCAGCTATTAAGAACAAGGACATCCTGAGTGCTACAGGCAAATGGATAGAGCTAGAAAATATCACCCTGAGTGAGGTAACTCAGACCCAAAAGGACATGCATGGTATGTACTCACTATATGTGGATATTAGCACCACCTCCCCAAATACAGAATACCCAAGATAGAGTCCACAGAAGTCAAAACGGTCAACAAGCTGAAGGGTCCAAGTGAGGATGCCTCAGGCCTACTTGGGAGAGAGAAGAAAGGGACCACAAAGGGGGAAGGCGGTGGAGGACCAGGAAGGGAAAGGGGAGGGGAGGGAGGAGAAAATGATCTGGTATTGGATGGGGTAAAAAGGACTGAAGCCCTAAGAGCCAGCAGAAAGAATGGAAACAGGCAACCTCTGTAGGTAGGAGGTTGGGAGAAGCCTCCAGAATGTACCAGAGATCTGGGAGGTGAGAAACTCCCAGAACTCAAAAGGGTGGGACCCTAGATGAAATGCTCTATAGTGGAGAGAGGGAACTTGTTAGAGCTCACGTCCAGCAGAAAGGCAGGTCATCAAGTGAGGGATGGAGTTGCTATCCCACAGTCAAAACTCTGACCCCATAATATTTCTTGTCTGAAGAAACTGCAGGGATAGAAATGGAGAAGAGCCCAGGAAAAGAAGGTCCAGCCACAGGCCCAAAGTGGGATCCAGCTCAAGGGGAGGCCCCGAGGTCTGACATTATTACCAAGGATATAAAGTGCTCAAAAAAGGGACCCATCATGACTGCCCTTTGAAAGATCCAACAATCAGCTGAAGGAGTCAGATGCAGATATTTGCACCCAACCAACCAACAGGAGCTGCTGACCCCTGTGGATGAATTAGGGGAAAGCTGGAGGAAGCGGAGAAGGAGGGCGACCCTGTAAGAGGACCAGCAGTCTCAACTAACCTGAACCCCTGAGATCTCTCAGACACTGGATCAGCAACCAGGCAGCCTACACCAGCTGATATGAGGCCCCCAACACAGACACAGCAGAGGACTGCCGGGTCTGGGTTCAGTCAGAGAAGATGCACCTAACCGTCAAGTGACTGGAGGACCCAGGAAGTTTAGTGGTCAGGCAGAGTGGGTGGTGTGAGAACATCCTCATGGAGATGGGAGTAGGGGGCAGGGAGGGATATGGGATGTGGAACAGTCAGAGAGTGGACCAGGAGGGGAATAAAATCTGGAGTATTTAAAAAAAGGGAAAAGAAAAATATTAATATTAATAATAAATAACTCATTAAAATATAGCAAATAGTCAAGCTTTGTTTTTAAGTGTATCCTTTCTTCCCGTCTTTCCCTCCCTCCCTCTGTACATCTGTTCTTTCTCTCCCCCTCCCTCTCTCCCTGTCTCTCCGTCTCTCTGTCTCTCTCTGTCTATGTTTTCCCTCCCTCTCCTCTCTGTCTCTTACTCTCCGCCTCTTTTCCTCTCTGTTTCTTTACTCTTACTTTTCAGAAAGAGCTTCATGTAGTGCAGGCTGGGTTTAAATTCTTACTGTTGCCGAGGATGACACTGAACTCCTAATCCAGTGCCTCTGGTTATCAAGTGTTAGGGCTGCAAGTATGTGTAACATACTTGGTTTATGAGTACAGGGTTTGAACCCAGGTCCTCATGAATACTCTGCCAGCACTCTACCAAGCTAATTGCATAAAATTCAGAGTACACTGAGGAAATGTTTAGTGTTTACTAAAGCAGCAGCCCAAAGTATTCCCTGTTTTATGTCTGTATTTTCAGGTTTCAGACCAGTTGATCTTTTACAACCCAGTTGCTAGAACATCAGATCCAATGTATGAGGTTAACATGTGTAGTTGAAGAACAAGAGAGATGGCTCAGTGGATAAAGTCTTGCTGTGCAAGTTGGAATCCTAGTAATATGTATATGTATAGCACACACACATGCACACATGCCTGTGCATGAGCATGAGTGGACATGTGTATGTGTGTACGTGTGTGTGTGTGTGTGTGTGTGTGTGTGTGTGTGTGAGCATGTGTGAACAAAGCCAGGCTATTACATGTATTGGTAACTCCATAGGTGAGGGTAGATGCTGACAAGAAGTTTCTGAAACCTCACTGACCAATGATCTCAGTCAAAAGTGGTGACTTTCAGGTTTAGTAAAAGATGGTACCTCAAGGAAATCAAAGAAAAAGTGATCAAGTAAGACTTTATGTCCTCCGTGGCTTAAGTGAAAGCAGGTGTTGGTGCATGTAATGTGCATATGCATGCTCATACACATGCACACACACACATACACACAAACGCACAAGTGTGCACACATGTACATGTAGCGCACACTTGTATACACACAAAACAGGCAATGTGTGTTTAAGTGTATTTCTTTTCAACTCGTGTTATAACTCACATTTTTCCATGTATGTGCAGAATAAAATGAAACTAGACTGTTTTCTTTCCCCCACAAATCAAGAAATTCTGAGCATACAAGCTTAATACTGAGAAATCAGATTGTTTTTAACAACAGAAACGGCCACGTACTCGACTTATAGGGACTTCTTGCATATTGCTTATATATAACAATGAGCACCGTATTCATTCACCTTGGACAATTGTCCTTGTGTTTAAAATACTGTTTTGTCCTTATTTGTTTTCTTCAAGCATTTTTATTGAGCTTCCACTAAGGCAAAAAGTATCATTTCAAGTACTCAGGAACCTTCTGCATTCATTTATAAATAATTCCCAAACAGAATGTCTGCTTCCAACATTAGCTTTTGAAATAGAATAGAATCTTAATTAGTTTGAGAGAAATTCCTACTTAAGTCATCTTAGAGAGAATGTTCTCATTTCCACCTCTGATGGATCCTCCTCTGATGAGAACAGTCTTTTAAAGGAGGCCTCAGGTGTGATGCCAACTGTTCAAGCTCATTGTCAGCTGCCGGCATCCAGAGTATTAATTCAAAAGTAGTGAGTGTATAGGGTTATGCTTACATTGGCCAACTCTACTGCAAAACTGAGCAGTTTTCAGTTAAAGGTGCAGCATCCTCTCCAATGCCCTTGAGGAAGAGTCAGAAGCTCATCCCATTTCCATCTGTTCCCCCCATTAGAGGATGCACTTGATTGATTCAACTGCAGCTTAGCCAAAAGGTGAGCATAGATGTGTTTATATAGAGTATGAATACTGATAAGTATGTTTTAGAATCATATCTAAGTGTGCATGTGTTATATATGCATATATGTTTATATGTATGTATCATATCTATCATCTCTCTCTATCATTTCTCTGTTTGTCTGTCATTTATCCATAGGCCTGTCTATCATATATATGTATCTATCTATTTATTTATCATCTATCTATCTATCTATCATCTATCTATCTATCTATCTATCTATCAGTTATCTATCAATCTATCACCTATCTATCTATCTATCTATCTATCTATCTATCTATCTATCTATCCATCTAAGATTAAATTGCTGCCATGCAATAATTGGAAGGTAAAAATATCTGTATTTGTGTCAGGCCCTTTAGTGTTGGGGTAAGAGAGTGATAATAGAACAAAGCAAAGACAAATGACCACCACTTCTTTACCCATCTCAGGGTATTGGGGAATGTCCCTGAAAGCTAATTCTCATATCTTACCCAGCACTCACAGCACCTACGGTATTATGTCATTAATGCTACAATTAATATAATTATGACAGTCTTCAATGCATACAAAGTATTCCCCGACAGACACTAAAGTCTACCTTCTTGATAAAGCATTAATGTATATATGCAAATTCTGTTGTGGGGCTCAACACATTGCTGCACAGTAAATATCCAATAACATTCTTGGAGGAAACTGATCAGGCACAAAACTTTATAAAACATTTACAGATAACCAAGGTGAACTAAGGTAATGCCCCTTATCTATTCATTCTTCTTTCTTGTAGGACTTTATTCCCACCTACACCTTCCTATTTCAGAATGACTCACAGCTGACTAGCTGAGGTTGTCTTTCTCACTCGGAATAACCAGTGGATAATATATGCAATGTCAAGATCCCTTATGTAATGATTACACTACCTGCCTATTTCTTTCATCTTCTTGGGGGCAGTGTCAAGTTAGTGTCTTTCATGGTTCCTTTAGACGTTCCTCACCTACAGATTTCTAGTGTCCTGGGGCAGAGGGAATCTTGATGAAACAGTCTTTTGTGACCTTCACTTCCCATCTGATTCTGTGAGATAAATGAGTTTTATTTGTTTGGAGAAGAATTTCATATGAATCATTATATTTTAAGGGTAATTTAGTTGCTGCAGTTAAGCTAGCACTAAAACTTACCTAGCATGCAAATTGTGTTTTTGTGTAGATGCTTTCTAGAATTCTGCAGCCTCTGAGAGGACTATGAGAACCTGGGTAACAGCTGGGCCTCACAGGGGAGCATCTGTGACTCCTTAAGATTAGAGGACATCTCTGCTGAGGATGCCTTCTCTTGAGGAAGATGCTAAGTCTGGTGAGATTGCTGGCTTCGTACCGAGAAAGGTATTCATGTATCCAGGCACTGTGTGGATGTCAGAGCAAACCCACCTTTGCTGGAGGTGGACTTTGTAGCTGCATTAACCAAATTGAACAGAGATTTCTTTTATGTTTAGAAAGAACCAAAAGTAAAACTGGAACATCTTGATGAATTAAAGTATTTGATTTTCTAAACACATTTCCTAACTCACATAGAGAAAACAAAACCTTACAAACAAACTAAGAAAAATAATTTCATACTTTTGTTTAGACAACCATCATATTTCTACAGAGAATACAAAGGAATCACAAACTAGAACAACTGCTGTCCTTGAATTGTTCTTCGGCACACAGAAGTCTAAGAATACTATAGTTAGCTACTCCTACGGCTCTCATTGCAGTAAGTGTCCCTCTGATTGTCTAACTTAAATGGCACTTTTCCATAACTGATTATTGCCACATTTTTAAAGCATAAGAGATCTTTTCTAACTCTAGATCCAACAGAGGGGAAATTTCCAACATATCTAAAGAACTCAAGAAGTTAGACTTCAACAAAACAAATAACCCAATTTAAAAAAATGGTGCACAGAGATAAACAGGGAATTCTCAACTGAGGAATTTTGAATGGCCGAGAAATACTTAAGAAAATGTCCAACATCCTTAGTCATCAGGGAGATTAAAATCAAAACTACCCTGAGATTCCACTTTACACACCTTACACCAATCAGAATGGCTATGATCAATAAATAACTCAAGCAACAGCACATGCTTGTAAGGATGTAGAGAACAGGCAACACTCCTCCATTGCTGGTGAGATTGCAAACTTGTGCAACCACTCTGGAAATCAATCTGGTGGTCTCTCAGAAGACCTAGTTATACCACTCTTGGGCATATACCCAAAAGATACCTCACAATGCCACAAAAACATGGGCTTCACTATGTTCATAGCAGTCTTATAACTGTATTAATTTCTGTAATAACCAGAAACTAGAAACAATCCAGATTTCCCTCAACCAAAGAATGGTTACAGAAAATATGGTTCATTTACACAATGGAATACTAGTTGGCCATTAAAACTGAGGACATCATGATTTTGAAAGCATATGGATGGAACTAGAAATTATCAACCTAAGTGAAGTTACCTACACCCAAAAGGACATGTGCAGAATGTACTCACTGATAAGTAGATATTATCCATAAAGCACAGGATACCTATGGTACACCTCACAGACCCTAAGAAGTTAAACAAGAAGGAAGTCCCAGATGGGGATGCCTGAATCTCGCTTCGAAGGGGAAATAATAGTTTTAGGAGGCAGAGGGAGGAATGAACCTGTGTGGAGAGGGGATAAGGAGGGGAATTGAGGGCGTCATGATCAAGTGTAGGGGAGGTAAGAGAGAGGACCAGAAGGGCAGGAGAATAAATGGAGATATGAACTACTGGTGGTGTGGGATGTGGGTAATCTCTCGGAAACCCCAGAGATCTGGGATGAAGGAGGCTCCCAGGAGTCAATTCGGATGACCTTAGGCAAGATTCCTAATGGTGGGAATATGAAAACAGAAGAGACCTTCTGTAACCAGTCAGGACATGCTGTGGAGGGATAAGGACACTTACGCCCCACCCTCAAAGAACCCAATGACTTTGACCAGAAAAATTGTCCTGTCTGAAAAAATGCAGGGACAAAGATGGAACAGCGTCTAAAGGATGATGGAAGCAGATGCAGACGTCCACAACCAAACATTGGGAAGAGGTCGGGGACTCGTATAGAAGGAGGATTGAAGGTCCAGAAGGGGATAGGAATGCCACAGAAAGGTTAACAGCATCAACTAACTTGGACCCTTAACAGCTCTTAGAAACTAAGCCACCAAACCAAAAAGTAAACATGGGCTGGACCTAGGCCCCCAGCACATAGTGATGCCTTGTTTGGCTTCAGTAGAAAAGGATGTGTCTGACCCTGTAGAGTCTTGATATACCAGGGTAAGGGCACTGTCTCAGAGGAGAAGAGGTGGGGGGTGGGGAGAGGACACTGTGAGGGTAGAACTGGGAGGAGAACAGCACTTGGGGTACAAAGAAAGACCGACAGACAAGAATAGAAAAGAAAGGAAAAGAAAAGAAAAGAAAGAAAGAAAGAAAGAAAGAAAGAAAGAAAGAAAGAAAGAAAGAAAGAAAGAAAGAAAAGGCAATGGGTGAATTTCTGAGCCCATATAGTCAAGTCATAGCTATTATTTGAGCTGTTTGCCACTGGAAATTTCAGAAAGATTCTTTAAATTTTTCTTCTGCACTTCAGATCAGAAAAGTGGTATGAGTTCCTAGTCAGTGGAGATTTATTTACAGAAAAGTAAAACCACATAATGTTAGATGAGGTTTGCTTAGTTTGAAACAATACATGTAAACGTTATGGTAATTAAATATTTTTGAACCAAGATGGCTAAGGAGACTAAAATAGGTTTCTTTTCTTTTCTTTTTTTTTTTTTTTTTTTTTTTTAGTTATTAGCTCATGTCGTGTTAACAAAGTTAGCACATCAAGTGAAGCAAAATTTGTAGTTCACATAAGAGGTCTGGCTCGTGCAAACTACAGATTCCAGTTTAACAATATTTGTATGGTTTGTCTTTCAAGCCTTGTGTCTTTGACATGAAATTGTCCCTTTAACCTTGAATATTTACTTTTTTTTTCTTGTTTTGTGAATATATGTATATTTTTTGTTTTCTTTATTTCTTGGACTTCATACAGTCTGTGAGTTGTTTCTGGGGGAGTGCAAGCATCTGGGGTTAGCATCCCACTATCAGTGACTGCATATTATGTCTGTTCTTTTGTGACTGGGTTATCTCACTCAGGATGATCCTCTCTAGATGCAGCCATTTTCTTAAGAATTTGGTTAAGTCATTGTTTCTGGTGGCTGAGTAGTATTCCATTGTGTAAATGTACCACAATTTTTGTATCCATTCGTCTTCTGAAGGACATCTGGGTTCCTTCCAGCTTCTGGCTATTATAAATAGAGCCGCTATGAACATTGTGGTGCATATATCTTTGTTGTGTATTAAAGTGTCTCTGGGGTATATGCCCAGAAGTGGAATAGCTGGGTCTTCAGGTAGTACTATATCCAATTTTCTGAGGTATCGCCAGACAGATTTCCAGAGTGGTTGTATTAGCTTGCAACCCCACCAACAATGGAGAAGTGTTCCTCTTTCTCCGCAGCCTCGCCAGCATCTGCTGTCATCTGAGTTTTGGATCTTGGCCAATCTGACTGGTGTGAGGTGGAATCTTAGTGTTGTTTTGATTTGCATTTCCCTGATGGCTAAGGATGTTGAGCACTTCCTCAGATGTTTCTCTGCCATTCGGTGTTCCTCAACTGAAAATGATTTGTTTAGCTCTGTACCCTATTTTTTAATAGGGTTATTTGATTCTCTGGTGTCTAGCTTTTTGAGTTCCTTGTACACCTTGGATATTAGGCCTCTATCTGATGTGGTGTTGGTAAAGATCTTTTCCCATTCTGTTGGTTGCCGTTTTGTTTTCTTGACGATGTCCTTAGCCTTACAGAAACTTTGCAATCTCATTAAGTCCCATTTGTTAATCTTTGACCTTAGAGCTTGAGCCATTGGTGTTTTGTTCAGGAAATTTTCTCCTGTGCCTATGTGTTCTAAGGTTTTCCCTACATTCTCATCTAATAGTTTCAGTGTATCTGGTTTAATGTGGAGATCTTTAATCCACTTACACTTGAGCTTTGTACAAGGAGATAAGAACGGGTCTATTTTCATTCTTTTGCATGTTGAGTGCCAGTTGGACCAGCACCATTTGTTGAATAGGCTGTCCTTTTTCCATTGAATGTTTACTGCTCCTTTGTCAAAAATCAGGTGACCATATACATGAGGGCTCATTTCTGGATCTTCTATTCTATTCCATTGATCCACTTGCCTATTTCTGTACCAGTACCATGCAGTTTTCAGCACAATTGCATTGTAATATAGCTTGAGGTCAGGGATAGTGATTCCCGCAGATGTTTTTTTGTTGTTGAGGATGGATTTCACTATTCTAGGTCTTTTGTTATTCCATATGAAATTGCACATTGATCTTTCCAATTCCATGAAGAACTGGGTTGGAATTTTGATGGGGATTGCATTGAATCTGTAGATTGCTTTTGGTAGGATGGCCATTTCTAAGATGTTGATCTTTCCGATCCATGAGCATGGGAGATCTTTCCTTTTTCTGAGATCCTCCTCAATTTCTTTCTTTAGAGGTTTGAAGTTCTTGTCATACAGGTCCTTCACTTGGTTAGTTAGAGTCACACCAAGGTATTTCGTAGTTTTTGTAACGATTTTGAAGGGTACCTTTTCCCTAATTTCTTTCTCCACATGTTTGTCCTTTGAGTATAGGAAGGCTACTGATTTGTTTGAGTTAATTTTGTATCCGGCCACTTTGCTGAACTTGTTTATCAGCTGTAGGAGTTCTCTGGTGGAATTTTTGGGGTCACTCAAGTACACTATCATGTCATCGGCAAAGAGTGATGTTTTTATCTCTTCCTTTCCGATTTGTATCCCTTTGATCTCCTTTTGCTGTCTAATTGCTCCAGTCAGGACTTCCAGTACTATGTTGAATAGGTAGGGAGAGAGTGGGCAGCCTTGTCGAGTCCCTGATTTTAGTGGGATTGCTTCAAGTTTCTCGCCTTTAAGTTTGATGTTGGCTGTTGGTTTGCTGTATATTGCTTTTATTATGTTTAAATATGGGCCTTGGATTCCTGTTCTTTCCAGGACTTTTAACATGAAGGGGTGTTGGATTTTGTTGAATGCTTTCTCAGTGTCTAGTGAGATGACCATGTGATTTTGGTCTTTAAGTTTGTTTATATGGTGGATTACATTGATGGATTTCCTTATGTTAAACCATCCCTGCATCCCAGGGATGAAGCCTACTTGGTCATGATGAATGATGGTTTTGATGTGTTCTTGGATTCGGTTTGCAAGGATTTTGTTGAGTATTTTTGCATCAATGTTCATAAGTGAGATTGGTCTGAAGTTCTCTTTCCTTGTAGGGTCTTTGTGTGGCTTAGGTACGAGGGTTATTGTAGCCTCAAAAAATGAGTTGGGTAATATTCCATCTGATTCTATCTTTTGGAATAGTTTGGCGAATATTGGTGTTATATCCCCAATAAATGTCTGATAAAATTCTGCACTGAACCCGTCTGGACCTGGGCTTTTTTGGTTGGGAGGCTTTTGATGACTTCTTCTATTTCTTTAGGTGTTATAGGGTTATTTAGATGCTTTACTTGGTCCTGGTTAAACTTTGGGACCTTGTATTTGTCTAGGAATTTGTCCACTTCCTCCAGATTTTCCAATTTTGCAGAGTATAAGTTTTTGTAGTAGGATCTGATGATTTCTTGAATTTCCTTAGTTTCAGTTGTTATGTCACCACTTTCCTTTCTGATTTTGTTAATTTGGATACTCTCTCTTTGCCCTTTAGTTAGTCTGGCTAGGGGTTTATCAATCTTGTTGATTTTCTCAAAGAACCAACTCTTTGTTTTGTTGATTTTTTCAATGGTTTTTTTTGTTTCTATTTGGTCTATTTCTGCCCTAATTTTGATTATTTCTTGCCGTCTACTCTTTTTGGGTATATCTGCTTCCTTTTGTTCTAGGGCTTTTAGCTGTGCTGTCAGGTTGCTGATGTGAGCTCTCTCCAGTTTTTTTTTTTGGAAGCACTTAGGGTTATGAGTTTTCCTCTCAATACTGCTTTCATTGCATCCCATAGGTTTGGGTATGTTGTGTTATCGTTTTCGTTGAATTCTAGAAAGTCCTTAATTTCTTTCTTTATTTCTTCTTTGACCCTGCTATCGTTTAACAGAGCGTTGTTTAGTTTCCATGTGTATGTGGGCATTTTGTTGTCTTTGTTGTTGTTAAATACCAGCCGTAGACCATGGTGATCTGAGAGGATGCATGGGAGTATTTCAATCTTCTTATATCGATGAAGGCTCGTTCTGTGTCCAATTATGTGGTCAATTTTCGAGAAGGTGCCATGGGGTGGTGAGACGAAGGTGTATTCTTTTACTTTAGGATAGTATGTTCTGTATATATCTATTAATTCTAGTTGGTTCAAAGTCTCTGCTAGTTTTGCAGTGTCCTTGTTCAGTTTCTGTTTCCCTGATCTGTCCATTGGTGAGAGTGGGGTATTAAAGTCTCCCACTATTATTGTGTGGGGTGAAATGTATTTTTTGAGCTTTAGTAGAGTTTCTTTTATGAATGTGGGTCATTTTTTATTTGGAGCATATATGTTAAGGATTGAGAGTTCCTCCTGACAGATTTCCCCGGTAATGAGTAAAAAGTGTCCTTCTTTATCTTTTTTGATAACTTTTGGTTGGAAATTTACTTTGTTCGATATTAGAATAGCCACTCCAGCTTGCTTCTTGGAGCTGTTTGCTTGGAAGTTTTTTTCCCACCCTTTTACTCTGAGATAGTGTCTGTCTCTGTCTCTGAGATGAGTTTCCTGTATGCAGCAAAAGTCTGGATTTTGTTTATGTATCCAGTCTGATAGTCTATGTCTCTTTATTGGGGAGTTGAGACCATTTATGTTAATAGATATCAAGGAATAATTGTTTCTGTTTCCTGCCATTTTTGCTTTTTTGGGTTGAGTTGTGTCTGTGTTTTTTTCTTCTTTTAGTTTTCTTGTTTAGGAGTTTTCTTGTTTTTACTAGGCTGTATTTTCCCTCCTTGTATTGGGTTTTCCACCTATAATTCGTTGTAGTGCTGGGTTTGTGGTCAGATATTGTGTGAATTTTGATTTGTCTTGAAATATCTTTGTCTCTCCATCGATGGTGATTGATAGTTTTGCTGGGTATAGCAGCTTGGGCTGGCACTTGTGCTCTCTTAATTAGTGCATGATGTCTGTCCAGGCTCTTCTAGTTTTCATAGTCTCTGTTGAGAAATCGGGTGTGAGTCTGATTGGTCTGCCTTTATATGTTACCTGACCTTTTTCCCTTACTGATTTTAGTATTCTTTCTTTACTTTGGGCACTTGATGTTTTTACTATTATGTGTCGGGAGGTATTTCTTTTCTGGTCCAACCTATTTGGAGTTCTGAAGGCTTCTTTTATGCTCGTGGTCATCTCATTCTTGAGGGTAGGGAAGTTTTCTTCTATGATTTTGTTGAAGATATTTACTGTGCCTCTTAGTTGATACTCTTCTCCCTCTTCTATTCCTATTATCCTTAGGTTCGGTCTTCTCATTGTGTCTTGTATTTCCTGGACATTTTGGGTTAGGAGCTTTTTGTTTTTTGCATCTTCTCTGGCTGTTTTGTCTATGTTTGCAATGTTGTCTTCTGCCCCCGAGATTCTCTCCTCGATCTCTTGTAATCTGTTGGAAATGCTTGCTTCTGTGACTCCTGATTTCTTTTTTTGGTGTTCTAACTTTAGGGTTATCTCTTTTAGCGCTTTCTTTATTGTGTCAATTTCTGTTTTAATTTCCCTCTTCCATTCCTTTATTTCTTTGGTTCTGTTTTCGTCTCGTTCTTTGAGTTCTTTGAGTGTTTTTCTTGTTTCTTCTTTAAAAGCTTCTGAATCTTTTTGCTTTTCCTCCCTTTCTTGTTTAAGTAACTCTATCAGCGTCTTGAGGCATGATTTCAGGTCTGTGTCTTCTTAATCTGGAGTGTTTGGAATTCCGATGTTTGCTACTATCGGAGAGCTGGGTTCTGGTGTTGCTAGATTGTCTTGGTTTCCTTGGGATATACTCTTTCTCTTTCCTCTTGCCATTTTGTTGTCAGTGATATGTTCTTGCCTTTCCCTTGTATCTGGTCTGTGTCCCTGGTACACTTTCCGTGTGCACTTCACAGAGATCTCTCTACTCCCCGGCAGCCCAGGTTCCGGGTGGCAGCTGGGCCAGGCTCCGCTCTGCGTCCTGAAGTCGCCTCCGGGTGGGAACAGACGTTCCTAAGATCTGTTCCTGGTCATAGATGCTCAGCCTCTCCGAGCCACCTTTCCGGCTGGCAGGTGGGCCAGGCTCCTCTCTGCGTCCTGAAGTCGTCTCCGGGTAGGAACAGAAGTTCCTAAGATCTGTTCCCGGTCACTGGATCGGGGAGGACAGGGCAGGTCAGGGCAGGGGGTGCCCTTTCCGTGTGCACTCCGCAGAGATCCCTCTGCTCCACAGCAGCCTAGGTCTCCCACTCACCAGTTGCTCAGCCTGTACAAGCTGCCTTTCCGGCTGGCGGTTGGGCCAGGCTCCGCTCTGCATCCTGAAGTCGACTCCTGGTGGGAACAGAAGTTCCTAAGATTTGTTCCAGGTCACAGTTGCTCAGCCTGTACGAGCCGCCTTTCCGGCTGTAAAATAGGTTTCTTAATGGTCCATCAATAACATTTTAGGGTAAACAGGGCTGTGCACGCGACATGTGTTTATTTTGGTAAGATATTATTATTCGTGTGGATTGTAAACATAATAGTTTTGAACACTTCGGCTTGTCTGAAATATGTTACTGGCATGATAACAATGAGTAATTTGTATGTTCTTCATCTATTGCTCAAGTGTAAAGAGCCAAATGACTTATGCACTGACATATGTTCATGTGAAATTTTCTGATTATTGCTTTTAGAAAAAAAAATAAAGGTTATTTAAAAAATTACTCTAAAATGAACATATGTATGTATGTATGTATGTATGTATTTATGTGTGTGTGTGTATATATGTATGTGTGTGTGTGTGTAAGCATGTATGTATGTATGTATTTATGTGTGTATGTATGTATATATGTGTGTAAGTATGCATGTATGTATGTGTGCATGTATACATGCTTGTATATTCCACCAAGATCTCAAAAGGACAAAGAATTACATAATAGTTAACTGTTCTAAATTAGCATCAAATAGTAAGAGCCACTTTTGAGATCCTTTGAAAGAAAATCACAACTAACTTCCCATTATTGAGAGCATTTTAAAACTAGGAACAATGAAGTTTTTGAAGTCAATTTAATTCTTCTGTTAAGCATGCATACATCATCTGCCACCTGGCATAGGAATTGTCTCTCCTGACAAGAAGACAGATACGATTTATTTAAAAGTATTATATGTTGGATATCTACTTTTGTTGTATTTTCCACCAATATAATTCAAACTTGATGTATTTAATGACTATTTCCTGCAGTAGTAGAAGAGTGAACTTAAAACTACATAATTATTATTCTTGTACTGGGATGCTTTATTGTGGAACACAGAATTTGCCATTGCAGATTAGGCCATTAGTCCATCAGGTCTAACTATGGCCTGTGGCAGTGGTAAAAGACAGTGGAGGATGCAGAGACAGGCACGACAATCACCACCTATGTCCTATGAGGATACAGGGACAGGCAACAAAACCACAACCCATGACCTCACTTGGTGATGTCGCACTGTAGGACTTAAGAATCAAACCCTCCCACTTGTTCATATTATCATAATTTTGTTTGTCATAAACTAATCGTGTTTGAACTAGTTTCCCTTAATTATGCGTAGATTTCCTATATAGCAATAATCTCATGGAACCAACACTGGAGTTTTGAGTCTTATATTTAGTTATGAGGAGAGTATGGGGCAATGTAAATTATACAGTCAAACAGAGCTAAGTCCTTGAGGTTTAGCTTATACTTCAAAGTCTGGGTAACCTTTCAAGTTCAGAAGACAATCTGATACTATCTGAATTTGTATACTAAATTTTCTATTTGTAATAGTGGAAGAATCCGGTGCTGGGTGATTAATTGGTTGGGTAAAATGTCAGCTTAAAAGAACCAGTCTGCCTTATGTCCCTAGATAATGGATGACCACATGTCTGAGGACCTTTACTTTTCTTCCACTGCAAGCCCAGAGTTTGTCTTCCCTGCACACCCACAATAGCCCCAACTGTGCTCCTTTCCCGAATCCAGCTCAGTTTTCATCTCTGACTCCCTGCACTCTTCTGACTTCTCAGAGGACCTGAGGGAGAAGTCCTCACCCTCGTTCATGCTATGTCTTTCTTTTTACACTGGTGACCTCTACACCTGGAAGTCCCAGAACCCCCTTTCTCTGAGAAACCACAGGCACACACCTCTCTCCTCAAGACTCTTGGATACTCACTAGCCCCACTGGGATGATTATCAACAGTTACTGTTCCCCAGTTCACATCAGAAAAAAAGGGGGGCAACGTAAAGTATGAAGCTAAGAGAGGGTCTAGATGTGGATCACTGGCTGACAATGATTATCAAATTGACAGTGTGTTTCTGTCTTACCTTTAAGATCCTAATTCTGACCAAGGTATGAGGTTCCAGACACTTTTCACCAGACTTTCCTGGCTGGGCACTAAGCAGAGGCATGGAAGCCCACAAATGTGTCAAAGGTAAGTGATGTCATACAGGGAACTTCAGAGCATCCAACTGTGTTTGTTCCTATCATGCTTTCTAGAGGCTCACAGCATCCACACACTCATAGATTTAGAAACACCAAAACAAACAAACAAACAAACAAACAAACAAACAAACAAACATGTGGGCACTCAACACTGCCTTTGTCATCCCAGATACCAGAAACAAGTTGTAAAAGTTAGAGTGATTTTAAGGTATGAACATGTTCCAGTAACTAGAAATAGCAAAAAAAACAAAAAAAAAAAAAAAAACCCCACAATGTTTAATAACAGAAAATTGATTGAAAACCAAAAGGAAAGAAAGACATATTAGGGTCATAGTGGCAGCCCTACCCAAAAAAAAAAAAAAAAAAAAAAAAAAAAAAAAAAAAAAAAAAAATCAAATAATTAACTACTCTGGCTCAGCAAGTGAGAGGGAGGCAGTGAATGAATAGGCCACCATTAAAGAAAAACCAATGTGCCTACTTCAAGAAGAAAGGATGCTGGGAAAATGAACGACTTAGCAATAAAAAAGAAAAAGGAGGAGGAGGAGGACCCATTGATTGACGTTGTTCTTCCTGTGGGGTTGCAAACCCCTTCAGCCCCTTCAGTCCCTTAACTCCTCCATTGAGGACCCTGTTCCCAGTTCAGTTGTTTGTTGTGGGCATCCGCATCCGCATCCGCATCCGCATCCGCATCCGCATCCGCATCCGCATCCGCATCCGCATCCGCATCCGCATCCGCATCCGCATCCGCATCCGCCTCTGTATTGTTCAGGCTCTGGCAGAACCTTTCAGGAGACAGCTATATCAAGCTCACGTCAGCAAGCTCTTCTTGGCATCCACCATAGTGTCTGGCTTTGGTGACTGTATATGGGATGTATTCACAGTTAGGGTAGTTTCTAGATGACCTTTCCTTCAGTCTCTGTTCCACATGTCTTTGTATTTCCTCCTATGAGTATTTTGTTCCCCCTTCTAAGAAGAACTGAAGCATCCACACTTTGGTCTTCCTTCTTCTCGAGCTTCATGTGGTCTGTGAGTTGTATCTTGAATATGGCAAGCTGTTGGGCTAATGTTTACTTATCTGTGAGAGCATCCCATGTGTATTGTTTTGTGATTGGGTTACCTCACTCAGGATGATACTTTCTAGTTCCATCCATTTACCAACCAGACTCCCCCCAGAGCTCCCAGTGGAGCTTTAGTTCCCAGACTAAACCCCCAACCGAAGAGCACACATGGAGCAACCCATGGCTCCAGGCACTTATGTAGCAGATGATGGCCTTAAGTGTAAATGAATTTTAAAACATTCCTTAAAAGTACAGACTGGGGCTAGAGGTTTCTCCCATGCCTGAGCTCCTATCACTGGCCACAGGAACCCATTTAGTGGAAGAAGAAAATCAAATTAAGTTGACCACTGACTCCAAGGACATGGAAAGGCCTTCCCCAGTGTACACACAAAAGTTTTCCTCTATTCCAGAGAAATACAGGGAACCTTCTCCAGGTATATACACATGCTTTCCCCTGACCTTCAGGAGTTCCATCAAGTTGACCTCTGACCCCTGATGGGTTCATGCACCCGCCCTCTGATGTGTAAACACAAGTTACTCTTTGACCTTGGGGAGATGCACATACTACCTCTAAATAAATAATAAAATTTATTTGAAAATATGAGAAGTCAAAATAATTTGTCTCAGTTGACTTTTTACTGAACTTAAAGCAAAAAGAAAGCAAAATTTAAACTTGAAACAGCAACAACAAAACCCACATTTACTTCAACAAGGCCACACCTCCTTACAGTGCCACTCTTTGAGCCAAGCTTCAAACCACCACAGACATGAACATGGATCCCAGCCACAGTAGGAGTCTTGGATTCTTTTTGAGACAAGATTCAGACCAGACTAGCACAGAGCTTACTATTTAGCCTAGGGTGGCCGCAAGCTCTCTATTCTCCTTCTTCAGCCTCCTGATTTCTGTATTATAGGCATGGTCATAATGACTGTCTGGGTTCTTAGTTTTAAACCAGGACTTTTTCTTTTTAATAGAAGAAGGTTGTCCTTGATAAATTTCATGGCAAGAAAGGCTTTGGCAATCAACATAAAAACATTTTCAAAATTGCTGTACGTACGCGCTGAGGATATCACTTCAATACGCTCTTGAATAACCATGTTTGAGCAGCAGCAGCAGCTTGGCCAGATTGCTGGGTGGTTTTCTATCACATTACTCAATTGAACATGCAAAAGCTCCTTCAATCCCCACCCCCACCTCATCCCCTATTGCCATCTTTATTTCTTGATCATTCCTGAAAGGGCGACATGTGATTGTCTTCAGATCATTTTGACCAAGAGAAGTAATAATATTGATAATAAAATCCAAATTCAGAAAAGATATTCACTTGATTCAGCAGCCAGAGTATTTGTGTGTGGTGTTGAAGGTGTGCTAAGGATGTATTAATCTTATTTTCCCCTTTCATTTTACATGAAAGCTGTCATTATTGGGATAAGAATAAAATGAACATAACTATGATAAATGATAAGTGCCCACGAGAGTCAATACACTACTCCAAGAGAGCATTGCTAATCAACCCGTGCAGCAGGCTAATGCACCATGCGAGCAAGCACCTCGGAGAGATGCTAAATCTGTAACTTAGTGAGCTCGGCATTTAGCTTGGAACTGCTTTTGGCTTAAGGTGAAACAAAGGATACAGTCATGTGCGGATCACGGTAGGAAGCCCTGCTTAGAATGATGCCCTCGCTATACCATGTAGAACACCAAATGGCATCTACATCCCTAACAGGCTTTAGTGCATTCATGAGCTGATTATTGGTTGTTAAGTAACAATCAAAGTTGAGAATGTTCTTTATTTATTTTTATGATGATGGCAGAGGAGGTGCATCAGTTAGCTCGTAGTTCGAAAGCTCTGTCATGTATAATGAACCCAATGAACACAAACTTAAAAAAATGCAAGGGCTGAAGTCTCCATGCTAGTGGGTATCTGCTTTGATCTATGACATTTAAACCCTGATTCTTAATCATCGATATATAAGTCATTCTCTCTGCATTTGCTGATCTTAATACCTCTTACACAGCTTCTTCGTTAACTGTCAGACCATGCCTTTTCTCTGTACTCCAGTTAGCAACATAATGGACAAGCAGAAAATTGTTCATGTGGTATTTGAACCCAAAAGCATTTCTATTGCCCTTAAGAGACAAGTGTAAGAGATTGCAACTGATCTGTGTAGACATATGGCTTACGGCTCCACTTGGGTTGATAATCTGTTGGGTGTAACAATGCCATTACTGGTTCTTGGGGTGAGTGATGCTTCCTTTGGTCATCAGTCATCTTGGCTCTTCTGATGTTTTAGAGATGTCTGCTAACCTCTTTCCATGTGCTGATGAATTATTTAGCATATACTGAGCATGTACAATATGCTGAGATCACATGATAAGATAAAACAGCAGAGTCACACCCATCTCAAAATTCTATCTTCTGTCTGAGAGTTCAGGGAGGAGTTGGAGATGTTGAAAAGTAAAGGGTGAGGATGAGAAAGCAGCCATCCTCTCTGTCTTTCCTACTAGCCAGCACTGTGAACATCTATTCTCATCGCCATAGCCCCAACCCAGAGAGGACTTTCTGATGTGTGAACAACTGGTAGAGAATAACAAGAAAATAGAAGGGGAAAGAAATACATAGATCATGGCTGAGGTAAGTTTGTAAGGATGATACTGTGTAGACTACAACAAAGAAGGGCTTCTCATGACTATGAATATTCTAGGTTGTCTAGGTAGGAAGCCAGCATTGAGTGTGTGGTAGTGGCCAGCAGTATTTACCTTAGTTCAGGTCAACATTGTGCTTTTTCTTAAATTTATGCTGATATAGACATGCAATAGTAGTTTTTCTATGTCACTAATTCCCATAAATCTCAGGGAAAATTATGTCAAAAATTTCATTGAGCAGAAATTTACCTTTAGGGTCTACTATGTCTTTGGCTCCAAGAATATGTAAACAAAGATAATAAACACATGGTCCTTCTACTCAGCAATGGCAAACAATTTACTTAATTTTCCTCTTTTCTCCTTTTTTCTCTCCTCTTTTCTTCCTCTCTTTTGTCTCTGACTTCCTTTCTTCCTTCCTTCCTTCCTTTCTCTCTCTTTCTTTCTTTCTTTCTTTCTTTCTTTCTTTCTTTCTTTCTCTCTCTCTCTCTTTCTTTCTTTCTTTCTTTCTTTCCTTCCTTCCTTCCTTTCTTTCTTCCTTCCTTCTTTCTTTCTTTCTTTCATTTTTCCTATCATCTTTCCTTCTTCCCTTCTTTTCTTCTTTCATTTTCCTTCTTTTCTTCCTTTATCCTACCAGTCTTCTCTTATTCCCTCCATTTTTCTTTCCCACTTTCATTTCTCTCTCTCCCTGCCATTCTCTCTCTCTCTTTCTCCTTTTCTTTCTTCTTTCTTTTTTCCATCTGTTTGCATCTTTCTTTCAACAGAGTCTCTTTTAGCCCAGGAAAACCTTTACTTTGCTATATAGCCAACCTGAACTGACCCTTTCCCACCTCCTCTAACACCCTGCCAACATAATCATGTACCCCACCTCCCCACCACTTGGATCTAGTTACATCTGTTTCAAGTGTGCTGAGGGAGCTCCAAAATTACAAATAAATGCAATCGTTTTGGGTGTTTAAAGAATAAAAGTTGAGGCTACTTAGAAGATAATTGTCAGATGACTAGTATTTGATTGAAGAGTTTAAACAGTTCCCCCAAATAGGGAATTCTGGAGAAAAGTACTTGTTGAAATGAGATGGGGAACCAGAGGACTTCTAAATGTCACACATGAGTCAAAACTTTAGCAGAAGAGGTGTGCTCCTAACATAAGCAACTCGGACTGTTTTTGTAATCCAGATTCCATCAGCCTCAATTCAACTGCATTTCAATTCTCTTACTCATAAATGAGGACAGAAACATGTTTTTGTCTTTACTGTATTTTCCATCCTCGCAGAATGCTTTCTCGATTGAATAAGAACTTAAAGGAAATTATTTTGAATTCTTGCCAGAAAGGTACTATTCAAATTCAGGAAATAATTGTAAGATCTTACATCCATTTTATAGATTGTTTTTGCTAAATAAAAGGGAAAGAATAGTTTGAATTTCATCCTGCTATTTTGGTAGAATCTCTAAATTTGTCTTCCGGAATTGTTTTCTGTGTATTAGATAAAAGTCACTGTCCTTAGCAAAGTAGCTTGCCAGGCATTTTTTCAATACCTAGAATTTAAACCTCTCATTACTTTTTTTTTTTTACATATAACTGAGGCAGTGTAGAGAGAGTTTTAAAATTTATAAATAAAAGTCAGTTAAATGTATTACATAGCTCTTGCTCCCTCCATCTTTTCTGCCCCCATTTTCTGTTACATGAACTGAGTCTTCTCTAATTTGAATCTCAGGGTTTTGACCAGCAGTTAAGATAAAGCAACTTCTTTCAAGCATGTGTTTTCTTTGGCTGCTCTTGACAAACACGCTGTGTTCATCTCGGGATAGGAAGTGAAAACCTCCGCGGCCCTCAGCTTACATGTTGCTGCTGCCTACAACAAGTTGAGGTCACATAGATCAAAACCTGCATTATAACCATAACAGTGGCCTATTAAACATCTCATTGATTCTGAAATGTCCTTTTGCAAATGTTTTCCAAAAACCAGGCACTGGCCTTCTGTCTTCCTGTAGCTCATCTCTTATCCTCTTAATACAGAACAAGATGGTAACACGTTTTTCTGTATGCTTACAAGCTTACAAAATTTTCTGTGAGGCCTTGCTGTTAATATCATATTTTTTCTATATTAATGTATGTAACAATCATTGTATGTCATATTTGTTGATACCTTCTGTGCTTCTACATCACTGTAATTGTAGACATTTCCTTGATGACCGATGTGACGACACTGTAAACAGTTTACAACCAATTGGCTTTATATTCAATTCTAGAGCCTGTGAAAACTCCATTTTTAAAATGAGAAGTATTTTAAAGAGTTGAGCACAAACCCCAACCCAAACCCAAACCCAAACCAAGCAAATAACGAACCCCCAAACATCTGTAGACTTAGCTCACCCCTGGGAAGCAGGAAATGCAGGCATTTGTTATTTCCATGAAACAAACCAATCTGGACACAACAAGAGACAAAAACAAAGCAAACAACTGAAAGAAGAGAAATGTGTGTTACTGATGGTTTTGCTGGTGGGTGTTACTAAGGGTTTGTTCTCAGGGATGTACAATGGCAATGCCTTATCCAATCCTCACCAGAGAGGCTTCCTCTGGTGGCAGATGGGAACAAATGCAGAGAAACACAGCCAGACATTCTTTATTTACATTATTATTTATTATTCTTTATTTACATTTCAAATGTCATCCCTTTTTCAGTGTCCCCTTCAGAAGCCCCCTATCACATACCATCTCCCCCTGTATCTATGAGAGTGCTCCCGGACCCACCTATCCATCCACTCCCTCCCTTCTCCCTGCTTTGGCATTCACTACAATGTGGCACTGAGCCTTAACAGGACCAAGGGCCTTTCTTCCCATTGATGTGCTACAAGGCCATCCTCTGCTACATAAGTGGCTGGTGCCATGAGTCAGTCCGTGTGTACTCTCTGGTTGGTAGTTTAGTCACTGGGAGATCTGGGGGTTCTGCTTGGTTGATATTGTTGTTTGTCCTATGGGGTTGCAAATCCTTTCAGCTCCTGAAGTTCTTTCTCTATCTCCTCCATTGGGGACACCATGCTCATTCCAGTGGTTGGCTGAGAGAATCTGGCTCTATATTTGTCAGGCTCTGGCAGAATCTCTCGGGAGACAGCTATATCAAGCTCTTGTCAGCAAGCTCTTCTTGGTTTTTGCAATAGTGTCTGGGTTTGGTGTCTGTATGTAGGATGGATCCCCAGGTGGATCAGTCTCTGGATGGTCTTTTATTCAGTCTCTGTTCCTCTCCACATTTTGTCTCTGTATTTCCTCCCTTGAGTATTTTTCCTCAGTTTCTATTGTTATGTCTCCATTTTCCTTTTTTTTTTTTTTTTTATTTTGTTAATCTGTTTACAGTCTCTGTGCCCTCTAGTTAGTCTGGCTAAGGGTTTATCTATCTTGTTGATTTTCCCAAAGAACCAACTCCTGTTCTTATTAATTTTCTATAGTTCTTTCTGTTTCTACTTGGTTGATTTCAGCTCTGAGTTTGGTTATTTCCTGCCATCTACTCCTCTTGGATATGTTTGCTTCTTTTTGTTCTAGAGCTTTTAGGTGTGCTGTCAAGCTGCTAGTGTATGATCTCTCTAGTTTCTTTTTGAAGCCACTCAGAGGTATAAGTTTTCCTCTTAGCACAGTTTTCTTTGTATCCCATAAGTTTTTGTATGTTGTGCCTTCATCTTTGTTAAATTCTAAAAAGTCTTTAATTTTTTCTTTATTTCTTTTCCAACTAAATTATTATTGAGTAGAGCATTGTTCAGCCTCTATATGTATGTGGGCTTTCTGTTGTTTCTGTTGTGATCTGAGAAGATGCATGGAATTCTTTCAATCTCCTTGTATCTATTGAGGTCTGTCTTATGACTGATTATATGGTTAGTTTTAGAGAAACTACCATGAGGTGCTGAGAAAAGGGTATATTATTTTGTTTTAGGATGAAATTTTATATATATATATCTGTTAAATTTATTTGGTTCATAACTTCTGTTAGATTCACTGTGTTTCCATGATTGGTCTATTGATGACAAAGGGGTGTTGAAGTCTCCCACTATTATTGTGTGAGATGCAATGTTTTGAGCTTTAGTAAAGTTTCTTTTATGAATATGGGCACACTTGTATTTAGGGCATAGATGTTCAGAACTGAGAGTTCATCTTGGTAATTTTTTTCTTTTGAAGGGTATGAAGTGTCCTTCCTTATCATTTCTTTTAATATAACTTTTTTAAAAATAGATTTTATTTGCTATTAGAATGGCTACTCCAGCTTGTTTCTTGTGGCCTATTTGCTTGGAAAAAAATTTCCAGTCTTTTACACTGAGGTTGTGTCTGTATTATGCTGAGGTTGTGTCTGTCTTTGTCAATTAAGTGTGTTTCCTGTATGCAGAAAAATCCTGGGTCCTGTTTTCATATCCAGTTTGGTAGTATATGACTTTTTATTAGGGAATTAAATCCATTGATGTTAAGAAATATTAAGAAATAGTAGTTGGTGCTTCCTGTTATTTTTGTTGTTACAAATGGAATCATGTTTGTATGGCTATCTTCTTTTGGGTTTTTTGAAAGATTAATTTCTTGATTTTTCTAGGGTGTACTTTCCCTCCTTGTATTTTAGTTTTCCATCTATTATTCTTTGTAGGGATGAATTTGTAGAAAGATATTGTTTAAATTTGGTTTTGTCATAGAATATCTTGGTTTCTTCATCTATGGTTAATGAGAGCTTTGCTGAATATAGTAGCCTGGGCTGGCATTTTTTTCTCTTCGGGTCTGTATGACATTTGCCCAGAATCTTCTTTTTGGCTTTCGTAATCACTGTTGAGAAGTCTGGTATAATTCTGATAGGTCTGCCTTTATATGTTACTTTACTTTTTCACCTCATTTTTTAAAATTTTCTTTCTCTATTTTGTGCATCTGGTGTTTTGTGGCAGGAGAATTTTCTCATCTGGTCCAGTCTACTTGGAATTCTGTAGGTTTCTTGTATTTTTGGGGGGTTAGGGACATTTTCTTCTATAATTTTGTTGAAGATATTTATTGGTACTTTAAGTTGGGAATCTTTACTTTCTTTTATACCTATTATCTTTAGGTTTGGCCTTCTCACTGTGTCCTGGATATTTTGGGTTAGGTGTATTTTGCATTTTCTTTGACTGTCGTGTTAATGTTTTCTATGGTATCTTCTTCACCTGAGATTCTTTTATCTCTTGTATTTTGTTGGTGATGTTTGCATCTATGACTACTGGTCTCTTTTCTAGATTTTCTGTCTCCAGGGTTGTCTCTATTTGTGATTTCTTTATTGTTTCTATTTCCATTTTTAGATCCTGAATGGTTTTTTTCAATTCTTTTACAAGTTTTGTTGTGTTTTTCTATAATTCTTTAAGGGATTTTTGTGTTTCTCATTTAAGGGCTTCTATCTGCTTACCTGTGTAGTCCTGTATTTCTTTAAGGGCATTATTTATGTCATTCTTAAAGTCCTCTATCATCATCTTGAGATGTGATTTTAAATCTTTGTTTTTGGTGTGTTGGGGTAGCCACAAACTGGGCTCTGGCGATGCCAAATAGCTTTGGTTTCTGTTGCTTAGGTTCTAGGGCTTGCCTCTCACTATTTAGTTATCTCTGGTGTTAGTTGGTCTTGCTGTCTCTGACTGGAGACTGTTACTCTTGTGAGACTGTAAATCTGCGATCTTAGGTGTGTCAGCACTCCTGAGAGACCAGTTCTCTCTGGGATTTGGGTGTGAAGATATGTTATAGGGTTAGCTCTGGGGAGCTGATGGAAACTGGAAGGTTCTTGTCTCCAGTTGCTCCTCAGTTCCTGTGCCCTGTGGTCTCCTGGTGGGTCCTTCTTTGACCAGTTATTGGAGCAAACGTGTTGATCTCTCCTGTGAACCACGAACTTAGGAGTGACAGCACTCCTGGGAGACCAGCTCTCTCTGGACATAATTTGGGTAAGGACAGCTGTGTCTCAAGATTAACTCTGGAGTGCAGATAGAGACTGGAAGACTCCACACCAAGTTTTAAGTGAGACATAAGGATCTGAACTCTGCTTCCCACCATTGCATGACAGGTACTTTACTGACTCATATACCAAAAATTTAAATTTTTTATTTTAACTCGTGAAAATAAAAATATTGGTATATTCCTATGATCTTGGTATTCAGAAAACTTATCCAGGAGAATTGCTGTGAGTTCAAAACCAGTATGATTGGTAGGCTTATGTCAACTGATACAAGCCAGAATTGTTTGGCATGAGGAAACTGCAGCTAAGTGTGTTGCAATGGGAGATGGGGAAATAGGGGCAGGCAACAGAATGTCTCAGACTCCAGGAAAGCAATGGGGATGACATTAGCTGAAATGCCCAACAAAGGGGAGAGAGAATTTGTAGAGGCTGTATCCAGAGGTTAGTCATGGCCTCCAGTTGAGGAATGAACTCACCCACCCTTCTCAAAATTTTAACCCAGAATTTCTCCTGTTTAAAGGAAACACAGAGACAAAGAGTGGATCAGAGACTGAAGGAAAGGTCATTCAGAGACTGCCACATCTGGGTATCTATCCCATATGCAGCAACCAAACCCTGTCACTATTGCTGATGCCAAGAAGTACTTGCTGACAGGAGCCTGATATGTATGTTTTCTGAGATGCTTTGCCAGAGCCTTACCAATACAGATGTGAATTCTTGCAGCCAACCATCAGACTGAGCACGGAGACTCCAATGGAAGAGTTAAGGGAAAGGCTGAAGGAGCTGAAAGGGTTTGTAACCTTATAGGGAGAATAACAATATCAACCACTCAGAGCTCCCAGGTATTAAACCACCAACCAAAGAGCACACATGAAAGAATCCATGGCTCCAGCTGCATATACAGCATAGGATAACCTTATCTGGCATCAATATATGTGGAGGTCCTTGATCCTATGAAGGCTTGATGCCGCAACATAGGGGAACATTAGGTCAGTGAGGCAGAAATGTGTGGGTGAGCACCCTCAGAAAAGCAGCATGGAAGAAGAAAGAAAGCTGCCCCCATGAAACGGGCTGTAGGAAAGCTGGTGGAATAATGATTGATCCATAATTGATCAATGTGAAGGGGATCCAGTCCACTGAGTGGTACCATACCCGGGCACCAGGATTCTATTGAACAAGCCATGAGGAACAAGACAGGAAGCAGCACTCCTCCATGGTCTCTGTATCAGTTCCTTCCTCCAGGTTCCGCCTTAACTTCCTGGATGATGGTTTGTGTCTACAAGTGAAACAAACCCTTTCCCCCTGTTGGGTTTGATCATGGTGTTTCATCACATCAATAGAAATCTAATTAAGACAGTCAAGATGGAATACATAGAAAGTAACAGTCAACGCATAGCTATATGATAAGACTCAGATTCAGTAATTATTATTTTTTTAATTTACAGATATGGAACAGAAGGTTGTGGCATTAATTTGACCTGGAAGTCTGTATTCGCTGACTTTAAGTACAGGCTTCAAACAGAACAACAAAAAAGCGTCCCCCCATTCCATCTACTTACAATTAACAACATCTGTGCCCTTTTATGTATCTATGCTTCAATTTTTCAATATCTGCACAATCTAGTAAATCCCAAGCCAAGATGTGTAATTAAAGTAGATCTGAGTAGGTAATGCCCAGAGATGCTCAGGGGAAGCAAAATCATCATTTCTGAAGAATGGACTCTCATAAAGTTTACAATAGCCAAGGAGAAACTCAAGATGAATATTTTAAAATATGAAGAAACCACAGAGAGCCTATATTGGTATCAGTTATTTGAAGCATTAGAAGAGACATGCAAAGCAAAGAGACAAAGAAAAAACAAAACCACATCAATTAGAGGAGAGCAGGTCAGTGAGATAGCTCACTCAGGGAAAGATCTCTACAGGCCTGACAACCTGAGCTCGATCTCTGGAAACCATGGAGGAAACAAAGATGTGATTCCAAGAAGGTGCCCTAGGATCTCTACATATGTGTACCATGATATACTGAACACACACATGCACATGCACAGGCACATACACAATAAGTGACACACAAAATGAAAAATTTGAAGATTAGGAAGCAAATTTAGAAATCCTGAGGCATGATTTGTTTTTTAATTCATGTGGACATGAATTAATAATGTGGACACGCATGCATTTTTGTGTGGTAAATCCAAGCACAATCTTTTGTATAATTATCAGGAACACAATTCATCTTGTTTTAGATGGTCTTTCATTGGCCTAGAGCTCATGTACTAGGTAAGCTAACTGTTGGGACACAAGGACCCTTTTTCTCTGCCCCTTACCTTTGACCCCCTGCTGGGGTAGGTTCTGAGGGCCAAACTAAGTTCTTCTTGCTTTCAAATCAAACATTTTGCTACCTGAGTTATCTCTCTAACCCACTGAAACATCATTTCTAACATTATCTCAATAATTAAAATTAGAAATGTGATGAATGGATGAAAGTCTGTGCACATATAGTGATTTAGAAGAAAAAAGGCTCAGGATTGAACATATGGAGGAAAAGATAGAAAGTATAAAGTACTGATTATAAGGTATAAGATTGGATTCTATTTTACTCCTTATCATTTGATCATAGTTCCAGACCACAAAGAATAAGGAGAAGATTTAGGAAAGTGCTGAATTAATCAGATTTCATATTCACGTGTTTTGTATCTATACATCATTTACTGAGATAAGGTCTCATGGAGCCTAGATAGGCCTTGAACTTTCCATGGAGTTGAGAAAGACATCGAACCCCAGGTTTTCTTGCCTCTGTCTCCAAGTTTCAGAGATTCTGAGTTTGTTCTATCACTGCAGCTCAGCAGTTAGAACATATCATATAGTCAGAGTAGGCAGAAATTCCGAATGATTTAAAGTTATTGTGATGGAAAATTACAGAAATCTAAGGCTCCTCAGAGCTCAAAGGAAAGAAGATACATTTTACCCAGAAAGAAAGAAAACTTGGTTGATGATATTGCTAAAGTACATAACTCCATAATAGCCCAAAAGTGCTGAGAATAGAATTCTGGTTGACACGGAGTAAACACAGGAGCAAAATAAAGATGTTTTCATGAGAAGAAAAAAAATGCTCACTGTTAATAGACCCTTTGTAAAGTCTGTGTGTTTCTTTTTGAAACCAGTCTCAATCCTATTTTCTTCATTATGTATTCCAGGGTTGATCAGAGCTCACAGCAAGCCTTCCGCTTCCATCCCTCCAGTCCTGCTTTTCCAGAGAGTCTTCCCATACACAGTTTGAGGTGTGCACTTCCGGCAGGAAGAAAATGGTCTCAGCGGAAGGCCATGTGGAGCTGTGTATTCACACGTGTTTATATGTGAAGAAATTCAAAATAAGTTCACAGAGAGGGAAAAGAAAATAAGAATGTTTGATTTGGTATATTAAAAACGTGGAAGGAGATCTGTCTAGAAAGGGCATTGTTCTGGGGGAAGGATAGGAATGACTTGATTAGACTGTCAATCAAACACACTCTAACCAGAAGCAGTGTAGAGCAAAGATGCCGTGCAGAGCCCCAAACTGGCCGATGCTTTCAGGGACATAGCAAGCAAGAACCTCGGGAAAGTTCCCTGGCTTCAAAAGTATTGAACCATCAGCACAGCTCCTTTGCACCTGACTGTCAACACGTGCAGGACCTCACAGGACAGACAGGGATAGGGTCCCATTTCATTCTGTAAAAAGAAATCTTACCTTATGTTCAGGTAGCTAAAGAGCTAAGGGGACATTTTATGGTGTACTCTATATACACTGATTCCAGCTTTCTTTGCACACTGCTAAAGTCATTCCAGAGGTAAGAGTTTCTCTGTTACCCAGTGCCCAGAGTGTGTCATTAACACTTTGTAAAGACTTTCTTTAGAGCTAGAGTGGTGACCCAGCAGTCAACACTTGCTGCTTTTCCAGAGGACCAGGGATCTGTTTCCACTATCCAAGTCAGGCACCTTGAAATAAATAACCTTTAACTGGAGCTCTAGGCAATCTACCATCCCCTGGTGGCCTCTGTAGGCAACAGGACTCACATGGCATTTTATACAGACAAGTAACACACAAAAAAGTAATTCTTTAAAAAAGATAATTTTTTCTAAATTCCCTTACTGTTTTATAGAGTCCTTCTCACCTCTCACAGAGGAGAAACTTTGGATTCCTGATTCATTTTTGTCTATTATTCTCAATTATCAACATTGAGTTAAACATTAAGTTAACTAAGGTTTCATAAAAAATAAACCCTTAAATCAGCAAGTCATAAATTAGTTGACCATAGAATTAGTCAATACTATAAAAATTTAAGGTTGAAATCAAATGTAACAACTTAAAAAATAAAGTTAGAAAATGAGTAAGGCAAGTAGAAACATAAAACGTAAGGTTAGGAATAGTCTGAAATATATTAACAATCTCATTTCACAAAAGTTGACTAAGCCTGCTAGTTGAAGAACAAATTAAATCGTCAGGCTGAGATGGTTCACATGACTGGCCTATCTGATGTTCTTAGTGAATGGCCTTAAAATTAGGCTGGAGAGATGGGCCAGAAGGTTCAGCAATTACGAGCACTGGATACTCTTCTGGAAGACCTGGATTAGGTCCTCAGCACAGCGACCTGTAACTCCAGTTCCAGAGCACATGAGGCCTCTTCTGTCCTCTTCATCTATCAGTACACATATAGTGCTCAGACGAAAGTGTAGTTGAAACCCCCACACAGACCTCTACCTCTGAATTCATAAGATTGTGGCTATCTACGACCACAACCACCTTTCAGATTAGAATCCGTAATAAGTTTCTGTTAACATCCAAAATATTTGAAGAATTGAGCACCTCCAAGACACAAAACAAACAGAATATTTAAAACATCCTAAAATATTATATTCCATGAATTTTTCTAACCAAATAGGATCAAACTAGAGTTCAGAAACTAAACTTTTTCCTCATTTGCAGTACAACTATTAGCAATTTAATGTACCATGCATGATTCTCTTGCAGCTATCACCCTAACAGAGTGATCATGAACTGATCTAGATTATTAATCATTTAAGGTCTAGGTATACAACACTCTGAAAAAGTGCTATACATTTATTTTTTTCCTAAGAAGGACTGAGGCTTTCATTTTTGGCCTTTGTTTTTCTTGAGCTTCATATGGCCTGTATATTCATATAGTGTTATGCCAAAATGCCTTTAAAATCTGTATATGTATCTTTTTTAAAAAAAATAAAGTTGTAAGAGAGAAAAACAAAGAACTGATATGGCGAGAGTGGCAGAGCAAGAGGCCACTGGCATTTTATAGCATGCTTTGTTGAATGCTGTTGCCCTAGGAACAGAAGATTCCTTAGTGTCTAGCACACAGGGGTTATTTCTACACACTTTCTAATACAACTGTTCTTGCTAACTTCAACACTCCTTGTATAAGATGGATAGATGTTTTCATTTCTTGCAAACATTAGGGGACGGTGTCACTATCAATTCGTACTGTCCGACACTTAAATCATTCCACTACTTTGAGCTAGTGATTTCATATCTGATGGTTGATGGTCTTGGTTTACTTAGGGATTCCTGGGTCTCTTTTACACCCCATCATTTTTTGATAGATTTTATGTGCTGTATGGCTTTAGGCTTCATTCTGGTCACTCCTTTGAGGTATGACATTCCATAAAATACCTACCAACCACATGTGGGTACTTACATTCATCCCTTTGTGAGTTAAGTAAACTCTAGATTTAGTTTCTTAGTTTTCCACCAGCTACCTTCAAAGTGATGGAAAATTACACAGCATTCAGTAACAGTAAAAATCTGAAATATTTGAGCACATTGTGAAGTTGATTTTCTTTTAATCCATTTTTCTCTCATTGGTTGCATGAATTTGAGATTACCCTTGTTTAAATTTTTTTTCAGATAATTTCAACCATTTGCCCTTTGTTTTTTCCATTCTCACTATTTTATTTTCTTTGGGCCTATAAGTTGCTTCACAGACATATATATTTCTAGCCAACCAATCTATGGACAAAAGACAAAATTAAAATGAACATGAGAATATTGCCTTATTAAGCCAAATAATAAAAATGAAATATTTAATTCATGTAATTATAGAAACTATGCATTTTAAATAAAGTATGTTGTCTCATGTACTTATGCCAATAGAACAGGAAGCCAAAGATTATTGTACTAATTATTAAACTAAAGAAATGATTTAATAACAAAAATGAAAGTAAAGATGAGGAATGGAAGAACAATATTCTTTCACTTTATTATTTATAACAATGCACTTACCCACTGCTTTCCCTTTTGTTTGCTCTGGTTCTCAGAATTCATCCCAAGTGCATGGGTGTCTGAGGAAATGGTGCCTTCCGACCCTATGCTTTCGGGTCTCAGCAGCCTGGCTCCCTCCAGCACCTTCCCTGGTCTTTCATTCAGACACAACCTTCTATATGAAAGTGTTTCTGACCCCCAATAACACAATTTCAGTCCTTCTCCCAAACCATGTACTTGGGTATATTATTCTGTATGACAGATTACATTCAGCATAGCACATTCTTTTGCAAAGTTCCTTGTTATTTCTCTATTTGAATTGTAATTTAAGCCACATCAGGCAAAGGATGACTGACCTTTTGCCTTGTAGCATCTAGAATTAATGGGGTGTCCGTTTGGTAGTTGGAGATTAGGGGACATATGTTAAGAAAATTACATCAGTAGATGTAATGATGTCCTGCAGTTATAGAGAAACAAAGTTAAGACTTCTCCTTTGGAACATGAAGAAAAGCATGTTTAAGAGAAGAGGTGTTAAAAGTCATGTGGGTATTTTATTTAAGTAAAGTTGACAAATCCTAGGAGATAAATATATCCCTTTAAAGTTAGCATTTGGGAGGCTGGAGAGAGCTCAGTGGTTAAGAGCACCTCCTGCTTCTGCAGAGGTTGCACATTTGCCGCCCCACTCGCTTGGTGGTTCACAACTATCTTTAACTCCAATTTCCAGGCAGTCTGGCATCCTTTTCTGACCTCTGTGGATACCAGGCTGTGACAGGCATGGAGGTGAGAGTTTAACATCAAGTGGCCTCCTTAGTTTTTGGGACAGGTCTCCTACTGAACCTGGAGCTCACACAACCAGTTATGCTCTGCATTAGTCAGGGTTCTCTAGAGTTGCAAAACTTATGGGTAGTCTCTATATAGCAAGGAATTTGTTGATGACTTACAGTCTATAGTCCAACTCCCTAACAATGGTCGGCAGCAACTGTAAAGACCAAGGGTCTAGCAGATGCTTAGTCCCACAAAGTAAGAGGTGAAGTCCCACAGGCAAGCAGGCAAGTTTCCTAAGATTCATAGCCTCTATGCCTCAAGATCAGGATCGAAGGTGGGCCTCCCAATTCTGGATTGCGCTTCACTACAGAATCCCTCGGAGGGTCCAACTATCTCTGTCTGCCGTGGTTACAGATGCACGGTGAGATCAGAAGTCAAGTTCACAGGTGATTATCAGCTGGCACCACTACCCATCCATCCTGTTATCTGATACAAGTTTTGATAATTAGTACTAGTTTCGAAGAGTGTAATCAGGGACAGCCAGAAGGGATGTGATAGTTGTAAAAGTATGGGGGGACATGGAGAAAAAGGAGGAAGGGAAGGGTGGTGAGGCCAACATCTTAATAGAGTAGCAACCTAAGGATCACTTTGTATTCTTCTGGGACAAATAACAGAGACTTAACACATTATCTACAGTTATAAAAGGAAGGAAGGAAAGACCTTTAAGTAACAACTTAGAACTGGCTGGAAAATAAGTTAAAGATGGTGGAAGAATCTGTGGCCATAAATCTCTACATTTAGTACCAGGAAGAGAAAACATATGTTATATTGCCACTGGATTAAGAAATGAAAATTTTTATTTAGGAACTCTGAAATAACCAGCAATCGGATTAAAGGTAAATTATATAAAAAGTGATTATTTCCTCTAGAGGCTTGGTTATGGAGAGCTTGAAGTTGAGATGAGATGTTGTAATTTTTGTGTTTTGAACTAAGAATTCCAGTGCCTCAACCTCCCCAGTGCTGGGATTTTAGGGCTGTGTGACCACACTGGGGTATTGTACTAGTTCCTAACTTTTCCTCTAAAATTTAACCAAGGTGCTTTGGTTCAGAGAATGAAAATCTGAAAACAGATGATACTGGGTCCCTGGTTAAATTGAATGAAAGGTTTCACACACATTGTGTCCTCAGAATCCGTAAGAGCCTGAGGAATGCAGCCTCCATACACCACACTGTCTCTTAGCACGTTCTCTTCTCTGAAGAGAATCTGCTGTTTCTTGGGGGTTCCCTCTTGGGGGTCCACTCCCCCTTTCCAGACTTTAGCATTTCCACTGTTGTGAGCCCCACTCCTTGCTTCTCATCTTCTCTCGGTGAAATGCAGTGGCTACCCCTAAAATCTCACCTCAGAATTATCTTTTCTGGAATGTCTTCCATATTTATCTTCTTCTCCCGTCTGTCAGGTTTCTTTCATGCCATCCCTTAGGTCCCCATTTCTTGATGAATGCATTCGTATTTTGCTATGTCATAGCTACCTCCCCTGATTAATATTGGTTTTCTCTACTCAGGATTGTTTCTCCAACCCTTAACTAGCACAAAACATTCGAACAATAAATCATTATTGAATGAATAGATGATTCTTTGATTAGATAAAACACTCAGTGAGAAACCAACACAGGAGAACTGTAACTTAATGACAGTTACTGATCCATTTCGTATATCTCAAGCTACAAGTAGCCCTTGATGTGGTCCTGAATTTTGGGTGTCACTTCTGAGACCTTTCCCTTTTGAGACAGGGTCACATGTCTCTCAGGGAGAACTTGAACCCACTGTGTAACCTGGATCATCTTCAAATGCAGAACCTCCTGCTTTCAGTCCCTGAGGAGTAGGATAGCAGGAGCATACCATCAGACCTGGTTTATAGGATGCTGGTGATCAAGCCTATAGCTTCTTGCATGCTAAGCAAGCACACTGCCAAATGAGCTACATCTCCAGCTCTGAAAATCTCTATCTCTTCATTCACCTCCTGTCGAAGAACCATATGTTAGGTCTAGAGATTACCCCACAACCAATTTTCACCATCACTCCCAGCCCTCTCCTCCTTCCCTCTCTGCACCTGATCTCCATTCTTATCCCCTTCTCAGCAGGTCCACTTCCCCTAACTGGACTGCCTGGTTGGGTCTCAGTGGGAGAAGATGTACTTTGTCCTGTTGGGACTGGATTTTTCCATGGTGGGGTGATACCCAAAGCTACCTTCCCTTTACCTCCGAGAGAAGAAGAGGCATTTGTAAGGGTGGGACTGGCAAGGAGAGTAGGGAGGGGGTCTGTGCTAGGCACATAAAATAAATAAATAAGTGGATTAATGAAGAAAAAAAGAATCACTTGCTATGGTATAGTGAATTATTGTTCCCAAGTATTTTCCATCTCGATGAAAGAGTTATTGATTCGTCATGGCCGTGCACATAATGGGATCATTTCTGTCACAGAGCAGAGAGTGCTGCTTGCAGGTGCATGTGCCTATGTGCATAGATGCAGGGGTCAAAGGAAGTTGCTATACTAAGTGCCCTGCTTTACCATATTCTGCCGTATCCCTTTGACACAGGGACTCTCATAGAACTTAGTGCTAGGCTGGCAGCCGGCAATCACGAGGGGTCCTTGTGTCTCAGCCTCCACAATCCTGGGACTGCAGGTACCAGTGAGATGCATTGGCCCACACCTGGCATTTTAGGCAGGTGTTAGGGATCTGAACCCGGGTCCTCGTGCCTGTGCAGTAAGCCCTCTTATCCACTTCTCCCTCCAGCCTCAGCAGTAAGACACATAAGCACACCTCTATATGTAATTGTTGGTAAGTTTTGGCTCTAGCTGCTAATGCTGGTGGCTCAAGCTTAACTGTGGATGCTTGATTTGAAAGGCAGCTGACAAAGAAGCAGCTTAACACAGAAGAGATCTAACACATGGTCTTTCTTTGATAAAAAGATTAGCTAGGCATGGTGCATGCCTTTAGTCCCAGGGGAGACAGAGGCAGGCAAATCTCTGAGTTTGAGGACAGGATCACCTACACAGAGAGTTACAGGCCAATCAGGGCCACATAACTGAGACCTTATCTCAAAAAAAAAAAAAAAAAAAAAAAAAAAAAGAAAGAAAAAGAAAAAAAAAGAAAAGAAAAAAAGAAAAAACAGACAGACAGGAAGGAAGGAAGAAAGAAAGAAAGAATGGAGAAAAGGAAGAAAGGAAGGAAGTAAAAAGCAAAACAACTAGATGCTTAATATCTGACATACCATTCTGATACCAATTAATTACATAATATGCCAAATAGAACTAAAAATATCTCACAGCTTATTGTCCAGAAGCTGGAAATGTTGTCATCAGAAGTTACATCATTTAACATGCGATGATTAATTGTCCTGTGTCAGTTCTGTGGTGGCAGACACAAGAGAGGGAGCAGGAAGAGTGGCGTAAGGATGGTTTGAAAGACAGGACCCATGTTCCATTTCTAATTCTGTGATCAGGCCTCAATCTCAGCTTCAGATATCTGGTGGTTGCTTCCCTCAGTTTTCTGTTTGTTTCTTCATTCTTAAATCATTAAGAGATAAAAGGATATTTTCCCCTTTCCTTGTTAGTTTGAAAGCATGCTTCATCTAAAGTAAATGTAGATCCATGATGCTTTGGAAAGCAAGGATAGACTGAGATACCTTCCAACACGCATCATGCATCCAAGTTCAAAATATCACGTGATAATTTCTTACAGACAGAATATAGGAGCCCACAGTCTCCTCAGAGAATGAGCCTCCTTTGCCCTTGCACCCCATGGTTGCTAGATTCTTTTCTGAGATAACTCACTGGCCATTCTCCTTTTTCTAGCTTTATTCTTCTGTTTTAATGTCTTTTAAAAGAATACATTTTTTCAGTCACTTTATGTAAGTCACACAATTCTTTATGATACAAAACTCTAGTCTTATAAAGCCAAAACCTTAATAACTATCTTTTATCAATACTGGTGGGATTTTTATATCCATTGGTTGGTTTGATTCTCTTGCTCTCATTACTTATGGCATGCTACCATATAGATTATAACTGATAAAGGTACAAAGTAATCATGTTTTGTTCTGTTATGGTTTTAAATACCATCCTTCAGTATTCATGACAACAGAACCCAGTGGTTCGAAGTACTGTAGACTCAGGTGAAACTTCTCACCTGGCGTTTTGGCATTTCGTTTCTTACTAAGTAAATAAAGTAAGTGATTGTTTGCTCACCATCTTGCTTTTCAAAAACAGGCCATGTGTCAGTGTGAGCCTAGGGCTCGGGGTAGCATTAAAATCCCCGTGCTTCAGTGCTTGGGGGAGCACTGTGAGCGTGGCTGATGACTTCACCTAATGGGCTCTCAGAAGGCTGGATACTGATGTGGTGGCTTACAGCTACACATTAGCACTGCTTGGGTTCGAGCCAATTGCTGCCTGACCTTTGTTCCCAGCAGAGGCGGTGTGGCGTCATCTACACATCATTCAGTCACATTAAATCATGTCACTTAAAGGCCCTCTGAATGTGAATGCATTCACCTGATGACTAGGAAAGAAGTGAGCTGAACTTCTGAACCACAAGTCCACGTTCACTTGAACTCCCCGATTTTCATATTGCTTTGGTTCTTTCTTTCCTCAGTGGGTAATAACACTGTTGGAGTTGATAGCTGGTAAATTTTTCCCGCTGTCAAACTGAGAATGTCATTAAAGCAAAAAAAAAAATTACTAGGATCATTTAAACTTTATATTAATATGCCTAACAGATCTGAAAATTTGAGACTGAGCTATCTTTCCTATCTGGGTATGGGTATGTTCGGGCCAATATGGCCAAGAAGCTGTCTTGCCAATGTATGCTCATGGAGAACATGAGGAATATGTAAGTCTGAGGGAAGGGAAATGAAATCAGTCTACGGTCAGTCCCCCTCTCAGACAGTGGGTGTGTCCGTGTCCTAAGCATGTACAAGTGCTATACTCTGTGACCCTGGGCACAGAAATTTTACTTTATATATATATATATTTGGAAATGGGCATGTTTTTAATCTACATGGTATCAGTATAGTGGCACACACCTTTAATCTCAGCACTCAAGAGGCAGAGGCAGGTGGATCTCTGCATTCCAGGCCAGCCTGGTCTGCAAAGCAATTTTGGGTACTGCCAGGGCTACAGAAAGAAACCACATCTTAAAAAGAAAGGAAAAAAGTTAAGGAAGGAGGGAAGATGAAAATAAAGAAAAAAATTTATAATGCCAATTAGGATATTCTGATTTATTATATTTATTTGCTTTTCTTTTGCTGTGAATTGGACAGGATTTCCCCCTTTGAAAGGCACATGGCTGGAAGTATGCCAAAGACTTTGGTGACTGTCTTAATAATAATGGATGGACTTCTTCAATAGTTAAAGACTGGGGTCATCACTACAGAACTTATAAATAAGGACAAGATTTCTGGGTCCCTGGACTTGAAATGGCAGGAATGTATTTACATGTTTTTACTTGTTTCCTTAGGTCAGTTGTTCTCACGCTGGTCTCTGACACACCAATTGGAACATGACTTTAGAGTTAAAAGACATCCTACACAAGAGCCCCATCCCAGAGCTTTGGAATGTTTAGGAACAGGAATTCAAGACTCAACAGATAATCCTGGTGTCTTAAACATTGGGGAGAAAAACAGAACCGAAGGGACTTGTCAGTTAGTCACACAAGCATTGGTCACACAAATAGGAGGACGTGTGTTTGGATCCCTCTCCAGGATTCATGTAAAAAGCCAGGTGTGATATCATGTGCCTGTACTCCTTGGGAAACTCACACCCAGCAAAACTCTCCAGGTCACAGACTATGCCTACCCTCTAGTCCATGGACCTTCAACCAAAAGGTTATAAAAGGTGACTTCAGCTAATATGCAATAATATCTCTAGTTACATATTTATCAATCTTCTTACAAATCACTCATCTTATGCTAATATGTTTATGTTTGATAATCCAGATTTAACAATTAGCTAATCATTTTCTGGCAATGACACCTAAACTTAGCTATACACGGCTTATACAAAGATAATTAGTTGTGTGATTAGGGCGATAATTTACCAGATTGTGGGTTTTCTGTTTCTAAAAAGTGCATTCTCTCAGATGAAGGTATTCTGAGAAATTGAGAATTTTCCATGGGGGTGTCTTATGTTACAACAAAAGTAAGGATGGTTCACTGCATCTCCATAAAAAAAATTCTTCCTTCAGAAATATATGAGTCAATTTTCACATTATTATGACACAACAATTGACAGGGGGTGTGAGCTCTTACTGCATGTGTGTCCATGAATGCCCTCCATGCCTGGTGCCCTCAGAGATCAGACAAGGGCATGGGGCGCCCTCGAATGGCAGTTATAGTGATAAGCCACCATTTGGGTACTAAGGACTGATCCCAGGTCCTCTACAAGGGCATCCCATGCTCTGAACCAATGGAACACCTTTCCACCCAGCACTTTGAATTTCTTTTTACAAAATATTTATCTGCATTATTTTTTAATCCTGTGTATGTGTGGTATGCACACAGGAGGGTAGGTACCTGTGGAGGCCAGAATCATTGCATGAGTCACAGGCATTGTAAGCACTGAGAACCAAACATAAGGGTTCCGAAAGAGCAGCAAGTACTTTTGAACAACTTAGCATCCCTCCAGCCTCTGTATTCTTTATTGTCAGTGAGCACAATACTATAATGACACCAGCTCCAGTTTCCGGCTATCCTTTTATTTTGGTGACAGAGTTTCCAGCATTGAGTCAGTTGAGCAAAGTTACCTTACTACATTGAAGTAAACTGATTCCAGTCAAAGGCAGAGACAGAGTTCAGTTGAGAACTGAGACAACCTTCTCTTCCAAACCTGCTCATAGAGCCTAAAACTTAGAGGTTCTAATTCTGGGTGATGTGCTTAACCTGACACAGTACCAGGAAAACTCAAACAGCTCCTACACTGTGTCAATCTAGTGGTGATAAGTTCCCCCACTGAGATTCTCAGAATCCTTACCCAAAGTGCCTGTGACTTAGTTCACCCTGATTTGATCCTAGAATGACCTGAGATTAGAGATGAGATTCTGTGAGAACTTTCACTTCCCGTAGTTCTGTGAATGCTCTGAAGTTCCATCAGCACCTAAGAGTAATTCAGACAATAAATTCTCTGGGGTTTAACCCACAGATTACTTCTGGTTTTTACTCACTGGCTGACGAATCCCCTCAACACAATAGAGACAAACAAGAAATTCGGGTATCACTCCTGCTTTTCGTTTGTGTGATTCCCCCCCCCCAACAAAATAGAATCAATAAACAAGCCAAAATGAACTTTGATGTCAAATGGACATTTGTTAAAATCCTAGAGGTAGAGGTTCCGAGTAATTTCTGGAACTCAGGGTGTTGAGTGGTGCCTACTTTTTTGTTTGGCTTTGTTTTTAATGTAAAGTGAGGGTAGCTGAGATGCTCCTCTGAGGCTGCTTTAGAAAACAGGAGTCTGTAGGCAAGCCACACAGGCAGTGCCCAAACTGATGTTCATAGACATCTCTTTAGAGTTTTATTTATTTTCTTCCTCAGCAGTCTGAAACCAAGGGCTTGCAATGCCTACCTTTAAAACTCCAACTGGCCTTCAGAAGTACAGGCAGAGTTTCTGCAGTTTTGGTGCCTAGGGTTCAAGTAGCTCTCCAGTGTGATTTCATAGTGCAACATCCCTCAGAAAAGATAAGCTTTGCCAAGTGTAGAACCTGCTCAAGATCAAGCCAGTCAAAAGCCTAGCGTGAGGAGGGAGGGGCTTGTGAAACTCCACTCCTAGCTGAAGATCTATGGCAATTGGTAGGTGCTAGGTTAAGGAGGCGTTTTTCTGCCCTTGGTAGTCTAGACTGCCCATACCAGCTTCCCTAGCAGTTCTCAGTGGGTTTAAAGATGTCAAGGAAATGTGGGAGTTGGCAAGAGGAAAGTGGCAGGGTTAGATACAATGTAAATACATTGTGGATACAATGTAAATACATTGTGGATACATGAAATTCTCAAAGAAAAAGAGAGTAATATACAATGGGGCTGGACAGATGGCTCAGCCTTTAGAAATGGGACAGACCTGAGTTCAGTTCTCAGCACCCACATGTGACAGCTTTTAACCACCTAAAATCCCAGCCTCACACACAGCATTTATTTGAAAATTTAAAAAAATTAATTAGAAGAAAACACACATACACACACATATGGGAAAAGTCGGAGGAGGGGGTAGTGTGGAGGGAAAATCTTCGAAGTACATTGTATACATGTGTAAAATTCCCAACTATTAAAGTGAACAAATATATATTTTAAAACAATATTTCATATCTAGGGCAAAGAAAAGAGTGATTTTTCTTCACTCCCGAATCTGGTGGGTGTACTCACCTCTTCCAACCTCAGCCACATTCTATTTTTTTAATTTCTTTTTCTTATTTTATACATCCCTAAATTCTGCTGACCTGGGCTTTGCTTCCTTCCTTTGCATTTCTCCACACTGTGTTCCTTCTGCTGTCCACAGCTCCTTCAATGTCCTGCTTACTGATTCTCTTTTCTAGCACCATCTTTGCTCCCTGACTTCGGAATTGAGACCCTGTCTTTTCTGGAAATTTTCCACTGGTACAAGACAAAACATTTGTCACAATGAGTAGGAGATGTTGGTTACTTAGCCTCCTGTCTCCTTTAGACGCTGTTTATACTAAAGAAGGAAAAAAATGAGAAATCTAGACACAGCCCTGTGCACAATGTATGCCCCTGGAGTAGAGGGGCCTTCTAGAGAGCTATCTGGCTGACTTAGCCAAATCAAAGGTGTGCCAGCATGGCTTGGTGCTTCCACCCTGGGCATAATTACCTACCCAGGTTAATCCCACAAATTACCCAGATAAGAATGCAAATGAACTTTTAATAGGATTTATTTTTAATCATTAGTACATTTGTCTGTGGGTGTATGCATGTCAGTATAGTGCCTGTGGAGGCCACATGAAAGGCTTGGATTCTCTAAATCTGAAGTTACAGGCAGTTGTGAGCCATCTGGGTGCAGGAAATCAAACCGAGATTCCCCAGAAAGAGTAGCAGGTGGTTTGAAATGCTGAGCCATCTCTTCAACCATAAGGAGAAGTTTAAAACAATGTCAGTGTTACTTGTAGCACACAGTTGAGAGCAATCTGTGTGTCCACACCTTCAGGAGCACACAATCCCAATATGGTACCTCACATGCAGTGCCATTGGCTGCAGAACTCATCCCTGATGGAAAGAGCCACATAGGCAAACACCTGGAGACCAATGAATTTGCAATAATGTTGAATGAAAATGAGGACAATCATTCATGACACCCTGTCATTTGTGGCACTTGAAAATATGTGCACACGAAATACTAATGTAGGTAACACAACACACATAACACAGTCTGCAGATGTAGCTCAGTGTTGAAGCACAAAACCTGCTTCACGAAAACCTGTTTCATCTCCAGAACTGAAAAACAGAAAGCAAGCACAGAAAACCAAAGGAACAATGTTGATCCTGTTCCAGTGTTTGCATTAATAGGAGGATTTGGATGGGAGTGAAGATGAGGTTGGGGGGAGAACATAAGAAGGAAGGGAAGGAAAAATAAATGATATCTGAAAACTTGAATGACATTCCTTCAAGGCCTTTTACGGAATGTGAATTATTTTAAAAGCACTGGTGAAACCTCGGAGATCTTAAGATGTGAGCACCAAGCATTCATCTCAGAAAGAGAGGCAGTTGGCAGTTTTAGGAAAGGAATACCCTGGAGGCTGTTACCTAGGCACATTTATTTTCTCAGAAGAGCACAAAGCAAGAACCTAGGGCTACATGAGCCCCTATCCCACCCACCCCATTACATGAGCCCCTATCCCACCCACCCCATTAAGTGCTAGGCATGCAGAAGGAATATTCTAGAACTGGTTTGAAATCAGAACCTATGATCCACAGAATTTTTTTTTCCTGTTCTGACCCAAAACAAGAAATAAAAACTACCATGTCATAGGATACTTTAAAGCTCAGTTCCCAATGTACAGGCACAGAATCAGCCCACTGTGCTTTCCTCTTGTATACATGGGAAGGGGAGGGGGAGGAGGAAGACTGAGGAAGATGTGGCTCTTTTGGTATATAAACGAGTGCATTGCAGTTTATAAAATTCCATTCTGCAGCTTAGTGCCCATTTCTCTCAAAACCTAACTATTCCTTAAGTAGCAGAATGGTGGCCTTATCCAGGTTGTTGGCTCAGCACTTTCCTGGGGAGAAAGGGAGGGAGAGAGACAGAGAGACAGAGAGACAAAGAGAAAGACAGATAGAGGGCAGTTGTACCTGGACAATTTTAGAGACATGTTGAGGGTGGAGATAGAATAAGCCAGGGAATGTGAATGAGTCAGAAGAAGAGACTGCTAGAGTTAGTTTAAGGTCAAGCAGAACAATCCACTAAGAAGCTGAGAGAAGGCAATTTGAATCAGTCAGCGGGGCTGGGAGTTTGATCCAAAGCAGCTGAGTTGAACCAGCCAACCAGAGATCAGAATGAACTAGAAAGAGTGAGCTTATTTGGCAGTAAGCCTCCAGAGATAACAATACATTTGGCAAATAAACGTTCCTTTTACAGCCTTGATCATTTGAATCTGAAATACAACTGCAAATGTTACACACCCTCCCCTCCTTCGTCTGATCTTTTCTCTCCTTCTTTCTTCCCTCCCTTCCTCCCTTCCTCTCCCTATCTTCCTCTCTCCCTGTCTTCCTCTCTCTCTCTCTCTCACTCTCTCTCTCTCTCTCTCTCTCTCTCTCTCTCTCTCTCTCTCTCTCTTCTTTCTTCTTTTCCTCCCTACTCTCTGTCTCCTCAAACCTGCTAGACAAGCACACTTCTCTCAATTGCATTTTCTCTTCTAAAGTTTTATTTTAAACTAGGGTTTCTCAAACCCACCAATGCTGGCCATGAGCTCACTTTGCAGCCCAGGTGAGCTCTGAACTTACCACTTTGCTTTACCAGCAGACAGCACATGATTCCTTAAAAGGCCAGCACCATATAAGCAAATGTTAGGAGGACCAGACTGTGAGCCACCAAAGAGTGGGACTTGGTTTCACATGATTTGCTTCCTACCAAAGCAATCCTTCTGCCTCACATTTTTAGGCTGGGATTACAGTTATGCATCGCCATACCCAACTTCTGGAAATGTATCCATGAAAAGAAACACCACTTCTCATGAATTCTTGAGCTGTGATGGTGGGAGGACAGACCTCAGCTGAGGAAGAGTTGCTCCAGTGGTCTGGGTTAAACTCTGACCTACTACAACTTTTTGAAATGTGCCATCTCTCTACACGCATGGATTCCCCAGAATATCCACAGAGCCACAGTTGTGACAATGGAATACACCTTGAAGACAACAGTTATTATTTTGACACCTGGCTATGAAGTTACAAACTTTACCTCCCTGGTTCTGCTTCCCTAGCCCTTCGAAAATGTCACATCTGTAAATGGATCCACACAGTGCCGGTCACCCAGGAAAGGCAGGAAGTAGATTCTCCAGTAAACTTGCTGCCAAGTGGTTGCTACACATTTGAATTAGAGGAGCCCAGGGGCTATAATGATCCCATCCTGGAAGAAGTAGGGTAAATTCTGCTTTCATAGCCAGACCTGCTTCCTAGGACTATTCTATAGAACAATTAGAAGTGGGGCTTGGAAGATGGCCCTGTCTATATGAAGTACTTTCTGCGTATGTGTAAGCATGACCACCTAAGCTTAGGTCTCTTGGGCCCATGTAAAAAAAAGCAAACGTGGTTTTGTGTGTCCATAATCCCAGGGCTTGGGAGGTAGATACAGAAAGATCCAAAGGGAATACCGGCCAGCCAGTCTGGCTCAGCCAGTGAATGACTATAAAAAACTCATATGGAGAGTGACTGAGAGAAACTCTGGATGGCAAACCCTGTTCTTCATACACATGGACACACACACACACACACACACACACACACACACACACACATACACAAGTAAAAATAATCTAGAAAAATCAAATTATTAAATAAATAACATATACCAGTTCCAGAAAGCTCAGAGCCAAACAGGGTAAAGGGCAGAAGCTGAAATCTAACCTTTGCAGACCTAACAAGCCATCTTTATCCTTTCCTATTCATTTGTGTTACTGTAGCAACTTTGGAATCACAGTCATGTAAAAAGAAAGTGTAATGAAAGAAAGTTGCATTATGTGAAGACATGGACTGAGATTAACAGGGGGCTGGAGAGTCAGCTCAGCAGTTACCAGCATGCACTGCTCTTACAAAGGACCACACTCAGTTCCCAGCCCCCATGCTGGGCAGCCACAACACCTCCAGCTCCAGCTCCAGGATATCCAGCTGTCCTCCCTTCTAGTCTCCAGTGGGAACTGTGCTTGCTGTGGGCATAGCCCTGTACAGATACCCATGAATATTCATCATTAAAATAAGTATAACTTTCTGTAAAAGTTATGAAAATAAAAGTTCAGCACAATTTAAACACGCCTTTGTAATATTTTTAAATGTTCTTTTAAGTTCACTGTGGATTTACAAGGAAGAGGCCTTTTCTTAGGACAGACACTTTGCCAGAAGTGGTTGTTACAGTAATTAAATGATTTTGTATAACCCTACGGTTTTTGACATATGATTGCCCCACTTAAATATAAATATTCTCTTCCTGCACGCGGTAGCATATCTTGTGATTGTTTCTGCAGGGATAGAGAAAAGAGCACACACAGTTAGCCCAGTGTGTGGATACCTAAGCATTACTTGCTTAGAAGAACTCTGCAGCTTAATCAGGTGGGATGAAGTAACAGGCACTTTCCTTATCTTTTTGCTATAAAGGAATATTCAGTCTCCTCCGCAGACAGCACCTCTCTTCCTCCCAGATAATGGTAGAAGGCAGAAAATCAAGAATGCCTTGCTGGTACTGAGTAGCGAGCTTTGATTCTCACTGAGGGTGTCCAGTCCAAATTTGTTCCCCATGGTTGTAGCAATGTGGCTCCGGTTCACTGTTCAATCTGATTGAAGGGAGAAAGTTTTCCTGGCATGACCCCATTCCCTCGTCTCATTTCAATGGGTGCATTAAGGTATCTGTTCTGAGCAAAGACAAGAAGCATGACTCCTGTTGTTAACTCTAAAAGCAGAGCCAACAGAACCAACAAGCATTTCCCTTTTCCGTTCTTCTCTTTTTTTTTTTCTCCCTTTTCATTTACTTTTTAAGAGTAAAGTTAAAGGGAGGCCAGTTGGAGTTTTATCTTGTTCTTGTCTGCCTAAGCTCCATTTCCCTCTTCCGGATATGCTTACAATTATGTCTGAGATCTGACACCCATCTTTCCAGGCTGTGGGGTCCTAGCAGACCAAACATTGAAAACAATAGCCAGGCAATCTTCACAAGCTTCCAGGGAGTGATCACTACCCACCCCACCCCTAGCCCCATCCTTAGCAGTACAGGATTTTATAATAAATGAATGAAGCTTTAAAAGTGGGGTTTTTTCAATACTGAATATTAAAGAGATGGAACACGTGCTTGGTCAGTCATTTCTGATCATTGTAAATTGTAGTAAATATGGTTGTGAAGTCTCAAGAAACTCCTAAGGGGTAATTTTGTCTCTTCCTCCACACGGATCTCCTTTCCTACAACTGCCCTTCTCTCTCTGCTACTTTTCCCCCTCTCCCTTTTGTCTTTCCTCCTCCCCTCATCCCCTTTTCTTTTGAGACAGGAACTCACAGAGCTCAGGAAAGTCTTGAACTCACTACGCAGACAACGAAGTTCTTAGTTTCAGATCCTTCTACTTTTGCACCTCAAGGTTTGGGGTCACAGGTATGAACCAACCTGCCCAGCTCAAGAAGATAGTGCAATCGTGAAATTTACTTCAGATATCCACAAGCAATTAAAAATTAAAGTTACGGTGTTACCATCTTTCTAGGCTGTTTTTCCAGAACGTTTTTTTCCCCCCTCAATTCTAATGTTCTCCATCCTACCTCAAAACTGCATTTTATATTTAATTGTGAAGCAATGGCTTTGTTTAATAAAAAATTAATTATATCATAAAGCAATATGGCAGAAGGCTAAGCATAAGGCAACCACAGTTGTTGGAAATAGTAAGATAGTTGGTTGAAGTATTTAACCAACCAACCAACCAACCAACCAAAAAAACAAAACAAAACAAAAACAAAAACAAAAAACCCCTGTAATTTCCTATTACAGTAATAGCTCATGGTTTTGTTGTTGTTTTGTTTCTTGTGTTTTGTTTTGGTTTTGGTTTTTGACAGTCTTATGGCCCCGGTGGCCTAGGGCTTGGTTTGTAGTTGTAGGTGGAAGACCTTGAGAGTCTCAATTGCTCTGTTTCTATCATCCAAGTGCTGGGATCACAGGCATACTACCATGACTAGTGTATGGCTGTGGGGATTCAGCTCAGGGCTTTGTGTATGCTGTACAAGTGTTCTACTAACTGGGTTGTGTGCTCAGCCCACAGCAGTGACTTTCAGCTGCACTATCCCAAATCTTTACTTTCCTCCGTTTCCTTTTCTGACTCATCCTTGTCCTTCTTGCTTGCCAATGATCATGGCTCACCAAAGGCAGAAAGAATCCTGTTTCCATTTCCCACCGTGTTGTCTGTAGAAGTTAGAGAAGACCCTGGAAAGAGTGTGTTTGCTGATATATTTCTGACCCTTAGTAAATGCATGACTATTGTACCTTGTGACTTCTCTCCACCTGTAACAGTCAGTGGCCTTCTACCCAATGGAATATCATTCTTAGAGACAAGTGACTGACAAAGCCAAACTTCATATTGCATCTGATGGCTCGATGATGTTGACAGCCACCAACTGAAGCCACACTTCTACTGTTGAAGCAGAGGCACACCTCTGTAATAATGGCAAACGCAAGAGAAGTGGCCTCAGGAGTCATTTGAAACCAGGCAAAGAATCTCTAGCTTTTGCCTGAATGGTTGTCATGTTTTTCAATTCTTGTGGCTGCTTTATAGGCACAATCTAAATCCAAACGCTGTCCCCTGGAGACCCATAAAATGAAAGATCGAAGGCTTCTGCACAGCATTTGTGGCCAACATTTTCTTTCTCCAGCTAACTTCAAATCTCCTGAAAATGTAGCTTTGACTCCTATGCAAACTCTTGACGTAGGTATTACAGAAAGGAGCATCCCTTAGGCTCAAATTGAGTGACTGTGGATTTATATGTGACTCCAATGTTTGACTGACACCGTACAAGCCAGTTATCTCCAAGCTTCAAGGTGAAGGAGAAGGTTCATGAATATCTTCAAGAAAACAAAACCAACATTGCTTGTTGTTCTCCTAGACTTCTCCCCTGGGCTTGGCTAAAATTCCAATTGTTAAACATTGAAGTTGAGTGTTGCTGATAATCCTAAAATCATGGTGGAATTCTTCATTTTGCATCCTCTGGTTTTCTTAGGGTTCTCTTTGTCTGTCTTCATGACATCCTGGTAAATTCTGTGTCAGGGTCAGCCAGTTAACATCCTCTTTCATTTGAATTTATTCAATATGATAATTAAATTACCTTAGATTTAAAATTTTATTACATTTTGTCGGGTTTCATTTCAAAGTGGAGGAGCTACTTGATCTGCATGCCAGCAGGTTCTACCCTTTGACCGTCATATTTATCTCCTTAGACTGAAAGATTCAAGGATATAAGGCAAAATTAACTAAGGATAGTTTGTGCCAGGGAACAGTCCTGTTTGTCCTGAAGACCTCTGCAGTGTAATCTTTCTGCATAGTAGGTCCTCAGTGAGCACATGTGACTAATAATACAAATCATTATTACCTATTCATGTAGCTTTTATAAAAGTAAAACTCTTACGGTAGAAAAGCAGTACATGTAATTATTATTTTTTTAAATAAGAGCATGTGTATGGTGAATCACAGATAGACAGAAATTCATTATGTGTTTTCTTTGAACCCGAATCTCAGTGTTACGTGTAAACTGACTTGTTTACATTAATGGCATCTGGTTAGGAGTGCATTTCCAAAGCCCTGTACAGTAATTGGATTGGGAATAATTTACATTCTGGAATCTTCCTTGAAAAACGGCTCATTCACAAAAGTACAAGCAAGAGCAGAACACATCCCTCAGAACTCTCAGAAGAGTTTCTCCGCATATAAAACCACACGCGCGCACACACACACACACACACACACACACACACACACACACACTGTGGTAGAGATAATGTCAGAGCTTAATGCAGACAAATAATGCACCATGTGCTTTTCTTTCTTTTGGCTCATTTACTGCCATATGCTACTTGAGAGACAGAAGCCTATTTGTTATGGAGAGAGAAGAGGGTGCGGACCCTGCATCCGACTCAGTAACCAAGCCTTCCGTTCACTGGGTGGAGAATGACTGTGGAGTGTGCTCACTTAGTTTGTGTGTCTCCGTATTATTATATTTCATTTGATGTGTCTCCTATAAGCATTTGAAGACAGAATTTAGTTTTATTTTTTTATTATCTGGTTACTGAATAATGAAAAATTTTTCCAAATTTGGAAATGCCTAAAAACTGTGCAGTTCTGATAGCAGTAAATTAATTAATATTTAAACATTTTTATCTCCATAAGAGAATGCTATTAAGGAATTGCTGGTTACCCAAATACTCATATTTATCTTTATTTTGTATGATATCAAACGGAACTGTGAATTAAATATTAATTTAAATTATTCTAAAGTGTATCAAAAATTCTATTAATTATCTAAATTATTCTAGGTTATGAAAGAATCTAGGATACAAATAACAAACTTTATCAATATTTAAATAGAAGTGAATTGAATAACTTATCCAATATACCGAAGAGCAATGTGCACAGCTCAAATCTGAATTAAAAAAAAAAAAACATGTTTTACTGTTTATTTTATGTGTACCCAGAAGACAAACCGATTCTAGGACACAAAATAATTAGCAGTCAGATAAATGGCTGCAAATCGTACATGGACCTGGTTCTTCACTCTGCTGGGAGTCATGAGGAGACTGAGGGTGGCATAAAAAAATCTAAGCGAGTGCTCTTCATAGACTCACTACCTCAGTTAGTAACTTCTCCAAACAATCTAGGCTGGTTTGGTACTGACCTGCAAAGGTAAGGCAACCTGTCTCATTCTCCATGAAAGATTACCAGAGTTCCTGCTGAGTATGAGCCATCATGTGGGATGACGGCATTAGCTTACCTTTACCTAAAAGGTTTCTTTCTATGGAGACTTTTCTACCCACACCGTTTCACAGTCTTCCTTCCTTGAGCTGTTCTCTTCCTGTTTTGTACAGTGTTGGTATAAATTAAAATGTAAAGAATAGGCTACTTGAACATAGCCTGGAAAGTATCATTTTATACACACACACACACACACACACACACACACACACACACACACACTCAGAGGTGGGGAGAGAAGGAGAGAGAGATATCACACACTGATAAATTACAACATGGGACCTCCCAGTAGCAATTTTCCAGTGTTGAGAATGTGAGACATGCATGAAAACCAAGGGCGGTTGGGAGTGACAGCACGAACAGGGAGGTGAAGCTGTGTGATTTCCAGGCCAGTCTGGGCTACATAGAAATTTATTGGCCATAGTTACACTGTGAGATCCTGTCTCAAAAACTGGAAGAATACACACACACACACACACACACACACACACACACACACAAATTCCAAAAACTAACCAACCCCCGCAAAAAACCGATAAAAAGAATAAGAAAGGATATTAAACAAAGATAATTTTTTTAATGACTAAGTTAACTAGCTGAGGTCCTCAGGAAAACATCAGGACCCGTTTCTTCTCTTTCTGTGTCTTGAACAAGTTGTACCAGGATATATATGGCACATTTTGAATCTAGGAAGGTTTAGTATAGAAGCCATGGGATTAGGGAAGCAGAAAATTCTGAAACTTAAAGTCTTTAAGTTCTGGGTTTCAGAAGTGTGTCTCATCTGTTTGAGTCCTAATCTTAGACTCTGGCAGCTTCCTCCCTGATGGGTAGAGGAAGATGGGACTTCTTTTGCTTAAAACCACTGGTGTTTATGCTTGAATTTTTGAGAGAGAATGCTGCTATATGCATGGTAGACATCTGGATGGCAGGTCAAATAATGTACCTCTCTGAGGGTAGAGAACGCAGGGTGAGGCAGACATGGAAAATGTCATAAGTGAATAAGGGAGGAAATGAAAGTGATGTCACAATAAGCATCGTGAAGAGAAGGGGGAGTTTGCTTTGAATCTGAGATGTCATCCAGTCATTGGAATGGCTGTGTCTCCAGCCACTGGAGCCTGTATTCATTATTCTTCTGTTGCTGTGGTGAGCAAACTCTTTCAAGGAATGGTTTACTTTGGTGTAAGCTTCCAGAGGGAAAGCCTGTGCTAGCAGGGATGGCGTGATATCAGATGGCTGAAACAAGGCTTGGAGATCATATCTTTACCCACAAACTGGAAATAGGGGAAAGGTAGGCAGTGGCTAAAGCCCTATCTTGTGATATACTTTCTCCAGCAAGGTTGTTACTCCCCATAAGCTTTCTGCAAGTCACCTCAAATATGTGAACCTGTGGGGAACTTTTCATCCTTCAAACTATGACTGTGCCCTTTTGGGAGCATTATGGAATCCTTAGGAGGTGGTGCTGGTTGGCAGAAGTTTCAGGATACAGTTCCTGCTTATCCCACTGACCTGATGCTTCTCAGACATAGAATGAGACACACTCATAGTGCCATCTCGCCTACCAAGATAGACTCAAATTTCCTGGCACCATGAGCAAAACCACCGTTTTTCTCATCAGCTGCTCCTCTTAAGATTTGGTTACCGCATGGAAGCATCATATGGAGCTGACTTTCTTTCTCTTCTCCTTTTTGACTTCTTCTCTTCTTGTTACTCTCTAGAATAGCATTCTTTGGACATGCTGTGCAAACATGTGGACTCAAATGACCCAATGGAAGACTATTGGGTGTGTGATCAAACACTGGGGCAAGATGGATCTATCAGGGTCACATCCTTTGCAAAATGATTATTCTTCCCCTAGAAGTCCATAGCTCCTCAGAGGTCCGGGCTCATGTATCCCTTCCTAGTGCATGCTAGAATGCTGATGGCTTGATCTCGTGAAGGTTTGTGCAGGCAGCCACAACTGCTTGAGTTTATGTGTACAGTGGTTCTTCCATGCTGGGCAGACACTTTTGCTCTGTCCTTCAAGACCTCTGGCTCTTACAGCCTTTCCTTGTTCATTTAGTGATAGTTCCAAAGTTTGATGTACAGTTTGTGACTTACCATTACTCTGACATCCTTTGAAATTTGGGCAGTTTATGTTCTGTGTTACCTACAGTCTAGAGCATAAAAAGACTTCTCTGATGACGTCTGGGAGCTGTGCTGATCTATAGGTACAACAATGCTAATTTATAAGGTTGGTCTAAATTATTAACAGAATAAAAAATAGCAGTTTCACACCTAGGGTCTGTGAGCCCACCAATCATGGATCATTTTGTGTAAGGGGTCATGCAGATTTGGGCATTTGAAGGACTCAGACTAATGACCATTGTGTTCTAAGGGACCAATGTAGATGCCTCAAATGGTACTCTTGTTACCTTCTGGAGGACTTCTACATCTTCTGATCACGGTTTTCTGCAGTCACCAAAAGTCTCCTTGAAAGTCTAGGAGAAGATGCAGACACTTAGTCATGAAGACATGCTTGAGCAACAAGCACTGAGGGTTTTATAGTCAGAGTCTCGGGGTTTGTGGAGCCCACAGCATCCATCTGTTGACAGCACGCTCCAGAGTTGTAGACTCAGCTGCTCACTAGCATGTGCTGCTGAGTCTTCATCAGACCCCTTCGGGCTTTCATGTCCCTAGACTCCACTTAGACCTCCCCGCTTCATCAAAGCTCTCCCAAGCTCTTGCTGTTTCCTCTCTCAACGAAAGAAATCACGATCCAGTGGCTTGTTTAAACAATTCCTGTGCCCCATAAAATTCATTATCTTTCCTCACACAGGACATGGGAAGATGGCACTCTGTCTGGAAAATTTCATAACATTATGTTTATCTATGTGTGGTGTTTGTCGTTATATTAATTCCTAGTCACAGATTTTGTTTCATTTTTCTTTCAGAAATGTTATTTGGCCCACCTCGATAGTGCCGCCAATTCTAGAGTGCTGTATTTTGATCTAATCAAGTCCCATGTTTAATACATCTAGTGATGTATTACCTCAAATCGGTCCACAAACTCAAATGCCCACAGGAGCCACAGACAAATGACAATAAACAGTGAAACAATGACTGGTCAGGATACACCCCAGAGCAGTGGGAATCATGGAGACAGCTGTCACTCAATTATAGACACCCGCCACCATCAGCAAATGTAGCTCTGGTTGTTGCCAGAACTCTTAATTTTTTTTTTCAGAAAGGGGAAAACTGGAATTTGAAAAGTAAAATCCTCCCATGTGGAATACAGTATGTATGGTATATTAAAAAAAAAAAAAAAAAAAAAAAAAAACATGTCAAGCATTGGAAAGGGCCTACGTTTGGTCCTACTTGCAAGTGACCTTGTCTAATACAGATTTGTAGAAGACATGAAAGATATAGAATTTGCTATTAATGGTAATAACAGAAGTTAAGGTTAGTACAGACTATTTTTCTGTGAGTCTGTTTTCTATAATATTCTGAGGAAAATAAGGGGTTACCTGCACACACCATGGATGAGTTAACAGAATAGAAGAACCAGAGTACACAAGACTACAGATCTGTCAAGAAGGACATGGATGAAGTGCTTGGTAGAAAGAATCAGGCTCAGAGATGGTCGTTTGTGGGTACCTGAACAGGGCCAGCCTTTTAGGCTTTGAATATCTCAGGAAGGCCCTGGTCTCATAACTGGCTTTCCTGGAAGAACTTTTTGGTAACATTATAAAGATAGTGGTATCAGTGTCAAAGACATGAAATTCAGATAGGTTGCTATTGTGTTGGTCAGATCCATGCAAGATGATGGGCACCAGAGAAAGGATTAGAAAAAAAAAAATCAAGAGCAATAGAAGAGAAAGGATGTTAAATGGCCAGCTTCTTCTATGTGCCCTGTGCTCCACCCATCAAACTGTGTGATCCACCCTTCAAAGTATTTACTGCTCTCTCTGTATCTGTCTGTCTCCGTCTCTGTCTGTCTGTCTGTCTGTCTGTCTGTCTGTCTCTCTCTCTCTCTCTCTCTCTCTCTGTGTGTGTGTGTGTGTGTGTGAGAGAGAGAGAGAGAGAGAGAGAGAGAGAGAGAGAGAGAGAGAGAGAGAGACTCTTACATACTGGAAGTTTACTCGCTAACAATGAACAACTTGATGGCCAGCTCCATGCCTCTGTTATCAAATGTCTCAAGTCTTAAGAAATAAATACCTATACGGACACAACTCCATTTTTCATCTGCATTCATTGAATATCAGTAACATTTTCCTCTTCTATTGTGACTCCCTTTTCTGTCCCAGCAGCTTCCTCAGAGCACTCTGCTCCTACAGTAGCTTCCCTGGCCACATAGAATTAAATCAAGGAAGCACGGTCTCTTTCAGCCCCATTGAGTTTAGAACTTAGAGGGCAAGCTTCACTCCTCTGCTTCAGACATTTTCTTGTCCAGTGGCGCACAGTTGTGTGTATCACTGGAGTGCAGTGTGAAGTTGTTGTACGTGGAAACACTGTGCATTTGTCAGACCAGGGCAGGGCTTTGTAGCCTTTGGCTTAATTATATTTCTTTGTGTGTAAGCCATTGAAAAGTCTACTAAATATTTTGAAATATACAAGTAATTCTTGACTGTAGGTCAGGGTCGGCTTATGTTACCACAGTCATTTCTTCTACTGTTAAAGAAATAGTGTTCTTTGAGTGTGTGGATGGTTGAGGTTGGGTCTCACCCTGTAGCTCAGGTTGGCTTTGCATTTTCTGCAGTACACCACTGCAGGCTCACCTATACTGGGTTACAGGCATGGCGCCCATACCTGGAAACTCTTTTTGTCCCAACTCTAGTGCCTACTCTATATCTGGCACAAACTATTTACATGGAGACTAATTAGTTTTAGAAAATGAAACTTCTATTACTTTGCAGATTCATCTCAGATAAACAAAACCTCTTTTGTACATGAGCTGGACCAAGCATTCCACAATCTATTTCTCAACCCACCCCCACCCCCCCAGTTTAGTTTTCAACTTCCATAGGTGTTTAGACAGATGACAATTTAATTTGAGGCTAATCAGGTCAGAGGCTTTCAGCTTTTCTTCTTTCAACAGACAAGTATATGCTTACTACCATGAAAACTTCACATGCACCGGGTGATATCAACAAAGAAGATGGGAAGAGACAGCTCCTCCTTAGTGTAATTGTACAGATACCATTTTAGCTTACCATCTGCAAAATGAGAGTGATATTATGCATATCCCTAGTGCAAAGCATGAATAGTAGGTGGTTAGGGGGTATTTTGGACTTGCAGGATCCTGTACCGGCGATGGTTTGAAGGCTTTTGCTGCTGCTGCTCTGTGCTTTGCATGCCCCCGAGAGCACTCCATTTGCCTCATTAACCATAGGACTTGAATTAATATAAATTATTGAAGCTATTTTTTGTTGTCTGTTTTCTAAAGACCGTTTGGTTAACCACCATTGTTCCTTGCATAGGAAATGCTCATTAACCCTTTTGTCACGGTTGTTTCAAGTGACAAAATGCGATGTTGCCAATTATTTCACCACTTTATGATTGTGTTGATAATGAGATGTGATGCACTTTGTGGTGGTTACACACATCCCACCTCCATGGGGATGGAGGAAGTACAGAGAATGTACAAGCAGGAAGCTTTGTACCCAGTGTCTTTTATTGCTGTATTTCTCGTTCCGTTTCTTCTTCCAACCTCCCTTCTATTGCTACTCTTAGGATGCCATTATGAATCTTGGTTTTCATGATGTTGAACATTTAAAGGAAACCAAGGCAAAGTCTTAGACTCCCTGTAGGAGAAGCATTTTGTTTACTTTATATTTCTAGCTGTGGAGCAGCCATACTCTTCCATGACAAAACACTGGAAGAAAGCAACATGAAGAAGCAAGGTCTTGTCTTGCCCATGGTTTCATGATACTGTTCATCACGGCAAAAGGCATGGTGACAGAGTGTGAGGCAGCTGGTCATGTTGCATCTGTGGTGGGGGAAAGAGAGAGGCTGGTGTGTCGCCTTGCTTGCTTTAGGCATTCATTCATCCCTGAGGATGGTGTAGTCCATGTTCAGGATGTGTGGGGTCTTCCAGTTTGCATTAAGCCCCTCTGGAAACTCCCTCGAAGGTGCACTGGAGTGTTGGCCTCCTGGGTGATTCTAAATTTCATCAAGTTGACAGACAAGATTAACCATTGTAGTAGTTTTAGCCCTTAACAACTAGGGCGCTAACTAGCCCTTTGAGGCACAACTGGGATAGAACCATGGCTGGGGCAAACCTCAGGTGACAAAGATTTTCAAGATTATTAAGTCGCAAGTGGCCATGGCAGACAGATGGTGGGTCTCTCATACTCAGTCCTTAATGCAGCCATCATGTTCAAGTGTATTTCTGTCACTCATTCCTTTTTAGAGGCCCATAGTCCACTGGATTCCACTGTGCTGATTGCTTTCACCTCATACCTGAAAGGACGAAAATCACTTCTGTAGATTAGAGCTTCTCCAGTAGTTCTCAACTTGGATATGCTTGCATAAGTGTGATTTACATCCTTTTGCCTAAAGAGACACTACAAGAAAATGATTCCTAACCTCATAACTAGTATCAATCTAAACTGCTAGACAAGTTCACATACTCCCCTTGGGCCCCAATTTCTTCATACTGGCAAATTACACAGGTTTACCTATAGAAAACCGTTTGAGCAGTGAGTCCTCTTTAAGGGAGCTATTATTTCTCAGATGAACCCAGAGGAAGCTCAGGATATTAGTCACTTTTCTGGCTACTGTGATAAAAAGTATTGGAGAAAACAAACGAGAATAAAGATTCCTCTCAGCTCATGGTTTTGGAAGGTTCTGTTTTTCACAACCCTAAAGACACAGTTAAGTAGCTCACATCCCCAAGAACAAGAAGCAGAGTGAACTTTGAGAAAGGGCCAGAACTAACCCACTCTCAGAGAACACAACCCCCTTTGACCTTCTTCCAGCTAGTTCCCAGGTTCTGAGCTTTCCACAATAGCACCAGCAGATGGGGTTCATGGCTCAAACACAGGAGCTTGTGGGAATCTTGCACCTTTGAATAAAGTACAGCTTCTTCTTGTTGTCTCAGAGAGCAATTGGAACTGTCAACATCACTGTGGTCCTTGCTTAATCGATGATGGTTTCTTAAACTAGTTTCCAAATAAGTCAGGGAGCTTTTATAGGGCTAGTTTAAGACAACCTGACACATGCTAAAGTCAACAGAGAGAGGGAAAATCATTTTAAAAGTTAATAAAATTGGGCTGTAGGGAAGTTTGTAGAGTATTTTTCTTATTAATGATTGATGGGGGAGGGCACAACCCATTGTGGGTTGGGAGACCCCTAGACTCGTGGTTTTGTGTTCTATGAGGAAGCAAGCTGAACAAACCATGAAGAACAAGCCACTAGGTAGAACCTCTCCACAGCCTGTGCATTGATTCCCGCCTCCACGTTCCTGTCCTGACTTCATCGAGCAATGAACAGTGATGTGGAAGTGTCAGCCCATTAACCCTTTCCTCCCCAATTATTTTTCATCATGGTGTTTTGTCACAGCAAAAACAACCCTGATAGAGACAGAGTTGATCTTCTCCAGGTGTTGAAAAGAGGTGGGGGGAGAAAGGGGAAGAGGCAGGTAAGTATGAGGGTGGGCACATTAGGATGAAATTACCACTGTTTTAAAATGTGACTGACAACACAGTTGTGTGCAGAAAGCTATGCTTTAAGACACTGATATTTCCATGTCCAGCTTTTCTTTTGTGCATCGGATACTTGGCATTGCCACCTACCATCGCTTTACTGGCATGCCAGTTTGATGATTCAGTTTACGTTTGTATTTTTCAAACATTTATTTTATTTTTGTTTATGTCTATACGATGATGACTTTGTGTATTTATTTATGAATGTAGATACCCATGAAGGCCAGAAGAGGGCACCAGAATCCCAGAACTATAGTTACAGGTAGTTGTGAATACTCAAAGTGGGTGCTCGGAACTGAACTCAGGTTCTCCCCACGTGCAGTACTAATGCTTTGTGCATCACATGACCTCCTCACATAATATTTCAAATTTAATTTTACTTCATTCTGAAACTGTTGCTTTTTAATAACTTTGTGTCTTAGGGTTGCTACCGTTGTGATGAAGCACCAATGATTCAAAGCAATTTGGGGAGCAAAGGGTTTATTTAGCCTACCTACCCTGAATCACCCTCCTTTCAGGGAAGCCAAGACAAACTCAGATCAGGAGCTGATGTAGAGGCCAGGGAGAAGTGTTGTTTGCGGGCTTATTTCTTGTGGCCTGACAAGGCTGTTTCCTTATAGAACCCGGGACCACCAACCAGCCCAGGTACCACAATAGGCTGAGTCCTTCCCCCTCAGTCACTAATAAAGAAAATGCGTATAGGCTTGCCTGCCTGCTGCTTGCTCTTAGTGGGCCATTTTTAAATTGAGGTTATTTCCTCTCTGATGACCTTAGATTCTGTCAAACTAGCCAGAATACTTTGTAAATAATTTTATCTTTTATTGTGATATTGTATAAAATAATTTTAAAAAACACTAAGCTATAGATGGAGATACATCCCTGACTATTTTATATTTCTTTTTGGTTCTAAAGATGACTTAATTAATAAAGATCACATTGTGTGTGTTTGTATGTTTATGTGTCTGTATGTGTCTTCTTTGTATGTGTGGGTATTAATACTTAAGATACAAAAGAGGATCTCCTATACCTGGAGTTACAAGTGGTGTGAGCTATTCAGTATGATTGCTGGGAACCAAACTCAAATCATCTGGAAAAACTCATAATTACTCAGCCAGCTCTCCACTTACAATGACTTAATTTTTTAGAAAGTGTACCAAAACCAAGTATTCTGATTTGTCAAAGTTGTCACGATTATTCACTGTGACATTTATCAACAGTTTCATGATAGAGACTATGATAGTGTGAGAGACCTCAAAGTGACCCATGAGAAAAATATAGACCATTTGGTCCCAACTTGGAATAAATAAATGCTAAAATTCTAATTGTAGAAGAGCTACCTGGTTATACATTTTTGATGTCATGTATTTGGATATGAGTCATATTCAAAGTTGAGGTGATTTTAAAATTGCTCCCAAGACTTTGTAGATCTTTGGAAAATGGTAACAATCAGGGTAAATGTTTTAGGTGAAGCTAAGCCGGGCAGCAAGAAGACCCTTTGCTGTTTCTCCTGATGGCAATTGATGTAATTAACAGCCAGAAGCAAAGTTGGATATATATTCTGTGGCCTTGAATTTGAGTCCGGCTAACTGGCCCCTGTGGGGCTAATACCCATGACTTGGGCCGTTTCTGCTTCACTTAATAGTTCAGAAACACGGATCTCACTTGGCTGGGAAGGATGAGAGTTTTCTCACCACACTCCTCCTCCCATACCTCTGCTGACTTTCCCCCTCTTTTTTCTTTGCTTTTAAGAAACTAAATTTGCCCTTAAGTGTGAATAGTGACTGTTAAAACTTTCTTAAGCATTCTCTCTCTCTCTCTCTCTCTCTCTCTCTCTCTCTCTCTCTCTCTCTCGTAGAAAGAATATCAGAAACAGGGAAGAGGAATGCCCCAGCATTCCTGGAGGACACTGCTTCTGCTCCTGTTAGGCTAAGAAAGGATTTTGCCCCCTTCCATGTTCTTAAAAACAATGAGAGAATGAATAGATAGGGAAATGGTTCTAAGATTTTCAGTTTTATGCACCGTTCCTAAAATTCTAGACTTCTTTTTTTTTTCCCTGCTTTTCTCTGTAGGAACAATTTTCTGAGGATACTGAGAGCAATGGGCCACATGTGGCGGTCTGGCCATTGAAGTTAAGGCTGTTAATGTGAGCCCTGGTCGAAGTTAGGATCACAACTGATTTCTCTAGTTACCAGTCATCTGTGAACTGCTGCCTCGGGGCCAAACTGTATTCAACCTAGGAGAATACATTACCCAGAAGCCATGAGGTATTTATGTCATTCTGCATTTTTATATAGAAGCAATTAAAGCGACTTGGTTTTCAGGTGTATTTTCTTGAGATTCGGGTCAAAGTTTACTTTTTAAAAAAATAGAATAATCTACAACTTTATCAGCTTGAAACTAAAATAACTTGTATAATTTTAGACTTTGAGTTCTTCCCCCCGCCAGCTGCATTTATCCCCTGTGCCCTTAAACACTGAATGCCTCATCTTATGGAAAGTATATGGGGAGTGATGTTGGGGATGGATCATGAAAAGGGTTTGTGACAGAGTTAAATTAGGTGATGGAACAAAAGATCTGTTCCATGGGATGATTTCAACTCTAGCAAACAGTGGGATTTTGTTTGCTTGTTTTGTGAGTTTGGCTGGGCTGGAGCTCATAGAAATCCGGTTGCCTATACTCTGTGATTAGAGATGTATGCCCCCACATCCAGCCGAATTTTTACAATTAAATAAGATTATACTGACTGAATTACAAAAACAAATAATCACAATCCCAATATTATGTTGAATTAGAAAGTCTAATAGCGTCATTTGGTCACAAACATAATTTCTCCCATTGAATTTTTATTCATTGTGGTACCTGTTGCTGATCAAAGAATGTAAAAGCACCTTTAAATCTATAAACCTGTACTGGCTGGTTCTGTGTCAACTCGACAGTAGCTGGAGTTATGACAGAGAAAGAAGCCTCAGTTGAGGAAATGCCTCCATGAGATCCAGCTGTAAGGCATTTTCTCAACTAGTGATTAAGGGCGGGAGGGCTCAGCCCATTGGGTGGTGCCATCCCTGGGCTGGTAGACCTGGGTTCTATAATAAAGCAGGCTGAGCAAGCCAAGGGAAGCAAGCCAGTAAGTAACATCCCTCCATGGCCTCTGCATCAGCTCCTGCTTCCTGACCTGCTTGAAGTCCAGTCCTGACTTCCTCTGGTGATGATCAGCATTGTGGAAGTGTGAGCTGAATAAACGCTTTCCTGCCCAACTTGCTTCTTGTTCCTGATGTTTGTGCAGGAACAGAAACCCTGACTAAGAAGTGTTGATTATTTTAAACAGCTATTTTACTTTCTGTAGATTCTTCATTCCTGAAAACAAACCCATATTAACTTGATCTTTTTCCTTTGATGCCAGAATCCCTGAAGTTCTTGACTAGATAGCACATGGAAGATCTTAAAGCCTTTCTACTCCCATCTCTGCTTATGGTTGGAGATAACGAGAAGCTCAGCCCAGTGTCATCGTTCTTTCTCCAAATCTAACCAGTTACATAGTTAAGATGACCATTTGCTGGTGAGGACAGTGTGTGCACAAACCAGAGGTGTGTTACCTTTTTGGTCATGCTTTTTGAAAAGGACACAACTTGTTTGAGCTATTTATATTATGCCATATTAAAAGCATTACTGAATTGGGTTATAGACTGTAGATATATCCCCGTTGGTTCTGAATTTGATTCTGCCCCAACCCCAGGACCATATAAACATGATATTTAATTTTGTCAACTTGACAAGATCTTGACTCTCTGTAGTGACTAAGGAGACAGCATGATTGTGTCCTTGCAGACATCATAATCTGATAGGTTAGTTGAAGCGGGAAGACCCACTTTAAATGTGAGAGGCACCACTGTATACACTTGGTCCTGAACTCAGTAAAAGGGCGATTATCGCCAGCACGCCTCTCCTACTTCACGACTATGGACACAGTGTGGGCAGCTGCCTCAAACTCCGGAGGCCATGGTCATCCTGCACAATGGACAATGTCCTCAAATTCTGAGCCAAAAGACATCCATCTTACCTTGAGTTCTTTATTGTTAGAAAAGAAAAGAAACTAATGCTGTGGGCCTGCTGATGTATGCCTATAATCTGGACTCAAGAGCCCAAAATTAGCTCTGACTACATAGAGTTCCAGCTCAGTTTAAGTTAACTAAAATGTAAAGGCCCACTCTAAGGGCAGGGTATGTGAGACACCGATTACAAAACACCATGTGTACCAAAGTAATAATTTGATGGGAATGAAGGAACAACCATTTAACTGTAGGTCCTGAGAGCCAGGATCCAGATATGAAACATATTTAGTAATTGGATATAATCTTAACTATTTGTAGGGACCTCTGAGGACAGGTTCTTCCTCCCACTCAACAAGGATGATGATTCTGTGTAATTATTTTTTCTCTTTTCATGAGGGTGGGCATAATAGAGGTAAGGGAGGTAAACAAGTAAGCAACAGGATGGGGGTGGGCATGACAGAGCTGTGGGGACATTTCCATGGACAGCGTGTGGTTTCCTCATTCTTTTGCTTTCCACATATACCATGTTCACCACATTTCCTTTTTGGATCACTCTAGAATATGTTATAAACTTACAGCTACACTACTAACACTGAATCAATCCCCCCAAGTCTCAGGTAATATATTGACTCTGCGAGAAAAAATGTCCCTGAATCTCTACTTTATATGTAGGTGCCCTAATGTTTTGCATTATATAAAAATGATTCCCTTCTCCATTAGAGTGTGACTTTAATACTGACACTCTTTCAGTCAGCCTCAGGGATATGACTAGTCCCATTCTACAGATGAGAAAACTGGGATTCAGGCAGGTTGGAAGATATTATTTGAGTGCCCATGCCCACAAGGTATTGGAACTAAATGCAAACTCAACACCTTAGGCTACAGAGTCTATGTTCTTTACGATATTACAGCGTATTTTCCCCACTCCTGAAGTACAAAATGATATCAGGATTAGAAAACTAAACTGTGAATTATGTTTCTTGGATTATAAGTCACTTTCCCATGCAACCAGAACCATGCAGAGAAATCTGAAGTTTATCTGTGGCCCTGGCACGAGTCCTGGAGCGATTCTCATCTACATATTTCCTGATGCAACAGACCTTTGGTAGTCTTAGGGAGCTACCTGGGAAGCACAGGCCTCAGCAGTGTTAAATGATTTAGACAAAGGCTATGCGGAGAAGCAGAAAGCAAGCCACTGGTTTGTGTTCTATAATAAGAGTCATCTGTAAGCTCTATGGTGATATTACTACCTGACCAAAATAAAATAAGAGTGCCTTCTAATATGGAACATCTAAGCTGTTTATGGAATGCCCACAGTGTATTCATTAAAAAAAGTCCATGTAAAAGATGCTACTTGAGAAAGTTAAGAGTCACAGGACTCAGGAGACTGAAAGGGGAGGAATTCTACCAATTCAATGCCAACCTGGACTGCAGAGTGAGACCCTGTCTCACACAAATCAAACAAATAGCCTGTTTAAAAAGTCTATGTCTCAGGCTGCCTCCTTTAGGCTAAGCAAATATGAATGAAAAGGATATGGTTATCATTAAATAGAAATTTATAGCGGAAGGTTGATTTTTTAAAAAAAAAAACACATGCAATTGTTTAGGATAGTGGTATCAGTAATAATAATAACAACAACAACATTGAAGAGTCAGTGGGAGAAGGTAACAATAATGAATTGTGTAAGAAGAATGTCATAGACGTCTTCTCCTTAGAGCCTATTAAGGTTCAGTCAGTGAGCAGGAGGAAGAAAACAAATTAAGAAAATAATTTCAGGCAAAAGTTACAGATGATATGAGACAGCAGCAACTCTGACATATCAGCCAGAGAGAACAATCGTCCACATGACGTGAGATCAGAGAAAGGCAGAGAAATAAACACGAGTGGATAGGACTGAACCAGGAAGCCTGTGGAAGAGTTTAGGAATCATGCTGTAAGACAATGTGGAAACCGTGAATACAATTGTGCATGAGAAGATGCTAGAGAAAGCCCAGGTGTTTGGCATAGATTTTCTTTAAGGACAGTATCCATGTTTACAGGCATGTCCCTATGTTGAAAGGCTTTTTGTGGCATATGTCACTTGGTTGATACTCCAGTGCCAAGAGTGTGTAGGATAAAGCTTGATGTTTCGCTCTCTCAATCACATCAAATGAAACTGTATATCTTAGGAGTAATCACACATTAATCAAGAACTCAGGGATCCAATTATAAAACCAAAATACCCAGATACTATCAGCCAAAGGAGATTCAGAGAACAAAACGACTCAAAGGGCATTTATTACAACTCTTAAGTTTATCTCTGCTTGCTTAGGAATGCCGGGGAGAAGGCATCCTTTGGCGGAAGCTCTGTCCCCCGCCTTGCACTCAGGTGAAAGCAAGCCAACTTGGCCTATGACATCCTCCTATGGCTGTTTCCCACAGTTAGCTTATCTGCCTTCTAAAGGAATAGATTTCCCCGAATCTCATGTCCCATCATGGCTCTGAAGTTCACTGGTAGAGCAGTCACTGGGTTTTCCTCCAGTGATTTTGTGTATTTGTTTATGAGTGGATTCTCAGAGGTCACCTCACAGTAACCACCAAACTGATAGAAACACATTTATTCTTTACTTTCTCCAACATCTGTTCATTTCAGAACTGGATTGTCTATCGAAAGGCACAGCCCTGATAGGTGTTACACATGTAAACATGCATGAACACATGCATGCCCACAATAAGGTAATTCAGATCAACCAATCCGGTATGCAGTGCAGCCTTTTAGGAAGGATTGCTCCCATTCTGATGTCTTACCACCCTCACCTCTCTAACCCACCACACTTTCTATCTCTTGTCCTTTTGTGCTCCAGCTTGTCTCTGACATCCAACCTTGTAATAGAGGCTCATAGTCAAGGCTCCGAAAAGCTAAGCAACTTGTCTACTTCTGAGAGTTAGTCCGCAACACAGGCTAACACTCCCCAAACTCAAAAATATCCATTCTATATCTTAGCAGCTGTGCATTCTCTCTGAAGCTTTCCATGTGGCTGCATGATCATGTCTAATGGAGTTTCTCTGAATGGAGTCAGTCATATCATCGTCACTGATTCTATTTCTCTTGAGTTTCCTAACGGAAAGCCAAATGCAGATAGTTTAACGGGACAAAAGTTTGAGGCAGGCTGTTCTGGACATGTCATAAGGTTCTCTGTGTAACCCTCTAGCCCACAGCCTGTGTGACACCCACAGGCATCTGAAGCACATGAATCAGACCTGACGATCGTGGCACCCAATGCTTAGAAACTAACGCCAGGGACTAACAGGAAAAATGGCAAGTAAAATTCTCTTTTAAGAATTTATACTTGGAGAAATGGAGAGGCCCAGGGCAGGCAGCGATCGCTGAGCAAGGAAATAATTCATGGGGAACTGAGCATATGAAATGCTGACACTATGAGGGAGCTGATTCTTCGATGAAGAGTGAATGGTTAGAATGTAGGGGCCTGGATAGACATGTGTTCACATACACACCAGGATGACACAAGCTATTATCATTTGCCTGGATAGACCTGCTCACTCCCCCACACACATGCCAGGATGGCACATATAATAACCATTTGCTTGGATTGACATGTGTTCACACACACCAGAATGCCACATGGGATGATCATTTGCATGGAGAGTCATGTGTTCTCTCCTGTCTCTCTGTCTTTCTCTGTCTCTGTCTCTCTCTGTCTCTCTCTCTCTCTCTCTCTCTCTCTCTCTCTCTCACACACACACACACACACATACACACACACATGGTAATGATTTGCCTGGATAGGCCTGTTCTCGCACACACCAACATGCCACATGTCATAATCATACATGGATAGATGTACATTTTTACACACGTCAGCATGACACATGTGGTGATGATATTTGATTATTTGCATTCTGCCTTCTGATAGCGATATCAAAAGTTCTCAAGAGCATGCAGAGTGGTGAGAAGTATTCAGGTCGAAGCTGCAAACTCGGCATCTAATCTATCTAAATGACAAGGCACCTGCTTCATTAGCCGTGTCCCCACAGTGGCTCCTCCATTGCCCCCCTAATTTCACAAGGGGTGTAATCGCACCAGAGAAGGTCACCTCCTTCTCTGTGTTTTCTGCCTATCATAACGTGCTGTCATCCTCACAGAGAACAAGCACACTCTCAATTCCTTCACTCTGTCCTTGCTCTCCAGGACAGCGTTCAAGCCGTCACCCTTCCCTCGGATGACAGGAAGCCATTGATCGCCTTCTCTGGGTACCTTCATTTGACTAGCTATGTACCACCTACTTGGGTATGGTGTGTGTGTGGTGTTTTCCTAATGCAACTACTTAATTTCCCTGCACGTGTGACTAAGGCATAACAAATGATTCATGGGAGAAAAATCAGTAGACCATCTTGTCAGAGTAGCGTAGAACCACAAATAAGAATCCAGTAAGACTCATGCTGATTCCAAAAAAAAAAAAATGTAATTATAAAAATACAATATTTTGAGCTTCCTATACAACAAATTCAAAATGACCACTTATTGAAGAAGCAACGTTTCACAGAGCACTTACATTTCCACTTCCTCCTTTACTGTGGATTAAAAAATATAAATCTTTGCCAAAAATAAAAACCTATTCAGAGGGAGAAAAAGAGGAAAAGCCGAATACCAAGTACACATGGCTCAGGGCAGAGACGCGCTTCGTTCAATACATTTTACCTAAAGTTTAACTACAGTGTCTAGCATTTAAATGTGTCGAGAGATTCACAATCAAATATAGGAAGAAAAATTTAAAATCCACTAAGTCAAGTGTGCATGTGCGGGGAGGGTAGGTATATATGTTTTCTCTGTCTGTCTGTCTGTCTGTCTGTCTGTCTTTTGTCCTTTTTGTTTAAGGACAAGAATTAATTTGCAAAAAAAGTTAAGTTAACACCAAAGTGAGAGGGGAGAAGAAGGTTTTGTGGGCTTAGGTTATGTGCTCCATAGAAAGGAAAGAGACTCCAGCAATAAGACAGTGCCTCTGGTAGGCTGTCAGTGTTCCTCCGCTTTTAAAACTCCCTAACAAGGTGAGCGAAACCATTCCAAGAACACTATTGTCAAGAGACACCTTTGAACTGATCTATCCTGCAGGATAACCCCCAGAAAGGTAGAGGAAAAAAAATAACTTTCATATGTTTGTGGCCACACAGTGCAGCTCTGACTTCTGAACATTTTTCCCCAATTATTTTTGTAAAGTATTGATCGCAATTTAATTTTGCAGTCCCAACATGAGAGGCGCTTCATGCTGAAATGTCTCACAGGAGAATGTAATCAGGGTCTAGCCCGAAGGTGAAGCACGCGGACGCGGGCTTTCCTCCGTTCCTCCCCTCTTCGTCGGCGCGGGCATTGGAGCAGAGGGCATTCACAGGCAGATTAATTTTTGACGATGGGATCGATGGAAGATGCTTTTTTTTTCCTCTTGACATTGAGTCATCTAATTTGCTGTTTATCTTTGGCTTATTGAGTTTTGAGCATTGTTAAATCATACCTCTCAGCTGTTTAATTTCAGATGTGAATTTTGAATTCCCCTCTTGTACTTGGGCATAACTCTTTTACCTAAAACGAACAGGATGATGGGCCTTTTTTTTTGACACTGGGTTACCGCTTTGGAGTCTGTTAAGTACTCCAAGGTAATGTTATAGTACCTTCTAGCCTTTTCTCTTTGCTTGTGGCCATAGATCAGCTCACCTCTAGGGAAATCAGGACTTGGCATCATTATTATCCCTAGACCCTTCATCTGGCCTCCCTTGTTTCCTGACTCCAAGGCTTGATGAAGTGCCACGATGTATGAACACCTTATCTCAGGTCTCATAATTAACCCCTTCATAACAGAGGCTGAAGGAATTCTTTTTCTTGTGAACTGCTGGTTTAGTAGCGACAGTTCTTTACAGTAAACATGTGGATTTACCAGTTTCAATCCTGTTTGGCCTGTAAGATTTGAATGTTATCAGTATGCTGAGAGGTATAAGAAAAATGTTTTATACCCTGGAAAACTTGGCTTTATAAAACCAGTATTCTAAAAAAAAAAAAAAAAAAAAAAGAAAGAAAAAGAACAAGGGAAAAATGTCTAACAACTATGTCTCACAACACCACCACATTAATACATCTGGACAATCTCCACAGCAGCAATTGTATGTTAGATGTTATTCAGCCTGTCCATTTCCTGGGCCAGGTCATAAATATACCAAGTTAATAAAAAAGACTAAAAGGGGTGCTTTTTTTATGTTTGAAAGATGAATGGTATACTTTTAAAAAATTAGTGGAAAATTAAATTAAATATATTAAAATGTACCTCTGGATTTGAATTTAACAATAAGGCCACATTTCAGTCTTAATTAATTAGTTAATTAATTAACTAATTAATTAATCAAAGCCACCCTATGCCATATGTCAAGCCTCTCATGGTCTTGCTTTAACAGAAAGATGTTTTCTGTACTATCAGAACAGCCCAGGGGCCAGCTGTTTCTCAACTTCTACCTGGTTTTGCTAACTACTTGGGTTCTCTAAGCAAACCAGCTTCCTCATTAGTCAGATTAGAAAATGCAAAAGAAATATTTAGGCGCGTGATACAGAAGCGGTGACATTTTGGAATAGAATGATGCATGTTTGTCTTTCTCTCTCTCCTACATCTCGCCTCCTCTGTAATGGGTGGGTGTCTGTTATTGGTCTCGGTGATACAATCAGTGTATAGCCACGATCATTCATTTGTGTTAACTTTGATTAGCTGTTGGTATTTAAAAAGCATCTTATAACTGTGTATTAAGAAGCACTCCTTTGATGCCATTTTGTACATTGTTTAAATAGCTCCAGAAACTGGCCCGTATCTCTTCCTTGAAGTTGCTCTCATTTCCTCCTAGCCTTTATGTAATCGTTGGGAGTGATCAAGACTGAAACCTGCTTTCAGATAAGTATTCATGCCGCTGCTTAGCTCCCTCCGATTCTCCACATCTCTGTGGGAGGGCCTCTCACAGCCCGATGTCCTGAGCCCTGTGAGAGAAGTAGAGTCTGAATGCTGGGATATGAGAATTTCTACATAGAGACAGTATGCTTTAATTGTGTGTGTGTGTGTGTGTGTGTGTGTGTGTGTGTGTGTGTTTAATTCTAAATCAGCTTTATCTCCTTTTACTGTGTCCTACGAAGTGATAATTTTCTTCCAGGCAACAAAGTAAACCTTTGAATCCTTGCCCTGTCACCATCTCCTTTCTCCTGCGTTGGGACCTTATGTTGCTGTTACAGACCCTGTCAGTGGACTTGGTGGAAGTGTCTCTGCTCTTCAGCTGACGCTACTGCTGAAGATAAGTTACTGTGGAAAAAGGCACACAGAGATTGTCTGCTCCAGGGGAGCATATATGACTTGTGACTGCAAAACAAATTTGAACATTAACATCTTTATCCATAAACATTAGATCTGTGTAGCCATATGACTCTACTGAAACATTTTAGGTAAGAAATGGTTAACTCACCAGCAGGAAAAAAGTCAATTTCCAAAACTGTGAAAGGAAGAGTTAGAACACAGGGCTCTATTGTCCAAAAGTATGTTTTTCCTCAGGAATAAGCTCTGCTTGCTGACAACATCAGGGCCAAGTGCTTCTAGGCTTCAGGCCAGGGTTAAGGAGAAACTCCTTAGAATGGATCACATCATCATATCAGCTCTTACACACACGCGCACACACACGCACACACACACACATGCACACACATGGGGGGGCAGACAGACAAACAGATATACATATGCAAAGAGAGACACACAGAAAGAGACACAGATATAGGGAGACAGAAAGGGAAGGAGACAGAGAGACCTACAGGTACACATACATATACACACAGAGAGACAGAAACAGAGAGAGACAGAGGGAAGGAGACAGACAGACAGATACACAGAGACACACACAAAGTCACACACAGACACACACAGATATACACAGGAACACACAGAGAAACAGAGACAGGGGAGAGAAACAGAGAGACAGAAACAGAGAGACCTAAACACACACACACACACAAAGAGAGAGAGAGAGAGAGAGAGAGAGAGAGCAAGAGAGAGACAGAGAGAGAGACAAAGAGAGAGCAAGAGAGAGAGAGAGACAGAGAGAGAGAGAGCAAGAGAGAGAGAGACAGAGAGAGAGAGCCAGAGAGAGAGAGCCAGAGACAGAGACAGAGAGAGGAAGGAAGAGGGAGAGAGAAACAGAGAAACAGAGAGAGAAACAGAGAGGAAGGGAGACAGACAGTATACACACAAACACACTGACATGCATACAGACACACACACACACACACACACACACACACACACACACTAGGTGGGGGTGGATCTGGTACATGGAGAATAGTGTGCCTGTTTCTATTTAACTTGTTGGGCCGGTTTCACATATTCACGAACCAGTGCTGGTCAGTTTCACCAAATTCAAACTCAAAATTCGAAGACAGTTTACTTCTCTCAAACACGTAGCCTGTTGCTGAGCTACCTACACCTGAAACTTCCTCCCCAGATACTACTGCACTCGGATGGGGGCGGGGGGGGGCAATCCCATGGGATTCCTCTGCTGTCCACCTTGTTTTCTGAGACAGAGTCCCTTCTCTGGCTAGAAAGCTAGGCAGCAAGCTATGAGGATCTTCCTGTCTCTGCCTCCCAAATGCTGAGGCTATAAATCCTTCCTGGGCTCTGGCAAGATATTTTCAGATTGAAACATTTTGTTCTCATTTCCTGTGTGTTTTGGAGCAATTTATGAAACCAAATGCTGTAAGTATAAGTATAGCTTGCATACTTAGGTCAGATATTGCAAATATGGATATGAAGTGTAGTCAAATGTTGGTTGCATATCTGCAGATCTTGACAGTAAATAACTCAGGGGCAAAACAATTACCATAGAAATATTTAAACTCTTCAGTGTCTATTTATGTCCTTGCTGCAACTCCTTTAATATCTGCTGCAACTTTGAGCGTAAATGACAGCCACCTGACTATCACAGATGAGGATATTCCTGAAGAAGAGCATTTGCAGATTATGGAACTATGGGCTGGAGAGGCGGGCTCGGTGGTTGAGAAAACTGGCTGCCCATGCAGAGGATCCATCCGGGTTCAGTTCCCAGCACCACCTCCATCTGTTTGGAACTCTTGGTTTCAAGGGGTGTGCTCCCTTCCTCTGGCCTTCAAGGTGTTGTGGCTATGTGCTGCACAGATATATTTGAAGCTGAAGATCGTTTAAAATAAAAAAGTGTCATAGAGGAGGTAATTTAGCGATCTTAATCAGGAAGCCGTATTTGCAAGGAAACTAAGTAAGCTACACAAAGCTACCTGGCCCAACCCCATTTTAGAGTTGGCCTAATGTCCAGGATGCCCCTTGCTTTCTCCCATCCGGTTCCCTAGTGGGAGTGTGTTGCTTGGAAAATATCATTAACTTTCCATCAAAATGATCTCACCATGATGCTGAAAGAAATCAGACCATGCATGAGGAACTTAGTACAAGGAAATAGTAAGAACTTTTCCTTTGGAAAGAATCAAATAAAGCCCCAAATACACAAACAATTTAAGATTCTGATATTTAAAAATAGAAGCATGATTTAACCCCACCATTGGGGTCTGGCCATAAACTAAGTGCTTGGACTCTTAAATTTGGATTCATTTTATCACAGTAAGTTAGACAAAGTAGTTATAATAACAAACCAGTCTTATGACGTAAGTCCAAAGAGCTAAGTCCTAACCCTTATTTTATGTGTTCTATGAGGGTGACTAGGAAAGGAGCAAGCCCTGTTTGGATTGCACAACATCGTAAACCTGAGTCATGATGGTTATGCTTATACATAAGAAATGGGTTCTGGCAGTGGGTATCTTCCCCTCATAGTTTACAATTTATTTTTATTTATATGTATGCGTGCATGTCCATTCATAGATATGCATACCTGTGTTCAGGTTCTCAAGAAAGCCCAAGAGAGGAGGCAGATTCCCCTGGAGCTGGATCATACACTTAGGAACCAACCAACTGAGTTCTGAGAGCTGAACTCAGGTCTTCTACCAAAGCAAATGCTCAGCCATTTATCAAACCCCTAAACCTACATTTTATCACTGTTACCAAGCCTCATCCTTTTCATGCAGATACTTGGGGTCAAAAAAGCTATCTCTGGAAAGCAGTTTCTGCCAAATCTACAATCATCTACAAAGTGTTGGAACTATGGATTCCAAACCAACCAGAGCAGAATTCCTCACATAAAATGGATGGAGACATTCTAAGTTCTTGCTCAGTTAATATAGGTGTCTCCCATATTCATCTTGAGATGCTTGAATCATCTAGTTTACATCACACTTAACACTATCTTATATTATGTCTCTTTGTGGTCACTCTGTAGCTACAGGATTTTCAAATACATACCAGAGCAAGAATGCATTTTAAAGCCCTACAAAGTTTGCCATTCCACAGTACAGCTTTTCAATAATTCAGAGAGGACTCTTTGCAATTGAGTTAAAAAATCCACTTGAACTTGACTCCTTAAATCTTGCAGTACTGTGTGTGTGTGTGTGTGTGTGTGTGTGTGTGTGTGTGTGTGTGTGTATGTGTGTGTGTGGCATTTGTGTATTTGTGTTGGCATTTGTGTGAAGTGCATGTGAATGGTATATAGACCTTACCTTAGTGTGTTTGTGTGTGTGTGTGATATATTGGTATATGTGTGTTGACATTTGTGTATTTGTGTGAACATATGTATGTTCATGGTATGTGGATCTCTGTGTGTGTGTGTGTGTGTGTGTGTGTTTCTACCTGTGGAGGCTTGAGGTTGGTTGGTCTTAGAGTATTCTGTCATTCACCTTCTCACTGTGACATGTGTCACAGTTGAACACTAACCAGTTTTACTAGTCTCTACATTCAGCTTGGTCCATTGTGTGCCAACCATCCCAATGCTAGGATTACATGCAGGCATTTCAACTTGGCATTTTTGTGGGTCCTGGGGCATCTGGATTCTAATCTTCATTCTTATGCATCAAGTGTTTTTTCTCCAAAGCCATCTGCTCAACGCAGCATCAAAAAAAAAAAAAAAAAAAAAAAAAAAAAAAAAAAAAAAAAAAAAAAAACCGTGTAGGATTGAGCAGGAAAAGACGAGTTACATGGAACCGTTGACTAAAGCTGATGGTCAAGTATGGGAAACAAGCAGTTTAAGTACACAGAGCCAAGGTATCATGAGCCATTATGCTAATTTGGGTATATGGTCACATGTCGACCCTTCCTTTCCCAGCCGAACATGAAACAGGAAGACTGAGTCTGTAGGTCTAGATATTTTTACTTGGTTCACATCTGATTACTGGGTTGCTACAACTACCAGACTTTATATATAATAGGGATTGAAAAGTCACCAGGAAGCTCTATCATGCGCATCTCCAGGTTTTCCGTCTTGTTGTATAGCTTGTGAGATATTTATTGTGCTCATTCTAATACTGGACACTGGTGTGGCTTTTGCAATCAACTTGATGACAGAAATGCATTGCAGACATCACCTTACTTGATTTTTTTTCAAGCTATTTTCAGAAGAGTCAGAAAAGGAATAAATATTCCTGTCTAGAAATCCACAACTGAAGGCTTAAGGAGGCCGTGTTGTCTATCAAGTCTGTAAAAACAGGAATACAAGATCAACTTATATTCTTGTCTTGGCTAAGCCACCCATTCCTCCTGGTCATATTACCCAGTTTAGTGTCTACCACCCATAGACAGTCATAGGTAAGGCATTCTGTGCTAGACAGCTGGAGGCAGGGGAAGATATGGGGGCATGAACTTGCATAGGAAGAAGCCTTTTGTAGAGCTCAAAGACACTAGAAATCAAAGCAAAGCCAGTATCCAGAAAATCAACAGAAATACTCTCAAAAGGACAAAACAAAAGAAAGATCCTGTATTTATTAAGTGACTTTTTCTCTCTCCTAATGTCATATCAAGTCCATCATTTATTGATCTGTTCTCCTCGAAGTATTACCAATTCGTGATAGCTCAACAATCCCATGTGATCAGCTTAGTTTGTAATCATCCTGTCTTTGATAAGAGGCAAGGCCTAACGGAAGGAATAGGAGGTGCCTTGGAAGGTAGAGAAACAGTGACGCGGATTCAGGGACTCTTCTCATCGGTTGGCCCACACGGGTATCCAGGCTTAAGTGAACATGGTGGTTTTCCCTGAATAACGGGGGCATGAAGACCCACGCTGTGGACACATGGACAGGGGATGGAGCTTGGGTTGGAAGGATGAATGGCACTTTGCTTTAACAGCCATCTGACACTGGCCTGGATGGAGGCCATCAGCACCTCTCTGCTGGATCCTCACACACCACAGTAAGCATTTCCAACCCTAAAAACTCAGAAAAAGAAAAGGACCTACATCCTAAACCACTCATGGATCTCTCATTCTTCTCAGAGCTCTTAGAATTTGATCTAGCTATTTCCCCCCCGGGCCTTTCTTTCTTTCTTTCTTTCTTTCTTTCCTCCTTCCTTCCTTCCCTCCCTCCCTCCCTCCCTCCCTCCCTCCTTTCTTTCTTTCTTTCTTTCTTTCTTTCTTTCTTTCTTTCTTTCTTTCTTTCTTTCTTTAACACACAATTTCTCTCCAAGCGTCCCACTTTCTTTTACTCTGTCTCGCTGTCAAATTCTTTGGAAACAACTTTCCTCCTTCCCAAGGAACTCAGAGCACATGAAATACTGGCCATCTTCACTGCAGAGGGTTCTGTATGTTTGTCACAGTCCCTGGCACACTAACTGGCTGCCCAGTTGACAGTACTAACTCCAGTACTAAAGGGGAAAAAGTCATTGACTCTGTGCTGGGCCTGTAATGGTGCTTGAGAACGTAGTGGAAATGTTATATTTTCAACAAGGGCACTCACAAGGCTAGTATTTGAATCCACTACTAATTCTCTATCTGAGATTAACAGATGTATAATTATTGTACCACACTTTCTCATCTTGACATACATGTATGCCTTTGTAGAGGTGAATGTACTGATAGTATATTCAGGTAACTGGTTGATGTTTTTATTGTTTGTGCTAAATGATCAAAATTGGGGAGGGGGGATTGGGACCAGTCATTCCCTCAGCAAAATGTTTGGGCTTGTGTTATTTGTCACAACACAAAGGAGCTGGCATTTGGCTTATGGAATAAGTTGGAAATCTGTAATTGTAAATTTGTACTGATTTAAATGAAATCAAAACTCAAAGTGTGAAACTATCCAAATAAATATAATTTTCCCCAAACTGCTTTGATATGAAAAGAGACTCTTTGGCATAGCTCCAATTAACTATGTGAGTCACCCAGACAGAAGCAAGAAGACTTCATCCATCTGATTATAAGTCTCTGCAAATAGCAGAGGCTCACTGAGCGTCATTGCTGCTTTGTCTGCAGTGGGCATCTTCACAACCTCAGCAAACAGAATGAAGTGATTCTGTCACTTGTAGGGCCAGATCCACGTTCCCAGGCCTTAAAGTCCCCTGGATCTGTTTAGTGTACTGAGGAGAGACCGTGTGAGGCACATTAATCAGAGGTGAGTTTCATATTAACTCTACTTTTTCTACAGAGCACAGTTTCATCTTTGCGTCTGTGTCGGTTGTACACATGTTTACATGTATGTGTGTGTGTGCGTACATGCAGCGGCAGATACACCTGTCTTGTGTGCTTTGGATGTCTGAGCTCAGTTTTGGTTGTTACTCATGAGCTGTCTGCAGTTTTTTTCATCTTTAAACAGGAACTTTCACTGGCACTGATTATCAATGAATCCTCAGGATCTGACGGTCTCTGCCTTCCTTGTTCTGGGTTCACCATATTGGTCTCTGTACATGGATGGGGCAGATCAAGCTTCAGTTCTCAGACATGCACTGCAGGCACTTGAGTGACTGACCCTAACCCCCCAGGCCTACATACTCAATATATTCAAACATGATGCATATTTACTTATGATGCCACTGGTGGTTCTAATCTATACTTGTTAAGTTCAGGGTTATTTTTCAGGTCTTTGTTGTGTAAAATGCAAAGCTTCTGTTTCATAGTCTTCCATCCTTAACCACCCCTGGTCTTCCTGCTTCCCTTCATGGTATTACCTACCTGCCAAACACTGTTACAAATTTAGCCCTCAAACAAACAGAAACTTTAGGGTACTTCACAGCAGAAGAAATACACAAAGATCTAGGCGTTTTCTAGAACCCGCTCTCTTACTGACTATATAAACCCTCAGACTGAGAAATGAGATTTCGTGTGTTATAGATCTTCTTACAAACAAGAAATAGGTTATTCACTCAATGGACAGAGGTAGTGGAGGTTGCTAAACACATAGGCCCACCCCAGACAGACGTCTAGCTCCAGATATTTGCACAGACACAAAGCAGACCCAATGGGTTGGAGCTCCCCAGCCCAGGCCAGAGTGAGCTATTTCACAGCGAGCCTAATGTAAGAGGTAAGTGATTTCAAGGAATCCGCCCCTCATTATCTGAATGAAGGAACTTCTTCCAGCACTGGGCATATATCAAATGTCTCCCAGCAAGATTACAGCTTCACTTACAGGAAGAACACGGTCTTTTTGCCCATGAGGTGATAAATTGTCTGTACCAGCAACAGAGAAGACTTGGAGAGTGAATAAAGAAATGTCGCTAAGCATCTCTTAGGCATGTCATAAAAGGTCATATTCAATATAATTCATATATTAAAGTGATGTCTGTGAGGGTTAGGGAAGAGGAGCAAAGAAAAGCCAAGCTTGTAGCACTAATTCAGGCAAGACTTCCCACTAGCTGTTCTCATCTCGGAACTCAGGCCAAGGGATTATGGGTACTCATCACCCAGCGACACCCGGAACATGGCAATGACATTGGTTATTAGCAGTTGGGAGGGTCTGAAATCTTTTTTTAAACAGACAACTGAGGTTTAAATACAAACTCGGCATTGAAGTTAAAGACCTGAAAGCTGAGCAAGTCTTATGTAGCTGAGGTTTTATTTGACAATTAGGGATTCTTCACACCACTGACTTCCCTTTCTTTTATCCATCCATCCATCCATCCATCCATCCATCCATCCATCCATCCATCTATCCATCCATCCATCCATCCATCTATCTATCTACCTATCTATCTATCTATCTTGCCATTTTGTGGTTATAAAGTTAGAGTTGTAACGAATGCCTTTTTTGTGGGTGTTACTCTGTTAGATAGGGGAGGGGAGAGAGAAGGGAGGAAGGGAGAAAGAGAGAGGGAGAGAGAGAGAGGGGGGAGAGGGAGAGGGAGAGAGAGAGAGGGATGGAGAGAGAGAGACATAAAGCAGAGCATACAGGCGGAGAAAATGGCAAAATGGTATCTCCGAAAGAAAAGAAAAAGGAAAAGTTAAGTGAGCCAGAAGAATTTCTCTGGTTTTTTGAGACTCGGAAGTCCAGTGTGACCTTGTAATCAGGGAGCCAGGTTGGTAGAATGCGCAGAAGCCAAATGTGAGCTGGACGCGTGCCAGCACAAATGCACAGAGGTGCTTCTCGGTGAAGCATTGTTTCTGTGAGCAAATGCCAAGGCTGGCCCTGGGCTAATTGAAATGAGCAGCTGCGTGGGTCACGTAAGTATCAGGAGTGAGCATTAGCCGGTGCAAGGGCCACAGGCTCTCCCTCTGTCAGTAGCGAAGGAGACAGGTGAAGACTTTCGCTTATCATCCAAAAATGTGAAACTTCAGGCTCCAACTGAAAGCAGCCCATGGCATTTCCAGCTTCTATCAATGAGTGTCGGGTGCCTGCAGCTTCCCCAACTCAAAGTCGGCCAAGAAGAAAACAGGCACTGTGGCTTCTGTGGATGTTCTGCAGGACAGAAATGTTGGGAGCTCTGGGCAGAGACAGTAGCTTTTCCAGTACCCACTGTTTCCAGAAGTTGTTTTCTTTCAAGAGGCCTTTGGTAGGGGCAAGATGCTGTCTCTCTCATTTCTGATTCTGGGTAACACCAATGTAACTTTGCTAGCTTGGGGTGTGAGAGAGTACCGAGGCTATCCCTGCCAAGTTGTTTCATTTCCTCTGAGTCTGGGCTAAACTAAAAGGATTGTTGGGCATTAAAAAATTAGCATGCTCCCACAACTTCAGATCGGTCCAAAGGAAGAACCCATAAGGGTGGCTAAATGATTCATCAAAGCTACAGGGTTACAGTTTAGGTCACAGATATTTCCTACTTAGGTTAACTAATGTGTGGGATTATTTGTTATTTGTTTTCTACAGAGGAAGAAATGAGGTTGGGAACTCTTGTATAGAATCACAACCCTGATGTCATTATCAGGGACAAGGAGTGTTTGGGGTCTGCCAAGGATTCCTCTCTGTCACTGGCTCTTATTCTAAACAACTTGGAATTCTGCCATTTCCAGAGGCGAGATTAGATAGAACCCTTTCTCCTCTTCCCCCGCTATCACCTTAGCATATTGACACGACTCCTGTTTTGCAAAATGTCTTATTCATTTTATTTTATCCTCCGAGTACAAAACAATACCGAAAGAATAAAAGGCTTAGTTTTTGTATCAATATTCAGATATTCTTAAAAACCAAGCTTAACGATACACAGCTCACCTCAGACCAGCCTCAAATCCCATGAGAGATAATTAATAAAGTGAGTAAGAAATATGTCTTTCAGTTGACTCTCAGGTGATGCTCAAGGGGACACAGTAGCTTAGAAACTTCTTCCTCCACAGACTCCCCCCCCCCACTTTTGTTCTTGGATATTCTCTGCATTTACATTTCAGATGTTATCCCCTTCCCCCAATTCCATTTCCCCTCCCCCTCCCATTGCATCCATGAGGGTACTCTCTTTCCCCTTTTTCCTCCCAGGTCCTTCCCTTCCTCCCCCCCTTGTGGTTGCTTTCTTCTCCATCCCAAGTGGGACTGAGGCATCCTCACTTGGGTGGCCCTGTAAGCAGACAAGCAATCTCAAGAAACCTGGACCCCTGAGATCTCTCAGACACTGGGTCACCAACCAGGCAGCGTACACCAGCTGATATGAGGCCCGAGACACATATACAGCAGAGGTCTCTGGGGTCTGGATTCAGTCAGAGAAGATGCACCTAACCCTCAAGTGACTGGAGGCCCCAGGGAGTTTAGAGGTCTGGCAGAGTAGGTGAGGTGGGAACATCCTCATGGAGACAGGAGAGGTGGGGAGGAGGTATGGGGTGTGGAACTGTAGGAAGATGGACTGGGAGGGGAACAAAATCTTGAGTGGAAGTAAAAAAACAGTCTTTAGCTTGTGGTTTTTCTGGACTGATGGAATAGTGATATACAATAAGCCAAAAGAATAACCATGAAGGACAAACAATACAAAGGACAATCTCCATATTACAGAGCAACTAACCTGGAAGCACGGGGGTTCCCAGAGGCTGAACCACGCACCAAGGTTCACACACAGGCTGGACCTAGGCTGCCCTGTCCCCTGCATATATGTAGCAGATTCCAAGCTCTGTCTTCATACGGGTCCCCAACAACTGGAGCAAGGGGCCGTCTCTAACTCTATTGCCTGCCGGAGGAACCTGTTCTCCTAGCTGGGCCACCTTGTCTGGCCGCAGTGGGAGAGGACTTGCCTAGTCCTGAAGAGACTGGATATGCCAGGATGTGTTGGTACCCAGAAGGGGCCTCCCCCACTGCTTAGAGGAATGGAGATGGGGGAGGGTCTATATGAAGGAAAGACTGGAGGGAGGGAGCTGCTATCAGGATATAAAATGAAGAAATAAATTAATTAGCAGTAAAAGGGATGCATAAAAAATGATGTGATCCAAGAGGAGTGTTTGAGATAAAGGTACGCTTTATTTCTCCATGTTCTCTGCCGTTGTGTTTCTACTTTATGAACCCACAGACTCAGACTAAACCTCACCAGTCCATGCTGCCTGAAGCCCCTGAGGTAGGTACATTTCTGGCAAGTGTCTTTCTTTTCCTTATGCACTTTTAGGTGTGGTGGGTAGGAAGAGTGATGTAAGATGTAGAGGCAGAATGAGCTGTTGGTGTAGGTAAGGGTTGAGGCTTTTTAAAAGGACAGGCACTGACCTCTCTGAATCAAATCCTACAGAACAGTGGGTTTTCATCCCTTAAGTACACATCGAGGCTTATTTTTAAAAGGGTTTGCTTTGTAATTTTTCTTTCCCTGATGGTTAGAACACCTTAGATGTGTGGGTTTCTTTCTGAGTTATCATGCATATGGTCCACTCTAGTCCAGAGCCTTCCTGTGTCCTTACTAATCATACTTTGAGAACTTTGACCTTTAATTCACTGCTGGTCTCTGTTGTCCTTTCTGTAAGCTCTCCTTCTGGGACTTTTGTTTTTCAGTGGTCCAATAACTCTTCTTTGGTATGTTCATTTGGTCTCTTCATTGCCTTAAATATCTCTTCTTTTTTTTTTTTAAATGGATATTTTCTTTATTTACATTTTAAATGTTATCCCTTTCCTACTTCCCCTCCACAAACTTATCTCCTCCCCCTTCCCCCTGCTTCTATGAAGGTGCTCCCCACCCACCCACTCCCACTCCCTGTGCTGGCACTCCCCTACACTGGGGCATAGAACATTTATAGAAGCAAGGACCTCTCCTCCCAGAGATCTCTGACAAGGCTATCCTCTGCTATGTATGTGGCAGGATCCATGGGTCACTCCATTTGTACTCTTGTTGGTGGTTTAGTCCCTGGGAGCTCTGGGGGTCTGGTTGGTTAGTATTGTTGTTCTTCCTACGGGGTTGCAAACACCTTAAGCTCCTCTAGTCCTTTCTCTAACTCCTCCATTGGCGACCCTGTTTTCAGTCCAGTGGTTGGCTGTGAGCCTCTGTATTTGTCGGGCTCTGGAAGAGCCTCTCAGGCTCCTCTTGGCAAACACTTTTTAGCATCCACAATAGTGTCTGGTTTTGGTGACTGAATATGGGATGGATCCAGGGACTGCCTTTCCTTCAGTCTTTGCTCCACATTTGTCTCCGTATTTCCTCCTGTGAGTAATTTTCCCCCTTCTAAGAAGGACTGAATCATCCACACTTTGGTCTTCCTTCCTCTTGAGGTTCATGTGGTCTGTGAATTGAATCTTGGGTATTCTGAGCTTTGGAGCGAATATCTACTTATCAGTGCATACCATGTGTGTTCTTTTATGATTTGGTTATCTCACTCAGGATGGTATTTTCTAGTTCCATTCATTTGCCTAAGAATTTCATAAAGTTATTGTCTTGAGTAGCTGAGTATTACTCAATATTGTAAATGTACCACATTTTCTGTATCTATTCCTCTGTTGAATGATATTTGGGTTTGTTCCAGTTTCTGGCTATTATAAATGAGGCTGCTATGAACACAGTGAAGCATGTGTCCTTCTTATATAATGAACCAGCTTTTGGGTATATGCCCAGGAGTGGTCTAGCTGGGTCCTCAGGTAGTACTAATGTCCAGTTTTCTGTGGAACCACCAGACTAGTTTCCGGAGTGGTTGTATCAGCTTGAAATCTCCCCAGCAACAGAGGAGTGTTTCTCTTTCTTCACATCCTTGCTAGCATCTGCTGTCACCTGAGTTTTTGATCTTAGTCATTCTGACTGGTGTGAGGTGGCTAAATATCTTTTCTTTTCAGCCTCTACCTATTGTCTAGTATTTAAAAAGTTGCTTTTTGCATTCGTGTGTATGTGGTATGCATGTACTACTGTCACAGATGCTGAAGGTTGCCAGTGTTTCCCTGGATCAGTCTCTACCTTATGTATTGAGGCAGGCTCTCTCACGCGAACCCAGAACTTGCTGGTTTCTATGGCTTAACTAGTCAGCTTGCTCCAGGGAGGCCCTAATTCTGGAATTGTAAGTGGGCAGGCATACTCACCAGGCACTCTGAAATTCTGCACTCCAATACTCACGATTGCATAGCCAAGCATTACCCCGTGAGCGATCTCTTCAGCCCCCAGTCTTTGGATTTTACCATATACCCAATGGAAAACTGACATCATTCAGATTCCTCCAAGTGGACCTGCAACAAAATGAAATATTGTATCTACTATGGTCATCAGTTAATAACTAGCTCCCATTAATTCATTAGCTATAAGTTTGTTTAATATGTACAACTACTGACTAACTACACCCTGAAGAACATATCTGGGGAGTGTGATGATGCCGAGCAGTCTGGGGGGGGGGGTTGTGAGAGTTCTACAGAGCACTGCATATACAGATGATTTGTTCAGTTGTACAGTGTCCTTTCAACATGGAGATATGGGCACACGTGTTCATTTGTGAGACACAAGAGACAATTAAGACACACTAACATCTTTCTATTTCCTTCATAACATGTCTTAGTAACAGACAATGGACCTGGGTCACAGTGCAACCAGATGGGTTACCAGTGGATTAGCAAACTTCATGAATCAGAGTATATTTTTTAACCAGAAAATAAAATGGCCCTTGATATGTCATCTACAAAATTCCAACAATATGTGGTCTGGTATTCATTAACAACAGATTCATATATTCCACACCAGGCTGTGGTGACTCCCGAGCCCCAAACTGAAAAAAAAAAGTGTGAGAAGCATAAGAAATGTTTTGAGAAAAGCCACCAAGATTATCTAAGTTTTAGAAAAGTAAGGCCTCTGAGGAAAGGTCAGAGGCTGGGGATTACTCTGGATGAAGAATGATTTTGAGATGATCTGTGAGTATTTTGAGTTTTCTCATTCAGAGAACAGTTTGTTAAGCACCTTTTCTTCTCTGTTACCACTAGAGGCTAAAAGTGAAGCAGAAAGGATTTAGGCTTGCAGGGAGAGAAACCACGAGGAAGACCATCCAGCTGGCCCCTTCTGCTGCCTGGCTAGCATCTCAGGGCCTCAGTATGTGCTCCTGTGGTTCTTCTGGGGACCAGGAACACAGTAGCTTTCTCTCTTGCTTTCATGGAGTCCACAGAAGGATCTAGTATAGAGATATTTAACTTAAACTGTTAAAGAAAAGTGATTTGACCCATTTAGGTTTTTGGGTTATTCCCCCCACCCCCCTAGTACAAGGGATCAAATCTAGAGTTTCCCACAGTCTAAGAGAAGCTCTACACAGGTGAGCTACACTTTCAACCTCCTGCCTTGAATTTTGTACTCAGAAGAAAATGATAGTCATCAACAACCCTGAAATTATATTCTATTGTTGTATTTCATATTGTGAAAATAAAAACAGGATGGACCCAGGAAATAAAATGTCTAAAATTGTCAGTTTCATTAGTTATAATTGCATAGTAATTTTTTTGGAATTTTTATATTTTTTAATGTTATTGACTTTACACCCAGATCTCTGACCCCTCCAAGCCCCCTTTCATAAATGCCCTCTCCTGTTTCCCTCTCTGTTCTAAGAGAGTGGGAGTCCCTCTGGTTATCCCCCTAGCCTAGCACATCAAGTCTCTTCAAGGCTAGGTGCATCTTCTCCCACTGAGGTCAGACAAGACATCCCAGTTAGGGGACCATATTCCACAGACAGGCAACAGCTTTAGGGACAGCTCCTGCTTTAGTTGTTGTGGGACCCACATGAAGACTTGTGCTTCATTATCTGCTACATACATGTGAAGGGTCCGGGAACAGGCTGTATATGTTCTTTGGTTGGTAGTTCAGGCTCTGAAAGCCCTCGAGGTGAGTTGACTCTATTTGTCTTTCTGTGGAAGTCCTGTCCCCTTGGGGGACCCTTAATCTTTCCTCTAACTCTTCCATAAGAATCCGCAAGCACCATCCAATGTTTGGCTGTGGGTCTCTTCATCTGTTTTGGTTAGCAGCTGGGTGGGGAAACTCAGTGGAAGGATAAGGACACCAACCCAGCCACAAAACTTTCTACCCAAATTAGTCTGGTCTAAAAGAAATGCAAGGACAAAGATGGAGCAGTGAGTGAAGGAATGGCCAACCAATAACCAACCCAACTTGAAACCTATCCCAATCAAATACCAATCTCTGACGCTATTAATGATACTCTGTTTTGCTTGTAGACAGGAGTCTAACATAAAAGTCCTCTGAGTGGCTCTATTCGGCATCTGACTGAAACAGACTGAGATAACCACAGCCAAACACTGGACTGAGGTTGGAAACTCTTATGGAAGGGTTGAGGGAAGAATTAAAGACCTTGACGCGTTTAGGAACCCCACAAGCAGACCAATAGAGCCAACTAACCTGGACCTCTCAGAGGTCTCAGAGCCTGAGCCACTAACCAAAGGCCATACATGGATTGGAAATTGTTGCTGACATCCCTTTCAACCCAAATCGCCAATTTGTTGCAATATCCTCTTCAACTCAAATAAACCCATTCAATGAAAACAGAACAAAGTAATTAGGAAAACAAGCTGCTTGTCTATTTTGGGCAGATTTACCACTACACTCTCTATTCCCCTCCTAGGAGATCCCTTACCACTTGCTGTTAACCCTCTTCTGTTCCCCTTCCTCCTCTCCTTCCTTCCTCTGACTTCTCCTCTTCCCTTTTACTCCCCGTTTTCTCTTCTTTTTTTCCACCTCCTCTCCCTGTCCAATCATGTATTGACTTAACATAAATCCACAGGGAATAAGTCCCTGGCACCTATTTAGCAGATATACAACTCAGTCTCCATGTGGGCTCCCAACAACTAGAGAGAAGGAGCTCCCTAAAACTGTAGCCTGTCTGTGGTATCCATACCCCCAATAGGGCTTGCTTTGGCTGGCCTCAGTGGGAGAGGATATGCCTAATCCTACAGACACTTGATGTGCCAGGGTAGAGAGATACCCAGGGAGGGGGACACACTCTTGGAGAGAAGGGGAAGGGGCGAGGGAGGGTCACTGTGGTGGGAGAATCTTGAGGGGGCATCATTTGGTATGTAAATAAGTAAATATATAAAATAAAAAATAGTCATAGGAGGCAGATAGGGTGCGAGAGGGGATGGGGGAAATGGAGACGAGGTTTGGATCAGGTCACAGAAGAGTGGAAGGAGAGAGGGTCAGAGGGCCAGGAGAATTAATGGAAATCTGCAGCTGGCCAGAGTGGGAAAGGTGACACCTGAGATGGGGCAGGCTCCCAGGAATCAGTGGTGGTACCTTTAGTTGAGACCCATAGCAGAGGAGATAAGGAACCCAAAGAGGGCACCTCCTATAGCCAGCCAGCCAGGAACCCCAGCTGAGCAATGGGCACACCAACCCACCAACAAAACTTTCAATCCAAAATGTACCCTGACTACAAGAAATTCAGGGAAGGGGGATGGAGCAGAGACTGGAGAATGGCCAGCCAATAACCAGCCCATCTTGAGATGCATCCCATGGGTAAGCACCAGTCCCTGATATGATAATTGATACTCTGCTATGCTTGCAGTCAGGAGCCTAGCATATTATTTTCCCAAAAAACCATGCATTTAGTTTTATTTATGAGTAGTTTGTTTTCTCTCTCTCCCTCCCTCCCTCTGTGTGTGTGGGTGTGTGTGTGTGTGTGAGTGAGTGCATGTGGGTGTGTGTGTACCACATGTGTGTCTAGAACCTGTAGAGAGGGCTTTGGATGCCCTCAGACCAGAGTTACAGATGATTGTAACTACCACATAGGAACTAGGAATCAAACCCAGATTATTGACAAGACACATTCTCTCCAGCCCATTTCAAGTGAAATGGTTTGAGGGGGTGAAAGAAGCAAAAGAAAAGTTCTTGGTTATCATCAAGTTTTGTTAGAAACATTGATAATTCTGACTAGAGTTGTGTCTATGTGTCAAACACAAAAGCAATCTTGAAATGTTGTCTCAGCTAAAATTAGTAAGGTGAGATAAGGTACCAAACAGTTTTGATCTTTGAAAAAATATTTTAGCTGCATTGCTTCTCATCCATTTCAGATCTAACAGCGCAAATAGTACATTTCTCTTATGGAAGTCAGATCTTTCCTGTGATTTCGATTATTTGTTCAAGAAATAAAGTTTGAAGGGGTGGGGGGTGCCTTAACCACCCAATTGCACAAATATCTAATTTCCTCAGGTTTCTGAGTATGAGTTTTCCATTAAAGTGTAAATAGTTTTGTTTCCAACTTTTATCTCAAGGCAATTTAAAAGCAATGAGTCTAAAAATTCTTTTTTTTTTTTTTTGTTTCAACTGTCATCTTCTCCTGAATTGACTTCTTGCCCAGTGTCTCTGAAATTTCTTTTCTCTGTGGGTTTCCTATACAAGAGAATTTCACATCTTCCAGCTCCTCAGCACTAGCTGCTCTCCCAACCTCCACCCCAGCCTTCAGAGAGCACCTGAACTGAACCTCCTAAAACAGTAAGCTGACCAAACCTCAGGCCTTCCCTGTTTTGCAGTCTCCACAGGTACCTACCCCTCTTCTGTGTAAATGGTTCCCAGATCTACTGATACAGGATATCTGACACACACACACACACACACACACACACACACACACAAACACACACATGAGAGAGAGAAAGAGAAAGAGAGAGAGAGAGAGAGAGAGAGAGAGAGAGAGAGAGAGAGAGAGAGAGAGAGAGATTTATTTCGTTGAGAGAGAGATTTATTTCGTTGGACATGTTTTGTTCCCCCAGTGACTTCCGAAGAGTTTGTCTGTAGGACAGTGGTAATAAGGAAACAGACTTTTAAGACAATTTAGAGATAAATTACAGGATCCCTACCTCATGTGTCCTCTCTGTTTTTGTCCCTCTCCCTCTGGTTTTCTGTGTCTTGTGACATGACCTGAGTGCCACTTTGGTTCCATAATGCCACCTATCATGAGATGTTCACAAGAGCCCGAGCTATGAGATCCAGAAACCTCTCTCTCTATTTAAAAATATTCATTTATTTTTAGTTAATGTGTGAGAGTGGTTTGCGTGCATATATGTGCGTGCAGCACATTCATCTGTGGTGTCTATGGTGGTCAGAGGAGGATACTGTATCCCCTAAAACTGGAGGTTCCCAGTAGTGTTAGACTTCCGTGTGAGTTCTGGATACCGAACCTAGATTCTCTGCAAGATCAGTGAGTGCTCTTAACTGCTCAGCAAGCATTCCATCCCCAATGCTCCACATCTCCACTATTTCATTACAGTATTACAGTCACAGTAAACATCACCACCCCCTCCACACACGCACATACATGCACACAAGCACACACCTTTAAAGTGCTATATAGTAAGATATTTTTAGACAATACAACAGGAAGATCTTTTACGTGTATGGGCGTTTTGCCTGCATGTGTGTAGATCTGTGCAATATATGGGTGCCTGGTGCTTGCTGAGGCAGGAAGAGGGTGTCACTTCCTCTAGAACTGTAGTTACAGATGGTTGTGAGCTGGCATGTGGGTGCTGGGACTAAAGCTGAGTCCTCTGAGAAAAAAGCCAGTGCTCTTAACCTCTGTGGCATATTCCATTGCAGTTTAATGCACACAACTCCTTTAATGCTACTTGCATTAAATATATATATATATATATATATATATATATATATATATATATATATATATATATATATATATATATAGTAGCTACTCTCTCTCTCTCTCTTTATTGCAGAATACCTGTTCATATCTGTCGTGCCATGGAGACAGATGTTTCCCTCATTTTTCTGAATTCTGGGAGCTACTTAAAGGTTAAAAGAATGTTCTGTGTATCTTGGCATTTTTCTGTCTTTTCTTTGTGCTAATGAACTCTTCTCCCATGTCCCTGGATTTCTACAGCAACTCGTAGGTAGAGAGAACTGAGTAAGTGCTCCCAGGAGCATGGGAGAGAATGCTCTTGAGATAATGCCTTGAGAGTTAGTTAATTATTAAAGTGTCTTTGGTAGAGTCAGAAGAACCTATAGTGCTTTGAAGATGGACAGACTGCAGTCGAAGACTGGCCTAAAAGCTAGTTAAAAGTGGGATTTTCCTAAGAAGTGTAGGGGTGAAACCACAATGTGGATCCATTAAGAAATAAAACCAAGTTAATATGCTTTACAAATTTGTTATATGATTTAAGTATATATCTATGCACTGTAGAGGGAAAACGAAGGGATATGGAGCTTTTACTTTTTTATGTAAAATAATTATTTTTAAATTCAATTTCATATCAAAAACCACCACTATGTTTTTATTTAAAAGGTGGAAAGGTAAAAATCCAACCTAAATGTCTGGCTTTTGATAACATATTTACATCAATGCAATAAATATTTTATTTGATCAGTTTCTCCCAAAGGAGCAGAGGAAACCTTACTGATGAAGGGTGTTCTTCAGGAGGATCTCCAGAGAGAACATGAGGAGGGCTGGAGAGGCTCCCCCCCCCCCAGCATGTCTGACATTATCCCCTCAAGGTGAAATAACCTTGAGGGCCTGACATTTGCACAATGGCTTTCTCTCTGATCTGTCTGTAGTTCCAACTAATGACTTGGAAATACCTTGGCTGTTTCTTGAATCCTTCTTCCTATGCTGTTTTATGACAGTCTAATAAAAACTCAGCCTTCTCCAATGACCATATGTAAAATTAGATAAATTATAATATTCTAATCTTCAGTGCTTAATTGATGTTGAGTCCTGGCAGGGCTTCAGGGCTGTGTAAAATGAGAGTAAAGACATAGACACTGGAAATTCACCTTCATGCTGTCATGCTAGAAGATTGGGGTTCCCCTGTGATACCAGCAAAGCAATTAGCAGAGGGGTAGCTGTAATATGATTGTGGGAACAACAACCCCCCCCTCAAAATGTCCTTCAAACCAGCCATTGGTACACACCCAAAATGTATCCACATGTTTTCCCAAGTTTCTGTAAGCCACGTGTACCACTCAGGAATTTTCTGGCTAGATATAATAAGAACTCAGTCAAAGAGGCAAGAGGAAGGCCTGGCAAGGGGCAGAATGTCCAGAGGTGAGCACCTTGGTGAGTGTTGAAGGCTGCCCAAGGCTTGCCCTGACCTGGTGCTTTCACAGTTCTAGTCCCCATCAGTTCAGTTTTATCCCCTTGCCCTTCTGGGTTGTAGATGGTGTGTGCACCTAACTTCTGTGTGCACTCCAACCTAGAAGAACAGAAGACGTGGAGAGAAGACCTATAACACACACGATAAATGTGCAGAGTGTCTCCAATAGTTGCTATGGATTTTTATCTACTACATGGGCATCAAACATCCATATCAGGATGCAGCGAAGTCCTATGACATAATTTTTTCTTGGTCATGCTCCATAGGCTGTTAGGAAGAATGATGGGAGAACAGGCACTGAACGAAATGCAAAAGCATCTCATTCTGCTTATTAGCATTTATTTCTGTTTATTTTCCTCAGACACTCAATCCTTTATTGAGTGCAGACTTATTTATTGATTTGGTGTCCTTATGTAGAGGTCAGAAAATAACTCCTTATCAGACAGGTTTTTCTGTCCTCCTTGTTTTGAGACATGGCTTTTATGTCATTTCTTTGCTGTGTATTTTAAGCTTCTGCCTGATTCTTCTGTCTCCTTACATATCATCGCAGGAGTGCTGGGATTACAGAAGCCACCATCCTTTTTAATGGGTTATTAATTCATGCTGTCCAGCTTGAGTGGCAAATAGTTGTTGAGCCATCTCCACAACCCAGCTCAGAGAATTTTGGATACAGAAATGCATTTTTGCACCTTCACGTGAACTCTAGTGTTCCTTATACCCAAGACAGAAAGCATGTGTTCCTTACTATTTCTTCCCCACATCTGCCGCATTAATCATAATGTGTTGCATTTGACCTACCTATGCTTTCCCTGGTAAATCCAAGAAGCTATTGTGTTTGACAAAAATGTGCTTTTTAGGTACTCACCTACCCATATTATTGAGAAGGAGTCTTATATAGCCCAGGCTAGCCCTTATTATTATGTAGCTAATGATGCAATTGATCTTCCAATCCATGGGTCTCTACCTCCTGAGAACTAATATCATGAGCAGGACCTGGCATGAATGTGTTTTGTAACTCCAAGGCTTGCATACTAGGCAAGCATTCTACCAGCCCACTAGCTTGCAAGTCCTGCTTCCTCTATTTTTATTTAACAGCTGCTGTGCTGAGAGGGTGCTCATGTCTTTCATTGTTTTCTATAAAGTCCCCTAGAGAAGACCACCAACACCCTGTAGTCTACCATGCACATTTCAGCTGGAGTAAATTTTCCTAAAATTGGACATTTGTTATGCTTTATTATCACTGAAAATATTTTTAAAGTTTTGTTTCATGTGTGTTCTGGGTCGTGTGTGTGAAAAAAGTGCCTACAGAGGCAGGTGTGTGTCTGGAATCCCTGGAAGGTAGAATTACAGGCAGTTGTGAGAATCCTGAGTTGTGTGTTGGGAACTACAGGGGTTCTTAGCAGCGGACTCATTGTTCCAGCCCCAATGACAAAACCTATAGCTTTCTATCCAGAAGGCTAATAAACCATTATGAAACCAATTCCTTTGTAGCAATAAATCAGTGGTAGTCTTATTTCCAGAGAACTCTTTAAGACTGACAATGAATCTCTACCTTGAAGCCTTTTCACACAGTAGGAATCTGTGTTGGTTGTCCTTCTTGCAGTTGTGACAAGTACCTGACCAAAGCCAGTTAAGGAAAAGTGAGTTTGTTTGGGCTTGCAGTTAAAGGGAAAACCAGTCCATTATGGTTCACAGTTAAAGGGGAGGTCAGTCCTTCATGGCTTGCAGTTTAAGGGGAGGCCAGTCTACTACGGCAGGGAAGGCATGACAGTGTTTACTGTCAGGTAGTAGTGGGTGGCCAGTCTTTATGCTCAGTTATTTTTTTCTCATTTTTATTCAGTCTGGAATCCCAAAACATTCTGGAATCTCACAGAATGGTGAGGTCCACCTTAGGCAGGTCTTCCGATCTTAGCTCATCTCCTAGGTGATTAAAATTCCCATCCAGTTGACAAACAATCTTAATTAACACAATACAGAAGCAGGACCTATATGGCTGATTATACGGACCTGGTCATCATTTTAATCTTTTTGCTAAATATCAGAAACAGAAATTGCACCTGTGTAAATCTTAGTCTCAAGTATGAGAACCCCAAAAACAATTAAACAAGGACAAAGTAAAAACAAAAGCAACACACATGTCTGAGACTCGAAGAAGCCAACTAAAAAAGAGAAGTCCCACATTTCATACATTATCAGAGACTCCATATTTAACTTCCAATTTGGATTTTAGTATTTCTCTTAAAAGGTATTCTCCAGCCTTCTGCGTGAGTGGTCTTGTTATTTCTAACCCCACATCCCTTTTGTGAACACAAACTAGGGTGATCAGTGGATGGTACCTAAACGGTGATGTTGTAAATGGTACCAGACTCTGCAGTGACTGTGTCACGGGGATTCAGGCATGCAAGCTTCAGTGAAGCATTGTGACTTGGGCACTGGCTTCAATCTGCAGATGACAAAACTTACCAGTGCAATTTTGCACATTTTGTTTGCAATATTTGTATGTGTTTTCTGTTTAAGCTGAGATTTTGAGGAAAAGAATGTTTATTGGTTTGTTTTAAAAAGTTGGTTGGGGGGATTAAAATGTAAGTTCTCATTGGAGTGAATAAACCTATATTTTGAGGGCTGACAAGATGACTCAGTCAGTAAAGGTGCTTGTGGCCAAACCTGACTGATGACATTAGCTTGATCCCTGGAACCTGAAAGGAAAGAGGAAAGAGCTGTGCACACATTCTCTTTAACATAATTTAAAAATTGATTTCTAGAATATCTATGGTGTGTAAGTAAATACATGTGGGCATGCATAAATACATACACACACAAACACAAATGCACAAACACACAATGCAATTCTAAAATTTAAATGCACTTTGAGTTAAGTAATAATATATTTTACCTAAAAATGACAAAGGTTCTCATAAACTGGTAAAACATTGCACGTGTATGATCTTGCCAAACAGCCTGAGCAGAGATGAGAATCCTCCTGTAGAGGGTGTGTCTCATTTTCCATTCTTGATTAATTCCTCTTACTCCGTGGTTATCTTCTTGGTGTCCAGGATAAGATTGTTCAACACCGCAGTAGCCCCAGTACTGTGCTTTCTGCTCTTGCTGTTTTGTAACCTGTGAGTTTGGATTCTGAAACTTTCAGATTTAGCTTCCTCTCCTTCACCTGACACCCTTTTTGCCCCACGCTCCTCTAGACTTCATTTTTTGCAAAGACCTCTTGTGGCTTTGATTCTATGGTTTTCTGAAGACACTGTCTTTTAAAAGAAGCATTTTGACTGAGATCTAGAAAAGAATTGCGTGTGGATCCCTACCACCATCAACACCGTATAAATACTTGAACATAATGGTTACTGAACGCACCTACATTGTCTCTAGGTCTATGAAATTATAGAAACTCTTTCTGTAAAGCAATGAATATAAAAGTTGTTACTTGAAATGGGATGTGTGCCCCATTTCTTCTACTGATTGTATATTTATCTATACATTTTGTCTCCTTTTTAAAAGAAGTGTGTGTGTTTTCTTCCCTTTTCTTTTCCTTTTTTTCTTTTTTGACACCGTCTCTTAAGCACTGTGATAAAAGGCAAGTGTTACCATTCCTGCCCTTGTCTTCATTTTTAAGTAGAAAAGATGGCACGTAGAGAATTGTTAAATCATCGTACTAAGAACATGGCTGGCAATGCATGGTAATCAATCCGATGGTCCAATAATCAGTGGGAGAAGAGGGATTCACAAAATGTCCTAATAGGAAATTTGACTGCATAGTTTCTACTTTTTATTTCTTAGGGGATAGAAAATCTCTAAATGGCCTCATACCTTCTAATGAGATACTAAAATTGGCATGAGACTCCAACAATATGAACACGCATATCAATTTGGGAGGAACAGGCAGTGGGTCACAGGAAATTATAATCCATGGAAAAGATTTAAACTTTAAAATATTCTAGAGATGTAACAGGAAGAATTTGACCATTGTATCATTTTCCAGTGTAATGTTTGAACTTGAATAGTTTAGGGCACAGCATTTCTGGTGACCCAGACAGCATCCGTGCAGTCAGCACAGGTTCTACAGAAATCTCCCCTAGAAACTGAACTCTGACACTTTAAAATTCTTCCATTAATGACGCCTTTGCAAGATCAGAGGAAAAGTGTAGAGATATTCATGGAAATTGCTGATGCTGCTGTGGCATAGAACCACTACTAACTCATTGTCAGAATTTTTGTACAATCTTAATTGTGAGGAATCTTGAAATATTTAGAAGAATTGGACTAAGATTCTGATAAAGGTTTACATGGCCAAGGTTGACTTATTACATTTAAGGATTCATTCTATTAGCTTAGAAGTGTCCTACAAAAGTGTTGAAACATTGTGTTTCATCAATTTTTTTAAAATAAATTGAGCATTAAAAATAGTACCAAGCATATTTCGTGCATCAAATGCTCTCAAATAAGTTTTTTAAAAAAAGAACTATAGAGAGATGTTTGGTATAGAACTAATTATGGCAATGTCCGTGTGTGTGAATTTGCTTATGTGAATGAGTACATGCATGTGTGTAAGTATGTGCATGTGTATATGTGTGCATGAGTGTGTTATATTTGGTGAACATGTGTGTATGTGTTTTCATAAAGTTACCTGGCTCTTTCCAATAGAACTCTGAATTCTGCGCACACATTTTCTCACCACTGGTCACTAGCTGCTTTAGATCTAATTTTATGGCTTCTCGTGTCTGTTTCTCTTCACCCTAAACTGCAGGTTCCTTTAGAAGAACACAGGATTTGTCACTTGAGGAAAAATGGAGTCAGTCTGCCAAACTCTGCCTGTGAAAGCTATATGTCTGTCCGTCTGTCTGTCTGTCTGTCTGTCTTCCTTCATTTCTTTCAAGATTTATTTACTCCCTTCCTTTATCTCTCTCTCTCTCTCTCTCTCTCTCTCTCTCTCTCTCTATATATATATATATATATATATATATATATATATATATATATATACACATACATACATACATATATCTCTCTGTGTGTGTGTGTCTTCATGAGTTTATATTTACCACTTTAAGGGCCCACAGAGGTTAGGAGAGGGTATTCGATTCTCTGGATCTGGTGTTGTTGGTGTTTCTCAACCACCCTCTGGGTCATCTGCAAGAGCAGTAAAATATAAACCATGGAGCCATCTCCCAAGTTTTGTAAAATATGTGACCCAATTTAATCATGTTTCCCCATAACTATCAAAGCTTTAATCCCTTCCCTCTTATACCCCAACCTCGGAATACGCATGAAGCTCAAGCCTGTTAGGACCACTCTGTCTACAACATGACTAACAGGTTCAAAGTGACCCCACTGTGTGGACATGACAGTAGGTGTGGCAGGCTGCAGGCATGTGGTAGGGTGGAAACAGGAGTGTCTCATCAGGGCTTTCTCTGTGGGGACATTTATGTTTGAGTAAGGTATTTTCTCTGGGTAATGAGTAACAGTCCACTATGATCTCTGTTGATTCTTGTGGCTTGCTTTCGCAATCCTGAGACAACATCCTTAGCTGCTCGGCATCGACCTGGACCCAGCATCCTTAGATAGAGTTTCTATGGTTCAAACTGAGCTTGACCCATGTTGCTATTCCAGAGAATCTCACCATCATTTCTTCTCATGTTGCAAAGGGCCGTAAAACATCAAATATTGGTACAGACACAGCCAGTTTTTAGCATTTCTCAGACTGAACTAATTGTATTTTACTGTAGCATGTTTATCCAGATACACACTGTAGCTGCCTTGTTTCAACATTTATACTTGACCTAGGCTGCCCTCTTATTCTCGATAATGCTCTGCTAAGTGGCTGTCTAGTCTTTATTTGGAGGCTCTTCATGTTCAAACAACAACAATGAAAATAAGCTTTCATATGCTTTTTGAAAGAATTTCCAAAGAGACAGCTACGTGAAAAAATATGACCATTCTCGTTCTAAATTTCTTCTCCTCCTTCTCCTCCTCCTATTCCTCCTCCTTCTCCTCCTTCTCCTCCTCCTTCTTTTCCTCCCCCTCCCATCCCTTTTCCTCTTCCCCTCTTCTCTTTCTCCTCTCTCCTCATCCCTCCTCCTCCTCTTACTTTTTTTTTCTGTCTCCATTTCCTATTCTTTTGGGGGTTTTTAGTGACATAGTCTCATATAGCCCAGGCTAGACTCAAAATTAGCATGTAACCAATGATGAATTGCAATTCCTGATACTTTGTGGAAATTGTGATACTCTACATCCACCTAGAGTACTGAGGGTGCAGGTGTGAACCATTATGGCCAGTTTATGTAGTTCTGACAATTGATCCAAAACCCTGTGCACACTGGACAGACATTCTACCAACTGAGCTATAGCCCCAAGCTTCTACATTTGCCCTTAATGACAACATTAACTCTGGAATGTTCGAGGATTTTGCTCATGGACTTGGGAGCTCTCGATTACTTCCAGCGGCTGAAGATGTGGTAATGATAATTGTGACAACAAGAGAGCGACTTCCACCCGGAAAGTGGCATTAGTCAAGGAGTCAACCTGTGTGTAAGCCTCAGGGCCTCTAATTAGGACCTCTGGCTCATCTTGTTACTTGATCTGAGTAAGTCTGGGTGTGGCACTGAGCATCTGCGTGCCTGGGTAGCCCTGGAAAAATGAATCTCATAGTAATAAGCGAACAGATATTAAAGAATCATTAAAACTAGCATCATGGTATTTATACCACGCAGCTGGAGGTTGCAGGAAGCCATCTGGTTCATGCTGTTGCTCGGTAAATGTCTCTCTGATGAAGAGCTCTTCAATGGCAACATAAGACAATGTTGCATATCATAAACGGACTGTTCCCTGATTTCTGACATCTCTGGCTCCTCTCCTTTCTTTGTATTGTGCCACTCAATCTGGTTCAGCTAATGGCAGCCACCTTGTCCATAAAACCCAAATATCCTTTCATCAGCTCTGCCATACTGATTTCATGAGTACGTAACTCCTTGGACCGGAATACAGAATACCAACTGTGTAAAAAAAAAGTGTCATGAATTATAGCTCAGTTCTGATTACAATGATCTGAGCCAAGTTGAGACCACAGATGACACAGGTGACTTGGGACCTACAGTTTTGTGCATATCGTGATCTGGATGCTTAAAAACAGGAATATCTTTGAATTTAACCTATTTTTCCTCCTTTCACAAAACAAGATTCTTTTAATTAAAAACATTTTTTAAAAGTTCAGTATGTGTAACTGTTAACACCTGCTATGTGTTACCAACAGATGTTTCTCACTTACCTAGGGGGACTGTTGTAATTATTCTGTAAGCATACTGGAATGGCATTTACCAAGAAACCTGAGAAAGTTTTATTTGTGACTTTGTAGCCTAATTGGTTGGTTATTCTTTTTTTTTTTTTTTTTAATCCCTTCCCCTATTTCATTTCGTTATCAAGAATCTACCTTGGCCTATTTCAGGAAGAGCATTAGAAAACATTTCTAAAGCTGGTATTGGGTGTGCATATATTTATCAGTCGTATTGCAATTAGATCTCATTTGTGCAGAGGCATTGTAAGACTCACCTGTAAGTGTTGTTAGAGCTAATTCAGACACTGTGCAGTATGGAAAAGCCCTAAATCTTTATTATGGATGCCAAACTGCATTTTTAGAAAGATAACACCCTTCCAGGAGTCTAGTGTTCAAGGAAG
>NC_137972.1:10152713-10162713 GCF_963924665.1 Micromys minutus | reverse complement strand
TACCACACTGGCAAGAAGAAAATACACCCCCAGAAAAGTAAAATTAAAAGTTAAAAATGATGTCAATTCTTAATGGTCAGGAACATGAATGATTATATACTGGTTCATTGTTCACTTAAAAAAAAAAAAAGACACTACAGTGACCCAGAGAATTAGGAAATCACCCATTTTAACGTTTTCTATGTCAGGCTTCCTTCCATTCTGTTACTAAAACCAGACTGAGTTTTAGTAATTTGAAAGGGCCTGCTGTTCAGTGACAGGCACAAGTGTAAGCCTGAACCAGAGCTATCTTCCTCTGCCACAGATTCCCCAGTTACAAAATAGTAGACATCACTACCTGGAATGCTCCTCATTAAACCAAAGAGGGCAACCTGGACTCACTTCTTAATATTGACATGATAAATAAAACCCTCTCCCCGCAGCTAATTATGCATTTTAGTTTATAAAGCATTGTTTAACGTGCAAGACTGTAATGTTTGTAATAGGTATTCTTTTTATATAGTTTCCGAGTGGGTAAATCTACAGGCACAATTAAGGTCAGAAATGGATGCTTGTGCTGTTTCTAGTACATTTAAAAATCAAGTAACTCTGGCCAGATGTGTGTGTGTGTGTGTATGTATACATACAAACATATATATATATATATATATATATATATATATATATATATATATATATATATAATTGTAACAGTTTAATGTTTAATGTTCAAACAGAAATGTTTAGTAGAGTGGATGAAGAACAACTCTTTGTAATTTTCAAGTTTGACCTCTGTGACCTTTGGTGGTGGTCATTCTTTATCAGATAGTCAATTCAGAATGATGCTCTGGCTTAAATCTTGGTGAATAGATTAAATTGCGTAGTGGAAGCCACCCTTTAATGCTCAGTAAAGTTGAAGGTTTAAATGAGGGGCACTTGGACTGATTTACATTTGCAAAGATTGGAATTCTAGACAAACAGTGAATCTATTTATTTTCCATTCAGATAGCTTTGGAAATTTATCCTTATACCAGCTAAGTAGATAGAGGGGAAAATAGTGTAATAAAAAAAGTAGATTGAAAAGAATTAGCTCTCCTCTTAAAGGAAAATTGGTCTGTTTATTTGTGGAATTTGCTTTTTCCCCAGGATTACTGCCTGCTGATGTTGGTTTAAAGTAGATGCTCAGCTCTGGTCTCGAAATCCTGGATTTGTTTGCAGCTGCACCTACTGGACAAGACACATATTTAAGTTTGGGACTTTGAATATATTTTTCCTTTTTCCCTTTTTGCTAGCTTTACCCTGTATGCTTCAAATACTGCATTTAAACAGCAATGTTTAATAAGTTGGTTTATGCAGCTAATGCAACCATGAAAACATATGGAATAAATGAAATATTCCTTTATTTGGATAATCCGTAGGAGCCCAAATTTGACTTTTATCTTTTATGTAATATTAAGTGAGATAGCATTTATGACATATTTAATTAGGGTTCAAGACAATCAGTTTATATTACTGTTGAAATTAACCGCAGCTCGTTAATAATGAAATTTATATGAATAAATGTATGCCATAAAGCACTCCTGTGTTTTTGCTGCCACTGAGTTGGTTTTCCTGCAAAGCAATTTATCTGGATATATTTTTCCATGTTTGTTATCTCTTACTTTTGTTTAATTTCTTATCGGGCGCCCAAATTCTGCGAGCCATCATGTACAGAGATGGGAGTGTGTCATAGCATCCTCTCCTGTGGTACCCTTCCATGCTCTGCTCAGAGTCCTTCCTGGAAGCCAGAGTATTTTCTTTTGTGAGGTAGGTTGGAGTTGTCACGGTGAGTAAGAGATAGAAGCAGTCGTTCTGGGGACCTGGCTTCAGGTTTTGTGTCTGTCATGCAGCTGGTTCACACACACACACACACACACACACACACACACACACACACACACACACACACACACACATGCGCGCACGCGCCACCATTTTCATACTTGAGTTCTCTGTAAGGGAGATGAAGGCAGTGCACAACTAGAGGAAGGTCACCGTGGACAGTAGAGGGGAGGAGAAAATGGAGCTGCTACAGATAGGACTCAGATTCCAGCCTGCCACTGGTGACCTAGAGGACACAGCTTCAGCTTTTCCTTCTATGTTACTAGTCACCCCATTTGTAGGATTTAGTGAAGGATGGAAGCCAATCATGAATGCATGAAACTGTCACCTTTTAGAAAGTACTCAGCCGCTAAGCACATATGTAAGGTCATCACACTGTTCCTTGCATCCAATCTAGTAAGTCAGTATAGGCTCTGACAAGAATGTCCAGCACCCGTCAGGGTTTCCACAGCTTGAACGCATATGGTAAACCAAAGGCTCTTCAGCTCTCTGTGGGTCCCTGACCTGTTCTTTCATCCTGGTCAGGGTAATGGGAAGAATGAAGATAAATTTGTTTGTTTACCAGGTTTTGTTTTCTAGAAATAGAGCCTCTGCTGCGTAGGCTTAAACTAGTCTTCGGGTCAGTTGGAAGCCCACCATGGCCTTACATTTAAATCCACCATGCCTGAGCCTCCTGAATGCTGCTGTTGCAGGGACCAATCAGATTACTGTATCCCCTTGTGTGCTTATTGTAAGCCTTTGATGGGATGTATGTGACATATCCTATACTAGTACACAGAGCTGAGTGGTGAGCTGTCTAAAAACAACGGTACATACATTAAAATATTTCTTTCTTAGATGTTACACAACTAACTTGGCAAGTGGGGAAACATATTTTATGTAATTTTCATCTGCCTGTAAAGGTAAACATTGTAGAGAGCATGGTTTAAAAGTCTCACAGTCACACCTGACTTACAAAACAGGGTGAAAAATGTTGGCAGCGATGGTCAGAAGACCATGGCTGCTCAGTTAAGGCCACCATTGTCCCACATAGGGGCTGTGGAGGTGGTAAGTGCTTGCCACACAAGAGAAAGGATCTGAGTTCAAGTCCCAGCACAGAAACAGTCTTGCATGGAAATGTTTACTTATAACCCCAGAACTGGGGAGGCTAAGACAATGAGACAAGGGGATCCTTGAGGTTTGCTGGTCGTCACTTTTACTGAACCGATGGGCTTAAGGTTCAGTGAAAGATTTATCTGAAAAAAATAGAGTGGCGGGAATGTGACTACAGAAGACACTGGATGTCAGTCTCTGGTCTCCACCTGCATGTTCACACGTATATCCGTCCTCACATCCACACACAAGCGTTCGTGTGCACACACCCATGCACAGATGAACACGTAATTCACTGTCTCAAACATTTACCTACGCTTCCATGTGTAGATATGAAAAATTAGAGATGAATAACAATGTAGGTATTAAATGCTTAACAAAAGAATTATTAACTGTAATTTTGTTAGGAAAGGCTCATTTCTAATGTAACGTGTTTCTTATAAGGTTCAACATTAATAGGGAAAAACACTTTGAACATGGCGAGCAGTAAAAATGTGCTGTAAGTGTATTAAAAGGTCTGGCTAAAACTTGTACAAAAACATTTATCATCTCCCTTGTAATTTAGTCCTAATTGTTTGTGGTGTGGTCAGCTCTGCTAGATCTATTCTTATTCATAAATTACTAAAAAAGAAAAATGCAATTAGGTTATTAGGTAATCTAATATTCATATGTTGAAATTAAGAATACAGTTAATTTCCAGCTGAGGATGAGTCTAGGTGACTTCAAATGGTTTTTGAGTCCTGAGAATAAGAATGAACTGTAATCAATATACTTTTGTTCTAAAACAGGGATCTTAGAGCTGTCTTCCCTTTTATATTTTTTACTAATTCTTTCAAAATTCCACGTGATGTATTTGAAACATTTTCACAACCTCTTGAAACTTTCCACGCCATCAGTCAGAGCGGGCTGCCAAACTCTGTTCTATGAAGCCTCCACATGTAATACGCGTTGAAGAAACGAGAATGATAGCTTGCTCGTTTTATTTCTCTAAGATCAGAGATGTCCAATTATAACTCTTTCCTGTTTTTAGAATAGTTTAAAAAGAAGGGGAAATCTGGTATGTATTCCCGTCACCTCTACTTTCCCACTCATGGTCACTGAAGGACAGAACACTCGGCAGTGCAGTATTCTGTAGTTGAAGGCAGGCTCTGGGTCCCTACAGTCATGAACAAATTTCCAGTCTTTTCCCCATTGACAGTCCAATTGTCATTGCATAGTTCATACTCTAGCATCCCTTCAGCACCAAGGAATTGCTATCCATGGTCCAGATCTTGCTATAAATTACTCAAAGTCAACTCTGCAGAATCTATTTATACTTGTGTAGACTTAGTCAGAAAACAAAATACTCTTGTGAAATTGCTTTGCTCTAGAGAGTAAAACCTTGACTGGCTTTGTTGAAATCTTGAGTTGACCATTTTCTAACTTGGACAGGGTACTTAAATTTTTTTGGCAATCTGCTGTGTCTATACAATGCTATGTGTTTGTTTTCAGGGCTGACCTTTGGTGCTGGATAGCCAAGTATCTGATGTGCTCATCCTAGGGAAAGAGCATCTCTCTTGGTCTAAGCATTCCTCAGTTACTAGTAGTTCTTTGTATCTGACTGAGGCCTTCTGGGCTCTCCCTAACTTTATGTTAGCATGTCTACTGTTCAGTACATGTTTATATGTAGTGTGCGAATTGTGTGTATGTGTGTGTGCACACACAACCTTTATGCTTTTTTGGTATGAAATGATACATAATATATAGTATATATTATAATTATACATTATACATCATATATTACATTGATATATGTATTTAATTATATATCAACAATTAATAAAAAGAGGGTTTATAAAAAATTTATTAAAAATAATGAATAAAGGTAATGAACTACAAATTTAAATTATATTTGCCATTTCAATTAACAGATTTAGTTCTCTGTGTGTGTGTTGTTGTTTATGTAGGTGCACATGAATGTTTGTTGGTATGGAGGGCAGCTTCAACCTCCAGCATCATTCCCCCAATGCCATCCACCTATCTTCTTGAGACAGTGTCTCATTGATACCTGAGACTCAGTAGTTTGGCTGGGTTGACTGTCTAGTGAGTCCAGGAGTCTGTCTGTGTCCATCTTCCCAGCTCTGGGATAACAATTACTTGCCACACTGGTGCTTTTGTTTGCTCTGCTTTTGTTTTGTTATGTTATGTTATGTTACTTTTGGAGGTGGAATGCAGGGCTTCATGCCCACCTGGCAAGAATTTTACCAACTGAGTTCTGTCTCCAGCCACCAGTACCCTAGGAACTCTTTCCTGAAAACTCAACGCATCAATCCCAAGGTGTTTCCTTGAGCCTGAACAATGGATGTGTCTTCCCTCAGTGTAGCTCTAAGTTGATCAGGCTCTTCTGTGAATCTCTGTATCTGGTCTCCCTCAGAGTGGTTAACTCACTGAGTTTCCTAAAGAAACTAGATTTTATTCACCTCAACTTCTGAAGTTTCTACTATCATTTTGGTCCTTGAAACAGAAAAGGAAATGTTGAGCCAGAGGCTCAGCTCTGAGGGCCACTGTGCTTGCTGCCATGCCAGCCCCCCCCCCCCAACCCCGCCGAGTTTGATTCCCAGGACTGAAGGGCAGAAGAGGGAGAGAACCAACTCCCACAGGCTGTTCTACTTCAGAACACACACTGCATGCACACACACCTAAAAATCATTACATGTAATGGCTTTAAAAGTAAATATCACAAAAGAAAATGAAATAGCATTTATTATCTTATATATATATATATATATATATATATATATATATATATATACATTTATTTATTGTTATTTTTTATATGTTTGGGGATATTTCACTACAAACATGCAGATTAGTTTTCTCCTTTTGTTCCAAAGTCATTATTTAATTTTCCGTTGAACAACTTTTCAGCCTTTAAGAAATCAAGCTATCTGTAGAGATTTTTTTTCACTTTCAAATGAAAATAAAATCATTAGAAAATAAATTCTAGAATTATTTTAACCTGGTTGTCTTTATTTTTAAAGGCAGACATTTGTATAGTTTATATACCAGGCCTATATTTTAAACCATGTTTTTCTTGAGGAGGCAGAGATCTGCTCATATGATTATTACTGCTTTGCATCTCTGTGGCGTATGCATGTGTACATGCTTATACATGTGCATATAGATGTATGTGCACATTCATGTCCATAGATATTAACCTGTGTGTATGTGCATGTGTTGGAGTACTCATGTATAAATATGTATGGAGGCTGGAGATAGACATTGGGTGTCCTACAGTAATCTTCCTGACATTTATTGTTATCATTATTATCATCAAGAAATCCTTGGGACACTCTTTCAATTTCAACAAAATTGGAAATCCTTTTTATAATTGGGTTTGCCTTTTCCCTTTCTTTAGAGGACAGGGGTAATGTGCAAACATCACAGCAAATGTAGCAATCAGAAAACAACTTGAGGGATTGGTTCTTCCCTTCCACACTATGGATTCAAATGATCATACTCCAGTTCATGTGTCTTCTCTACGCAGTCATCTTGCTGGGCCTTCTTTGCCCTCATGAGTCTACCACTGAATCTGCAGTTCACATTCTCAGTGAGGCAGACAGCTCCACAGATCTTCTATACCCTTTTTATACCTATACACTTTCACAGCCCCAAGGTTGCAGGTGTGTGACCACTAGCTTGGTTCTATATGGGTGCTGTGTATGAGTCATGGAGAGCATCCTTGTTATGCCTACTACTCTGGAGACTGAGACAGAAGGATCCTAAGTTCAAGTTAGACGAATTTCATAACTAGACTGGAAAACTTAGTGTTCCCTGTCTCACTAGGGAAAAAAAGGAGGAAGGCTATGGGGTTGTTTCAGTGGTACAATGCCTGTCCAGAATGTACAAGGCCCTGGGTTCAATCTCTAGGAATCTAAAGATAAATAAATCCATACAAATAAATACAGATTTAAGAACAAAATTTAAGGCAGGTATTGAATAAAATTAATACATTTCTGTAATTCCATAATTTGAAATGTGAATGAAGCTTCTTTTAGGGAAAATGTGTATGAATGATCTCTTTCCTTCCCATTTCTCTGGGAAAGATGACAAGGCTTTGCACAGCCTTTGTCAGGAGGTGGCCATGTTGGATACATCTCCAAAGCAGATGTCAGTGGAAGAGGAGCTTATCCTATCTTGAAACCTTGTGTATTCAGGTCACCACATCTGTGTGCTCTGCTTAACTGATGAAGATGAGCTGACTTCCTGCATTGAGGAAGTTTGTCTTGTAAGGACCACAGTGACAAGACAATCACCAAGTGCTAATTGTGCATAACCAACGCTAAAGATATGCAGCCCCTTTACGGCAGGTAATAAATGAAGCGAACATAGGAATGGATCAGGTGCTTTTGTAATGAGGTTGGAAGAGTGTTTTGCAGCATTAAGAATGTGAGCAGTTTTTAGAGTCAAAATTTAGGAGTGTTTGTCTTACTTGACTGAGTTCTACTGAGTAGGCAGACTTAATTGTGAATGTAACTTTTTATTTCCGTGATGGAATAAAACTGATCTATGACTTGTAAATAGCATTAACCACCTTCAACTACTTTGCATCATAATGGGATTCAGGCTGACTTTAGCACTTGAGGGATGCGTCCCTTTTCAATGAAGAACATAGATAAAATATGGAAGCCTGCCCTAGTGGAAAAATGGACACAGGGCATAAGCAGTTCCCCAGAGGAGCAAGCAAGTCAGCACATAAACACCAATTAAAAGTTATAACCAGGTAGCAGCTTTCATCTCTGAAGGTGACAAGAATTTCTTTCTAAATAACAAGCCCCAGTGTTAGGGCAAGAGTGAGATCTGAGCAAATTTCCAGTGAGAGTAGTGGGTACCGCTTTTATGAAGCACATTTGGTCAACATTTACCTGTTTGCTGTACTCTTTGCCTAACTAATCACGTTCCTGTGGATGTGGCCAGCCACAGGTTTGAGCACTTTTCTGCCTAAAGAGTCAGTGTTTTATCATTGCTACAGAACACACTGTAGAAATAGCAAAAGCATCAGAGCACAGACTCAATACTAGATAGCATAGGATGCCAAATAGCTTTAAATGTCTTAAAAGAGATGTTATCGCCAGGTAAAAAGATACGTAGTAGATATTAAATGAAAGAGTTCAACTCTCACTCATTAAGATCCTTCCCTGTTAAACTGTTTAATAAAGAGTTTTTTTTTTTTAATTCACTTTGTGTCTTTGTTTCATATCCACCACACTCCCTAAGCTCCCATCCCAGATGCATCCCTGTCTTTCAAGCCCTTCCCGACCTCATGGTTTATTTCTGTTACTAGTACTATAACTTTTACACAGGAGTCTCACTGTGTACCTCAGGCTCGAAACTAACTATATCTACCCGCTTCTGGCTTCTGAAAGTAGAGATTACAGGCATTTGCAGTCATGTGGGGGAGCGCCATTGCTACCGTTACAAATCTGTTTAAATATCGGCATGATATAGAGACATTATGCATTATTTGTCATTGATACATAAAAATTATGACTGGCTATGTACTGACATGTTATTTTTAGTTTAGAATAGTGAAGGCTAGTGTTCTTTCTCACTTAAAATTTTTTTCTTCTATAAGTAGTGTAAGCTTTTCTAAGAAGAACAGTTATCCAAGATGCTTGCCTAAGGACGGGGATCAATGCTGCTACCATGAGTGAATCAACCTGAACAGTGAACAGATGTGTCCTGACATTATAGATAACCACACCTTTAAAGAACACACTCATGCTTCCATGCACATAGTGGGTCTGGATGGATGTGGGAATGTTTGCGCTTGCATATCCGTGTTTTTCTAAGACAAAAAATGACAGGAGAATTTGCTAATTTATTGTTGGCTAAGTGTCACCTTGAATGGACTTAAACCTTTGTTGATCTAAAACATTTACTGGGAAGAAGCAAGATACAAGATGGCAGCCACCTAGCTTATAGCCAAGGCAAATGCAATGTAGTCAGTTATAGTAGGCAATATTCTAAACATCTATTCTATATTTGGCAAAAGACTTTATCAAGGTGTATATCTTTCATCAAATTTTTTATTGGTTATTCTGTTTATTTACATATCAAATGTTAGCTCTTATAGAAATACCAAGTCATTGGGGTATAACTTAAATAGGTAAGTTATAAATATAGTAAGAAAGACTTTTGAAAAATCTACCCAGTGCCTAGTGAAAATTATTCTATTCAACTTACAAGAATCTGTTTTTCCATTTTGTTGACACAGGAACTGTGGTAATTTAGACAGATTAAGTAACATATTGAAAATCACAAAGCTAATAAAAGAGATAGTATATGTTGGGGCCAGAATCTGAATTCGTTCGTACCATGAACTTAATATCCTGCTATTTCATGGGGCTCCATGAGGAGGCTGAACCAATCAGGCCTTCCCAGAGAAAGCTACATGAGCAGAGAATGTGAAGAAATTTTAACTGATGACACACTATGTGCACATTTTCTCACAGATACTATATGTCCTTGGCATCCTAGCAAGCGTCTTAGAGTTTTAAATTCTGTGGTTTTGATATTTGTCATTCTGTCCTGTTTGTTTACCTGCCCTTGGAGAGAGGATCTCACTGTACAGCACCAGCTCCCCTAGAAATCGCTATGTAGACAGATCTTGAACTTACAGGGATCTGCTTTCCCTTACCTCTAACACTCCAAGATTAAAGGTATACACCAACATCCTGCCTCTAATAGGCACACTTACAATATTGTAACATCTGTAACATCAGAAAGGTAGCAGCCACTGAATAATTCCCACTGGGAGGAGTATAATTTTTGATAAGGAATAGGTGATGGATTAATGATACTTTTGGTTGAAACCATTTTAAAATTGACTAATCAAATGTCACAAATAAGGATTCAGAGAGATGATGCATTTGGCTCAAGACAGGGCAGCCAGTTTGTGGCAGAGCTCATAGTACAATTTAGGCTTATGGACCTCTATGCAATAGTATTTCCACTGCTGTCTTTCTAAATCTTGTGATTGTTTGTTAGATACACATGGCTCCTCTGC
>NC_137972.1:10102713-10147713 GCF_963924665.1 Micromys minutus | reverse complement strand
ACATACTATCAAAAGTTGACTCGCTAGGCAAAAAAATGCCAAGTTTCATGGGCATCAGGTGTGCACCTAACACTATTTCTAAACCTGAAAAGATGCTTGTATTCCTTGTCTGTCCTAATCTTGCTTTCATCACTTGGTATTGAGAATCTAAAAACTGACAAGGTAAACACCAAACAGACCACTTTCTTATGGAACAGCTCGGCTTCTCTGCACTGGATTATACCTCCAAACAAGGCAATATTCAGAGATTCTGTGAAAGATGAAGCACCAATGTTTTCTTAAAGTCATCGAGACAATTCTGGGTTTTAATTAGATGTTCAAAAGCTTTGACAGCAAAGAGTTCCTGGTGAGTGAGAGCTAAAGAAAAACCTCAAGACATGGAATAATTAAACAGAGCAATAGTAAATACGGTTACTACAGGTCTTGGGCAAATGACTGCTCATTGTTTTAGTATCTTTGCTTCCCAGTACCAGATGTTTCTATGGATTTTTTAAAAAACAGGTCAGTGACTCACATCAGTAAATCAAATTCCCCCAAGCTATGAAAAACATAGTATTTGACTCAAATTAATTTATTGTCTGGGAGAAAAGTACACAAATAAATGGTGTTGGAATAAGCCTAGCTTCTGAACAAAGAGAAAAATTCCTTCTCCAGCCAGGTACTTAGCCACACCTAAATGGAACATTAAGGATTCCCTTTAATCTTGAGGATAAGCCCAGATTAATTATCATCACCTGTGCAGAGAGCCTTTCTCTGCAGAGTAGTTAGAGCTGACTAGAGAAAGGCTCCCCTGCTTCTTTGGATATAGCATAGTAATGGACTGAAAAGGCCTTGCCATTTTGGACTGCATACTGGTGAACTGGTCTGAGTGTGTGATCCCAGCAGGAACGGGGCACTTCCAGACCAAGAAGGACAAGGACGATTGCTTTTTGGCCACCTGTAAATAGACCTTTGATCATCTTTTCAACTTCACTCCTTAAATCAAGGGAGGGAGTTCTGGGAAATGAACTCACTGTCAGCATCCCATCCTTTTGAACTTGAAAAATATCACCCCTACAAACAGCTGAGAAGAATAGGCATTATTCATCACCCCCCAAAGTGGGTCTCCTTATGAATTTAATGTCATAGAGATGAGGACACTGTGAGAATTTAAGTTCAATAAAGGCAGAAAATACTAAGCATGTACAACCGAGGAGATAAGACACATGACACACTTCATGTTATTTTGAGCCCTGTTCCTAAATTACGTTTTGGTTTGTTTCCAATTAACAGTACACACTGGTACTCAGAGATGGGGTTGCATATCCCAAAAGTTAAGGTAGAAAGAACTGAAACGCCAAATACATATTAATGGCATGGGATGCCCATCCCACTTTAAAGCACTTGGTGATAAATTTATTTAATACCTCATGCATGGAATTGTGGAGCATCTGTATTCTAAGTCCCCTCTAACTTGTCTTAACTTCAGCTTTTATTTTATTTTCTTTATTAATATACATTGATTAGGGATGCAGAGTAATCTATGCAGCCATGACAGAGCGGACATGACAGAGCGCTCCAGCTGGGATGCCGTAGGTTTAAGGTTTGGTGCATTTGTCTTAGTGCTTCCGTAATGTTAGTCTTTTTTTTTTTTTTTTTTTTTTCCTCAGCTCAACTCCATGTGTCCTTGAATCATGCAGAATAAAAACCAAAGAGCAATGGGCGAAAGCTCACCTCAGACCACTTGCTACCCTGCCTGCCGGCCACTGGGTAGATTCACAGCATCAGCCCACATCCACTTGTTTGAACAAAATCAGCACAGGTAGAACAGAGCTAGCTATGTTGAAAATTATTTCTACAGTGTAGGGGAGAAGATCTGAGTTTTGTAATTTCTGAGATCCAGAGTTAGTCATATGCAGGCAACAACAACAACAACAACAACAACAAAACGTGAAAGAATGTTAACGACTTGGAGAATCAGCTCTGGGGTAGAGAAATATTCATCTATCACGAAGAGTAATCTCAAAGGGGAACGAACGTTCATGTCACACTGGAAAAGCCAAAGCATTTTGATGAAAGCCACTGCCAACTGTTTCTCCAAGCACAGAATTCAGACCGAGACCACAAACAAAGCAAAAATAGAGAGAAACATCCGGGGAACCCTTGGTTCACCATCACACACAGATGGAACTTGTAAGAATTGAGCATTTTATCAGCGCCAAGTGGATCTCTTCCTAAGGGATCGATGATGGAAAGTCATGCAGGTCCTACTGTAGCTCTGGTCTGTGATTCTGTTTACATCATCTAAGCCTTAGAATGGTCCAGAAAAGCAAAACAAAATGAAACAGCAATCTACTAGACACCCTGTTTGTGGATTTTCTTTTAGTTCTGTTGCAGAGATGGTTCATTTTCCACCTCCCTCAAGTTAACTCATAAGCCGAGTCAGCTGTTCATTTCCTCCTGTCTGTGGTAAAGCCGGTACAGCATCCAGCACTGGTGGCTGAGTGCTTCTAGCTAGTATTTTAGACTTTACTAGGTGGCTAAGTCTTGACTTTTGTCAAACACGAAAATAAAATATGTTCTGAGTTCCTTAATATTGATTGTATATGGAGACAACCTTTTGAATGCACCGTGTTAAAGGAAGTGTTTTAAACTTTTTTCACCTTTAAAATATATTTTTGTCAATGGGAGCTTTGTGTTGGACACTTTGTCTGTAGTCTGACTTGCGTTGGACAGTGTGTGCCTGTATCTGAGTTTCCCTCATAGTTTCAGATACATGGCAATTATAACTTTATAGCAAATGAAGTGCATAATTTTTAACTGGAATCAGTCCTAGGAATTTGTGTCCTATGTTTAAGGATGAAAATTAAATACAGGCTAAAGACTTGAGCACATAGGCTAATAGCGTGAACCATGACAGCTCATCTTATATCCTGAAGTAGATAACAATGTTCTGTTTGGATCGGGTTTAGATGAGGTGTTAATTCCCTCCCATATGTTTCCATCTCCATACAAAAGGACAAACTATTGGGTATGAAACTCTGGCTGTCTTGTCCCATTCTAGCTCTGGAACTCAGAAAAAGATATTCCATGTGTGCAAGGAGAGGCTGTGCACCTTAGTCACACAAATATTTATCTTCCCTCCTGCAGATCTGGCCCCTCTTTCCTGGACTGTTTTGTATTTCTCTGTTAAACTGGGCCAAGGAGGGTGTGGGCAGATAGATGGCTGTGTAAAGTGTCTGCTGAAAAAACACCTGAATTCAAGTTCCAGGGCTCATGCAAAAGGAGGGCTCAGTGATGCTTGAATTCCTGAGTCTTGTTGAACATACATTTCTAATTATCACACTCGACCAATTGAGGGAAACACCTGGTGTAAACACTTGGCCTTCATACCCTGCATATGCTTGCACACACACTCACACACACATGCATATGCACAGAGATGGGGAGGGAGGGAGAGCGGGACTGATGGATGAACAGACAGAAGAATGGACAGAGAAGGACCAGAAAAGGCTGCTTTGAACAAGTCTTTAGGCCAGTGACCTGTTAGAGGCTCACGGCTGCCTCATCCTTGGTTTCTGTCTTCACATCTGACTATTAAAGGTTGGAGACACTGCTTAAAGGCAACATTTCCTTTTTCAACAAACAACCTGGGGTTTTATTTTTTCCCTCTCTAAAGCCTCATGAGCAGGTGTTAGGGCTGTTTAGATCAGTGCATCAGCCCCGTGGGACACACTGTTCAGAGGAAAACAAAATTGAATATTTTCCCTCAACATTTGGTGTAGATAACATCTCTGGGCGAACACGACAATTGTATCGGCATCTCATAGAATCACAAACATCTTAGAACCAGATTGTGTCAAGCTTGCTTTTCCTTGTTGTAATACTGAAAAGACAAGATGTGGCACAATTCTAGATATAGTTATGGAGACACAGAATATGAAGGCAGGATAACAGAGTATCGGGAAGACAAAGGAAACACATGTGGACTAAAAACAGAAATAGATTTCTTTTAAATGATAGAAATAGATATTTTTATCTTAAAGCTATAGCCTTACTGCTCCAATTTAACATGTTTATAATAAAAGGAAGGGCAAACAGGTAAAACAATATGTATTTCCGCTGTTTCTGTGGCTGTGGACCTCGTTGGCGAGTGCAAGACCCTGGGTTCAAGTCACAGAAGCCCTAAAACAAAAGTGCGCTAAAATGCATGTAGCATTTTACAAGTATAGTGACTCTTTTCATTCTTCTGTATCCCCCTCTTTAGCACAGTCAAGGGAGCTTTTAGTGGAACTAAATAAATTCTCTCCACGTTTAAGGACAACGCAGTAAACACTACCTGGAAGGTGCTCTATGTGGTTTTATAATAAACACTTTTTAAGAATTTTTAAAGTAATCATCTATTTTATCATGAGTTTCAGAAAGCTTTGTCTACCAAAAACTGAAGATGTCTTTTTAGTGGAAACTTAAGAAGTAAATAACGCTTTCCTGAAATAGTGCCAAAGCCTTTTGATATTTCCCCAGATGTTCTAGAAACCCGTAATTACTTCTTCCTTATCTTTTCTCTCACACTTCTCTGAATCCCATATAAAAGTGAAGGGGGAGAGAACCTTATTTGAAAATACTATTTTTACCCCCTCTCAAGACTGATTAACTTCAAATAAATGAAATTTCCATCAAGAAGGAGAACCTAGAGGAGGAAGAGAAGCGAGTAGGCGCGGGAGGGGATTCGGTAACCTGTTCCTTGAGAGGTCACCCTAAGGGAGATGTTCCCTGTGACCTTTGTCAGGGAAGCTTCTTAATGCTTCTACACCTCAATTTTAACATGTTTCAAAGAACTACCCTGCTACCTGAGTGCTACACCCAGTTCCCCAAGGTGCCCTTGTGTGACACCAGGCCCACAGTAACTGTCTGATCCACAGCGTAATACAATGCTCATTTTTTCTGATCCTGACTCTATCTTTCTGCACAGCGATTGTTAGCGATCACTGGTCATTTGAATTTGAACAAGTGATGCAGCAGATTCCGGCAGCACAGCCACACCATGTTCAGACAGTCTACTTTTCTAGGATTGATTAGTACAGCTTACTCCAAAAAAAAAAAAAAAAAAAAAAAAAAAAAAAAAAAAGCCAGGATGGATAGAAATGGCTAATGTAAGAGTCCATTGCTGCAAAAATTAACTTCAAGTTTGCATCATTCATAGGAAAAATAAAAACCAACTCAAGTACTCATGTTTCTGCTAAGGTACAAAAATGAAGTTTGCAGTATGGTGGACATCTCTTTGCTATGTTAAATTTACTACAACAAATGCATGTGGAAAATGTCACCCCAGGTCCTCCTCCTTGTGGTTAACTAAGGTATATATTATATACTGGAAACACCATTTTATAGAACATAGTTTTGAATTTCATGGACCATGGACATAATGGACAAAGAGACATGAAATGTGTTTTATATACATAGTTGTTATTCCTCTAAGGCATAAACAACACCTGGTACAATTTGTCTCTGGTTCTTTTACTGGAGACTTATTCTTAAGTTTCCTAAGAAAGTATTCTTGATGATGCTCCATTAGAGAATGACTCATGAATCAAGCATCTGTAAGTGTCTGATAAAAATATTCTGGGCAGGATAGGAAACCACATGATGACCAAGTACCCAGGATCAAACAGAATACAAATGTTTAAGAAGTCAGACTCTCAGTTCCTCTAGAGAGCCATCACGCAGATTGAACTAAGCACCCTTTAAGTCTGGTGTCTAATGTTAAAATTCCATGATACTGTATTCTAGTTAACTGTGGCTGAACTATTCAGGGAAGAATTGGATTGAAAAACTTTTTAAGTTCTCAGACTGGCTTTGTAGTGATCTCACAGTAGCCTAGGGAAATGGGACTGAATATGATGCTCACTTGACATTGTAGGATGTGTGTGTGTGTGTGTGTGTGTATGCCTGTTTTGTGTTTGTGTGTGTGTGTATCTGAATTTGAGAATACATTACAATAAGATTGAAAAAAATCATCCAAATAAAGCACTAAAAACAATTCTTAGTAAGATTAGATGAGTGTTTTGGGACCACTACGAAAATAAACAGAAGAAATGATGGCAAAACAGTTTTGTGGAAGGATTTGACATCATCTCTAAGAAGTATTTTTCTTAATATTGAGACAAAATGAATCAGCGCAACATTGAATCTAGTATTATAGAAGAGAAATTTCAGCCAAATTTTGTGTCACAAAATTGTAATGAATTATGCTCAAAGTATAAATTGTATGTTTCTATATACTTACACAACATGACTACAAGTGTTTATAATGCTTTCTGAGTTGTCTTCAGACTTTTTATTCACAATATGCAGTTTCCAAAGCACTGGCTTCCTTTTCAGGATGTATGTGTGATCCTTTGTGGCACCACTTTCATTAATTAATATCAGAAGTAATTTTTATAAAATGGGCCACACTGCCCAGAGTTCTAACTATTCTTTAAGAATATCAAAAGCCAGAAGTAAGACCTCTCATACATATTGGGGTGTGTCTATTGGGGTACCCCATCAATACACATCCCATTTCCAATTATCTCACGCATCAAGTTCAGCTATCTTTGGGATCATGTATAAATTATTAGGCATATAATGATCTTCCTGGTGTCAAAAGACATTTTTATAAGAAACACATGCAAACCACTTTGGGAAAATCTCTTCACGAAATATATGTCAGAATAATTCATTCCAAGAAAGAAAGGACAGAACTATATAAAATAAAATATTTTATATTTAATCTAAATTTATCCATGTGGCTTCTAAAACTATAGAAATAAGAAGTGGGCATGAGGACAGTTGATCAAAGCAAAAAGTAACAAATGTAGACCAAATAATAACTTCAAAATTTCTTTGAAAATCATATAATTTTCAAAAGCATAGGTTTTGTTTTTATGGAATTTTTTTTAAAACTTGGTTCATTTTGTTGAAGGAAAAAAAACTTTCACTTTAATGATGAAGAAATCATTTGGAAAAGTCCTGTATGGGAAAAAAATCATATTAAATAAATACATTTTAACATGTATTTATAAATGCTCATCACGTAAACTTCCTCCTAACATATATTAGTCTTGGAAAGCTGATTTGAGGTAAAGGTAGAAAATATTGCCAAAACCAGGAATAATATACAATGCCATTAGTGAATTCGGTCTAACACATGGATGTTGAACTCAGATCTCTAGTACAGAGCAGTTAGGCACTGGGGTCATTTGGCAGCTCCAGCTCACTGGTAACCGCAGAGCCCAGAAAGACTTCAGAGCTGTGCCCATGTGTGTGCTGAGTGTCTCTTTGCTGTGTGTCCATGTCCCCAGATACAATACTATTACTTATCTCCTTTACTATGAGCCTGTCAAAAGCCCTGTCAGCTGCAGGGGTGATAAGGGGGGGCATTTTAAAGAAGATATTGGAGCCTTAAGCCTCTTAATGTGCCAAGACTGAATCCTATGAAAGCAAAGAATGTCAAAGGGAGCTCTGCTGTTTAGGCAAGCACTGAGGGTCCTTCAGTTCTGTTCTAGCTCCAGCTGGTGCTCAAGTGTTCTCACCCTAATGACCCCTGAAGTAGCCCCTAGGGACTGCAAAACAAGGCCGTTACACAAGGCAGCTTGCTAATTGAGGAGTTGATCGGAGTAGAGAAACCCAGCCTAACTGAGTTGTGTCCAAATCGAGCATGACGGGACTGACGTTGCCAAATCACCGTCTGGAGGCCACTCCACGCCAGGAGCAGCCGGGTTTTTCACACCTGATAGGCCTTCACTCTGTCTAGATCAAGTCACATTAAGAGACGAATGGATTACGAGGCGGGAGTCCATGCCCCAAAGAGCTTCACTCCATCGCCTAATTACTGCGTCTCCGTGTCCCCGGAGGTACCCTAGTATGCTTTGGGGACCTGATAGTTACTTGACCCTCTTGGACTATTGTCTCCTTGCACTTTCTCTGCCCACTTACGCTACCACAGAAATGCAGCGAGAGTCAACCCTGGAAACAAGACAACATGGCTGTTAGACACTGTGTATTATTATATATCACAATCCCATTGGCTGAAGGAGCCACACACACTGAGAACAAGTTATAAGCCACATTTCTTCAATTTTCCTTAGTGGCTGCAGGTGTTTGGTACAGCACAGGTGGAAATGGTGGGCTCAGAGTCACTTTTTATAGCCAGAATGGTTGCTAGAGCTGAGAGAGTCCCCCTTTTGACCTTTGGGTCCCCAGCCTGGGATCTGTACCTTTCCAATCTAGAGTCTCCTCTGACGGATAGCATAAACCATATTTCCAACAGGGCAACCTTCAGACTAATATTATGTGGTATGTTTTACTCTTCTATCTCTGATGGGGCAAGCCACTTCGCCAACAGTGTGTTTCTGGAAATTCCGGTGTTTTCTCTAGTAGCAAGAGGACATGCAGAGATAAATGTCACATATTACTAGGCATTTCAGCTTTATTGGCCACCAGAAGAGAAACTGTTATATAGTTTTTAACTGTTTGTTATCTGTACATTTTTATTTGTATACATGTGCATGCAGATGTCTCTGTGTGAGTTTATGTGGGCGCACGAGGAACCTAGTGTTTGCCAGAGCCTTTAGCGCTGCAGTTGCAAGCTTTGTGAATCGTACAAGGTAAGACACCAGCTGGCCCTCATGATCAACTAGATCTTGCTTTTACCCACTGAGCTATCTCCTTTAGCCTCCTGTTATATCCATTCAGTCTAAGAAAATGAAATACAGGAGGTAGAGCATGCACAGGTAGGTAAACTGAGGCACAGAGGGAGCCGTGCCCTCCTTGGGATGTTATCATCATCTTAGCAGTAATGGAATCATAGCAGTTTCTGTGTCCTGACAGCCTGCTACTGCTCACATCAGCCGGGGTTCACTCTCACCCTCAACGGAAACACACGCACAGTGTGACAATTACCAACAAGAAGAAACAACCGGAAACACACAGGGGAAAAGGTGTTCCCTCTATGAAAAGATGACAGGCAAATCCAAAGTGTTATGTGACCCACACACTATTGACTTCTGAGTTTTAATCCCAACTTAACAAGTCTCTGTCTTGTTTTTCTCTGAAAACTTCAACAAGACCATTTGCAGTACTCAGAACCAGCAGGTAAACCTGCGTGAATAAAACCCACTGACACGGAGACTTTACTTTTGCAAAACATAAAGTATAAGATCAATTTCTCCACACACACGGGGGGGGGGGGGAGGGGAGGGAGACTGTCTAAGATGCAACTTTAATGGCAAAAGCAATAGACGGGAGTCCTCGCAGATAATCTCACATCAGCAAATCAGAGAAACCAGTCGACAGACCTTCCTGTGCTCACATTTTGAAAGTAACATCTTAAATCAATGAGATCAGGTCAATGATGTGAGGGCTTAGCCTGTAACGGCCGGTGTCTATTGAGTTCTGTGTCTTCCTACCAGACATTATGTTAGGCATCTCACGTGGGTTATCTTGTCTTTAATCCTCAGTGAACAAGGCATATGGCACCGTGTTTTCCCATTTCATGTATGGAAACATGGATGAGAGGAGTGATGTACCATACTCCAGTAATAAGTACAATCAGTGGAAGGGCTAAACTTCATGCACTAAGTTACTTAAATTACCCACCCGCTCAGACACTTAATTCTCAACAGAACAACTGGAAGGCTCTTAGAGCCCGAGCAAGAGGACCAACCTAAGGTTCCCCCCATTACTCTCTGACAAGCTCATACCTGAAGTTAATCTAGTGCCCTAGTCACTTACTTCTCTCTACAGAGCATCCATTCTTTTTGCAGAACACACCCCCCTCCAAGGCCATTTTCAGCGCTCAAACAAATATTAGGAAAATCTGCAACATCTTCAAACCAAAGTTCCACATGCATCTTGGATGGCTCCTCTTCTCGGCTTCCAGATCCAATCTTGCTGCTCACTCAGAACAGCGCTGCCTTTCCTTCTTTCCTAGTGATCGAGCTCTAGTCTGCATCTCCGCTCTGTTGTGCAAAAGGCTACACTGGTACCTGGCCATCCTCTCTGACGGCACATCTTGCTCCAGTTCTGACTGCCCTGTGTACCGTGTAGTCATTAACCTTTCTGGGACAGAGGTGCTAAATATTTCTGTTATCCAGAACGCTCCATCCTCTCTACATGCGGGACTGATGGAGGGCAGCATGTCCACCCAAGCCCTCCACCCTCGATTCTTGGCCACGCCCACCACTGCGTTCCAGCTCTCCTCTTGCTTCGCAGTCCTCCTCCTCATGAGCATCCATGCTGGCGTTCCTTCTGCTCCCTCCTGCTGAGACTACGCTGAACCTACCCTCGGCAGAGTATGATGACAGTTTCCCACATTTAGTTCAAATGTCACCCGGTCTTTGAATCTCCTCCGATTTCCTTCTGGCAGAACGAAGGCCATCCTTTAGATAGGAGGACGCTTGTGTTCATACAGCACAATGGTCTTTCTGAATTTACATCTACTTATGTCTTTCTGCGTGTCTCTTCCTTGCCAGATAATAAGCTTCTTAATAGCTTGCCCTCTCCTTCACCCAGCGCCTAACACATGTGCTATTCACATGCCCCCCAAATTACTGAATTATAGGGTAGGGATATAACTAAAAATTAACTGTTCCCCTGGTCGAATGCATAAATTTCATAGGGGGAATTTTACTTACACTCACGAGATTAGCACTACTGGTTTTTAAATCCCATTGTGAACTTAGGGTATAATGAGCAGCACCTCTCCAGGTGGAAGTCAAAAACAAAGTATTTGGAAGCTGCGTTTTGAAAGCCAAGCATAATACCCTTCCATGCTCTTTCCCGAAGTATTTTTTGAGGTATCTCTTTGAGAAATCACTCATAAGGGCAAAGCTGTGCTAGGAGGCAGCACCAGGCTCTTTCTGGGCAGCATCCCTATCTACTTGCAGAAACTCAGTGTAAACCTTTGATCATATCCAAGATATTTCATGTGATGCTCACACATCAAAAACCCGGACATAAGCAGCTGGAGAACTTGTGTGCGTGGTCTCGCCTTTACCACCCATGACCCTGTTACATTGAATAATTTGGAAGAGTTACATCCATCTCAGGCAGGTAGCTCAAAAGACACATCCCTGTTCTTTGTATTGTAAGGAAGAAGACTTTACTGCCAAGATCCATGTCCCAAATGTCCTTTGCAGATTCCAGGACCATTGAATCCTTCTGTAAAGCCTGCCTCCGGAAGCCTAGTTTTTAAAGCAACATTCTTCTAACCAACTGGGTAGTAGTTATTAGTTTTGTTGTTGTTCGATATGAAGTCACTTCGCTGAATTTATTTAGAGGCTCCTAAATATTTTTAAGCAAATCAGCTTCCTCCTTCTCCAATTAAGCCCCTTGGTGTTCAATAATGTATAGGAGTAGCACATATGGCATAGGAACATTAATACACCATTTTCCTGTTTGCAAAAATATTTTCAGTGTGGTGCTGCAGTGAGGGAGAGGCGGGAAAATGATGCATTTTGTTCTAGTGTTATCTAGAAAAAGGATTTTCTTTTCCCTTAGAGCACAGGTTTCCTAGTTTTACTCACTCGCTCAGTACCTCACACTGGCCCAATAGTACTCACAGAATACTAATCAGACAGCCTGCAATGGCTTCCTGGACAAGTTCTAAATGCCCACCGCTGAGGACATTTTTTTCTCCTAAACAAACCAGTCATTGTGGTTGCCATAATTATGATGTCCCAATGCTATACATGATACATTTAAAGTGAAAAAAGGTGTCCTATATGCATGTGAAAATTGGATTTAAGTAGGCACTCTATATTCTGACAACTAGACACCTAATTTGCCCAACCCATTTTCCTTCATTTAAATTTTACACCTTGTGCAAAAACTCTTCGATAACTAATAAGTATGTTTTGCTTATCAATTGAACCAACCACATATCCTCCCGGATGTTTGCCAGGCAACAGACACAATGCTTTCTTTTTACTCCCTGGACTTTAGTTAACCTTTGGAAGCAAGGAATAGCAACCTAAAGTCATGCTGTACGTTGATTTGAGGGAGTCCTAACAATTTCATTTTTGATTTACAAATATTGTAGAAATAGCTCAAATTGGGATCATTTGCAAAATTTACTTAGTTTGCTTTAGAATGTGAAAGCAAGCACTGGTCTCTTTGCCATAACAAATGCAGGGAAGAGAAAGCTGAACCAGGTGAAATACACAGAACTTGGAAAGGAGTGGCTACTCGTGTTTTCTTTGCTGTAGACTCAGGCCAGTCTGGTCCATCCTTGGGTCTAAGACTTTAGGACATTACAGTAAGGCCCACATCGGTTCTCTAAAAGGATGTGCTGTTATATACTTGAAGTCTCATTAGAAATAAGAGCAGATGGAAAAGCAGTTGGGCTGTTAAGAGCACTTGATGTTCTCTCAGAATCCCAGCATTTGATCACAGAACCTACAGGGCAGCTCATAACCTGCAATTTCTGTTGCAGGAAGATCTGATGCCCTCGTTTGGTCTCTATGGGCCCTGCATGCACATGGTTCACATACGTACATATAGGTAAGAACATCCATACACATAAAATAAAAAGTAAAAATGAGTGAATGAATAAACAAATGAATAAATCAATAAATGGTTAAATGGATGAATAAATAAATAAATACATAGCACCTGTACTTTAAACAAGCTAAAAGTAAAGAAAAAGGAACAACATTTTTTTATTCTAACTAAAATGTTAAGATCCAATATGCCCCCTTAACAGATAATAATTACAAATTAGTGACCTTTTCCAACCCAAACACTCTTTGGAGTCTCGGCTTTTCTTTGAAAAGACTGATTGTATAGATCATACATTTCTATATAGATATTTTGAAAAGAGAACAAAATGTATTCTAGCAATCAAATTTTTATCTTCCCTTAGACATATTTTATTTAGGTATTTGGGCCAAGCTGCATGAAATGATTTATCGGATTCCTAAGAAATTTAAGAAAACCGGAACAAGGAATTGCTCAATAGTCTCGATTTGTTCAGAAAACTATGAACTGAAAAAAAGAAAAGAAATAAAATGATATGCTTTATAGAAGTCTTCCTAGTGAGCCTCCAAACGGAGTTAAAATCTAGTATGTCTGAGACCTTGATGAGAATCACGTGCCCTGACACTGGGACCCAACGCCTGGTTGACAATTCCTGAGAGGGCACACCATTAGCTTTAAAAGTTGACAGGAATGTACAAGAAAGTAGTCAGCGTGCTTCTTATCGTTAGCATGTGGGTAAGGATTTGAGTTTTTAAAAGAAGCTAGAGAAACTCACTTTTTTTTTACATGATTTTAGACTCACATTAGCCATTAAGCAACAACCACGTGATCAGACTCTAAGTAAAGACATAACTCCCTGGAATCTCCTGATTAACAGAGCTCTGTGGGAAGAGACCGAGGCTGGTCTTTCCTCCTCCCGCCCCTCCACGTACCTTACACGGCACTCAGTATGAAGTCAGCAAATTATTTTCTTGTTTCCCAGCAGGAACTGTATTTCAGGGCAACTGAGAAATTTCCCTGGTTGAGTGAAAAGGCATACTTTACAGAAAAATATCATTCATGGGTGCAGGCAGGACAGAAAGATAGAATCTTTTTTTTCTTTTTTAGTTAGATAAAAACTGTCACCTATTTCAGCCACCCAAAATGATTGCTCTGGGACTGGGAAGATAGATGACTGATTGAAAACACTTATTGCTCTCCCAGAGGACCTTGATTCTGTTCCCAGCACCCACGGAGAGTGTCTCACAACTGACTAAAACTGCAGGTGAGGTTTCTGATGCCCTCTTCTAGCCTTTCTTGGCAGACACAGAGACAGACAGACAGACAGACAGACAGACAGACAGATAGATACACACACACACACACACACACACACACCAAGTAATTAAACTTGAGAGAGATAGAGAGAGAGAGAGAGAGACAGAGACAGAGACACAGAGAGACAGAGAGAGACAGAGAGAGAGTCAATATAGAGCTAGACATTATTCTGCAAGTGACCAGCCCGGCAGAGTGTCTGGAGCACTGTGAAAATGTTCACTGTGACAAGCAGGAAACGCCTGATCTCCTCACCAGCAGGCAGCACTGACACAGCATGAATTACATGCTTTCTCACACATGCAACGTGAGGAATGTATCATTGATCGTGCGTCATTAGAAAGAAAATTTACTTGAAAGTTACCAATATTGTGTACAAATTCCATTGTCACATGATTATTAGGGATAAGGGAACAAAATCACTGACCCCACAAAGACAACTCCATCTCACAAAAGGTAGACCACCTTATATGTCAGTTCCTGTCATCTTTAATAAAAGTGCCATCGGAACTGGAAATGGCCTAAATTAGGAGATATAATAAACCCAACAGTGCAAAATATAAATTACATATTGCATAAACTATAACATATAAAATATACTATGAAATGTAATCTTTATGTCTTGATTTGGAACTTTGTGTGTTGGGGGAGCAAATAAAGAAATCTAAATGTAGATCAGATAATTAAGTAGCAATTTGTTACCATGTTGCATCTAACAGACTGAAAATATCAGGTTACAAATAGTAGTGAAAGATACAACCATATATATATATGGTATTAGAAAATTAAACATCAGTAGGCTCTTGTATAGGCTTTTTGGGGGGGCATTTTTGTCCATCTATGGTTTTAACTTCACCATGTGATATGTGTATTTCTTTTATAATAAAAACATTAAATTTGATGATAGAAAAAGACAGCATTGACCATCTACAACTGATAATTGCTTAAATTTTTGTGTTACTATTTCTAAGTCATTTATTAAAAGATGTAGACATTATTGGCCATGGTCAATGCACATTGGAGATTAGTTTGCTGTGTTCCCCTCTGCAGTGGAAGTTATGGCTCAGGCCCATTGCAATTTGATCCATGTTCATGTTGTCTGACCACAAACTTTCCATATTTCAAAGTTATACCATAAAACTATGTTAGCTATTGAAGGAATATGGGCAAGGAGCAATTATACATTATCACATGAGAGTTTTGCCTGAACTGAGTCTCATATCTAAGGTCAGATTCAATTGCACATCCTAAGAGAGGTGTGAAATGATTAATCCTTAGCAGTGCAAGAGAGTAATGTGGGCAGGTTGATGTTTCAAAGCCACCAAAATACAAAGAGGACATGGGAGTCGTTGTGTGTGTATAATTTCAGGGCTTGTGTACTAAGTCAAAAGTGCAACAGAAAAAGGAGAAATAATGGCATTTCTGTAAGACCAGGGTTCCCACGACACCATTAGTGTCTCTAAGTATTTTTGTGAGGATGAGCCACTGGGAATCCATCAAAATTGGGTAGGATTGTTTCATCTAAGAGAGTAGAAAGCTTTTATAAAGGAGCAGTTAGCTTTGTTGGAAGATTAAAAATGACTGTGAGGTGATTTCTAAGAGAAGGCCCTTTGGTCTCAGTGGTAAAATATCAGGGAGTTCAGTGTCAGCAAATGAAGCCCAGAAAGTGCTGATGACAGGATTGGAACACACTTTTTAAGAAAAGAATCCCAGAACTAGAAAGCTGGCCCGATGTTAGAGAGCACTCATTGGTCATGAAGAGGACCTAGGTTTGATTCCCAGCACCAGTTCACAACCATCCATTAATACATTTCTGGGTTCCTGGTTTCTGTAGGCACCAAATATGCATGTGGTAAAGATGTATACATGAAGACAAATGCTCATATGTGGCGCGCTCCTCGACCAGCGAGGAAAGACGACCACCACCAGAGGATTCTTCTCAGATCACGCTTTATTGTGGGAGCCTCTTGATTGAAGGGGAGATCAGGAAGCAAGGGGCCCCGAACTACCCTAGCTGTCCGCTTATATAAGGAGAAGCGCATATGGGCTTGCCATGATTGGTTGTCACCAGTCTGCCAACACCAGAGGCCTCAGGATTGGCCGGAGATAGGTTATATACTGCACATGCGCAGGGTGCAGCACCTTAGCTGACAAGAGCATTGCTATATATGGAGTTGTTTACTTCAAACCGCGAGGGAGCCAGCGCCATCTCTGTAACGGCATCCGCATTCGGCTCCCCACACTCATATATGTAAAGCAATACAATAAATAAATCTTTACAAACAAGGATCCCAGGCAATAAAGGAATGTGATATTTTCAGCACACATTAGAAAAAATGAAAAGGTAAAAACTTTTCTAATTGAAAAATTCTGGCTATATCCACACACTGAGTAGAGAGAGAGAGAGAGAGAGAGAGAGAGAGAGAGAGAGAGAGAGAGAGAGAGAGAGAGAGAGAGGAGAGAGAGAGAGAGAGAAGAAGAAGAAGAAGAAGAAGAAGAAGAAGAAGAAGAAGAAGAAGAAGAAGAAGAAGAAGAAGAAGAAGGAGGGAGGGAGGGAGGGAGGGAGGAAGGGAGGGAGAAACTTCTAAAATAAAGAACCACAATGCAGGAGGAAAAGGGGCCAAGCACATAAGACTGGGGTTGAATGAAATTTATACTTTTTATCATCTGGATGAATGTGATGAGAGTACTTGTAGTTAAGGAGAAGGAATAAAAATGGCAGCAGGAGGAAGATGCATACAATACCCAAGAAAAATTTAGCAAGTGCCTATCTATATACTTTTGGGTCGATTTTAGCAGTTCTTAGACATAGATTAAGAGCAGACACAGAGGCAACTAGACTGCTCTTCATTGAAATACAGACAAGATACAAGAAATGAGGTTGGAAGGCTGAGACAATGATCAACTGGTAGATTTCCAAAGGGCAGGGAAGACAAGGAGAAATAGTTCACTAAACTGGAGAAAGGAAATAGATAGCAGGAGAGTTTGATGTAATGAATTAGCTATAGGACAAGTAAGAAGGAATGTTAATATGGTGTGGAGTATATACTTCTGAGATGAAATGTCTAGTGCAAGAGAAAGACACTGTATATGATCTAGAGATAAAGAGCTGATATTCAAGATACAAGAGAGAGCCAATGAACTAGAGCTTTGTTTCAGTTTTGTGGGCTGTACTGATTCAGTCTCCCAGAATCACGACAGGAAGTAACATGTGAAAGTAAGAAAGTAAAAAATCAAGGCATGTGAGCTTGGAGGAGTTTTGTTTCAGGAAGCTAGTTTTGAGTGAGTCTTTACATGGGTTCCACTTGGTGTCATGGAATATGGAATCTAAGCATCATGGTACCTTGCCTCTGCTCACAGCTAAAAGGAAAACCAATTCTTTCAAATAAGTTACAGTTGAAACAATGATTAAACCTCAATGGAGGTGATATTTTGCTTTTGATCTTTTTTTAAAAGTGTCTTAACAAAGATTGTGGATGTGAGAAATTCCCTGACAAGGACATTGATGTTCAAATAATGTTTACTGGGAAAGAGTGTATGTCCAGTGGACCAACGTACAGATAGAGGAAGGAAATAAAAACAAAACATTTAGAATAGATGTTGGTTGACAAAGAAGTGCTGGTATCCTCTCCCTCCCTTTCTTCTTCTTCTTCTTCTTCTTCTTCTTCTTCTTCTTCTTCTTCTTCTCCTTCTCCTTCTCCTTCTCCTTCTCCTTCTCCTTCTCCTTCTCCTTCTCCTTCTCCTTCTTCCTCCTCCTCCTCCTCCTCCTCCTCCTCCTCCTCCTCCTCCTCCTCTTCCTCCTCCTCCTCCTCCTCCTCCTCCTCCTCCTCCTCCTCCTCCTCCTCCTCCTCCTCTTCTTCTTCTTCTTCTTCTTCTTCTTCTTCTCTCCTCCTCCTCCTCCTCCTCCTCCTCTTCTTCTTCTTCTTCTTCTTCTTCTTTCACTCTCTCTTTCTTTCACTCTCTATCTCTCTTCTTTTTCTCTGCCTCCCCTTCTTTTTCCTCATCTCTCTCCTCCTCTTCCCCCCTTCTCTATCCTTCTTTATGTTCCCCTCTCCCTCTCCTCTTTTTTATAAGGTTCCCTCCCCCTACTTAAAGACAGGTAGTCTAAGCAGAACAAACTGGCTTCAACTCAAGATCATCCACCTGAGCTTCCCAAGGGCAAAGTGTGGAGTCGGGATGTGACATCATATTGAACTTTGGGCATGCTTTTTATTGGTTAAAATTTTAACTTGACATAAGCTAGGGCCATCTGAGAACCTCAACTGCAATATATATATATATATTGGCCTATAGTATAATTTTGTGTACTCTTGAACAGTGATTGGCATATGAAGGTCTAGTGGGCTACGAACAGTGCCAGTCAGGCAAGCAGAGTGAGCCACGGAGAGCAAGCCTCATCCCTGATCTCTGCCTTTTGTTTTCCGCCCCCAGATTCCAGCCTGAGTTCCTGTTCTGACCTCCCTTCACAATGGATGGTGAGTTATAAGCTGAAACACACCCCCCCCCCAAGTTGCTTTTAGTCACAGCAACAGAAAAGCAGCCAGGAACACACAGTGACTATTGGTTTGAGGATAAAAAAAATGTCTGCTGAGATGTGCATGACTTGAAATGCCTCACATTTGGCCTAGTGAAGTACCCTAAAGATATTTCTCTTAATTCCAAGAAAACAACTATACTACCCACCAGAGCCTTGGGAAGAGGCCAGGAACCCTTTTACTTTGGAAGGAGCCATTGGCCCTTATAAGCAGATCCAGAACTTCTTGCCTCACTAACCTCTGATGACATGTTGGAGCAGACATAGCAATGATACATGTTGCTGAGGGGTGGTGATCCCCTTTCCAAACATTCAGGATGCTACATGCATTTTCAAACACTAGCCAGGAGATTGTTAAAAGTATGGGTAAGAAAGAGAAAGTATGGTCAGAATTGAAACTAAAGTTAGAATTCTAGCCAAGAATTTACCTATAAAGTGTCCAGTCACCATCATCTTTATTATCTTAATTTTATGAGATTTCCCTTACAGGTACAGAAAGTGAAACAGTTTATCCAGATGTGAGAAACATCAGGCCTTCACCGACTCAGCCTGCTGGACTTGAGGCATTGCTGTCCCTCCAGGGAGGTCTGTGAGCCCTGATTTACCATATATTTGGTGTTCCAAACTGTACTCTTCCACCTAAAGGCATTTGCATGCAATCCCTGGCCCAGCCCTCTGTAAGTTAAATAATTCATTTTAATTTACATCAGAGAATGATTATAGAAAGCAAGCTACTGATTGTTGCTTTAGGGATCACTGCCATGTGTATGTTTGCTTTTTAGGATGATAAACTGATCGTGTGGATATAAACATTAACAAACTCAAAAAAGATGCATGTGCTCTGGTTTTTATAATATGCAGGGTAAGTTCAAACATTCCAAATATGGTTTCCAAATACCCTTCACCTTCACCTATGTCTGGTTTTATGTGTATGGTTGGGGAATTCCTTTTATCACCTCCTTCCTGCCCTCACATTCATCTCACCCAGCTGTCTGCACTTCCACCCTGTGCTCTAAGGCCACTTCTCTCCACTGTAGATCTCCCATTACCATATTTCAATGAGATCATTTGAATAATCTTAGAAATAAACCTCAAAAAATATACATATGTCTGCATATCACAATTCCAAATATATATAATAACCAATATGTGCTATACATGACTTATATTTTTAATATATATTATATATAAATATATTAAATTATATTTATATATGATATAGTGATACCTATTTTATGCTTATATCTGATATATTATATATTTATATTGATATATAAGATATAAATATGTAAGGTTTATGTATATATATACATATATGTGTGTATATATACATACATATATATATATATCCAATTGTAGATGGAAAGTAATTTGACCTGAGATTTCTGGAAGAAGGCACTGCAAACAAATGCATGATTCACAGTGCTAAAAGCACACGAGTGTAAACCTATATCCAGGTCTACAGCAGCACACAAAGATCAGCTTGTTATGAAGGATTTGTCATGCAAGCATGTAGGTCTGGCAGCAGTGTGGCGCTGTGTGTCTGTAATTTCAGTGCTGAGGGGGTGGAAACAAACGAGTATCAGAATAGAGTTGATCAGCATGAAGTTATGAAGAGGGAAGGAGACATTTGATGCTCCGGTCTCCAACACAAGTGCACACACACACACACACACACACACACACACTCACACACTCACACTCACACACTCACACACTCACACTCACACACTCACACACTCAAACACACACTCACACTCAGACACTCACACACACACACTCACACACTCACACACACACACTCACACTCACACACTCACACACACACACTCACACTCACACACTCACACACACACACTCACACACTCACACTCACACACTCACACTTACACATAAACAAACACTTGCACACATATTCACTTATTAAGATGTAAATTCTTTCTAAATGCCCACAATAGCCATTCTTGGCCATTAAAGTCTCAGAGTTGCTTGTTAAAATAAGCTGTGGCATGAGCGAGTGGTAAAATCCTGATGTATAAGTATGTCAGTAAGCCCTGGAAAGGACAAGGTCAAAACCATAGCTGTCTAGAACACTCTCAACTCAGGATATTTGATACTATCAGAAGGAATAGTTTAATATGCAGGTTTTCCAATGACCTCCCATAAATACTGCCTCTTTCAGTTGACTTTTGTGAAATCAAGAATAGAGAAGCAGTGCTTGAAGTTGGGAGACAAGAACAGAGAGCCAGGGTGGTGTCATGTGACAAAGAATGCATGTGGACTGGAGAGTCACAGTTAAGGCACACCTGCAAGTAGGGAGCCTCTGCCAGAGAGCAGGAAGGAGGGTGGGCCACCTTGAGCCTTCCTTAGCCACACCCTTCCTTCTGGGGTTATTATTTGATTTGCTCCAACACACAGCTGAATGGAAAACCCTTAGCATTATATTCAGACAGATTTAAAATTACACATCACGCAGGACTGAGAACATGGCCTGGTGGGTGAAGTGAATAAGTGGACCTGAGTTTGGATCCCCGGTGCCTATGTAAAAACTTGGATCTGGTACAGCCTGATTTTTTTCCCATTCTTTTATTGGATATTTTCTGTATTTACATTTCAAATGTTGTCCCCTTTCCTGATTTTTCCTCCAGAAACCTCCTATCCCTTTCCCTCTCCCCCTGACTTTATGCCGGTGTCCCTTACTGACTCACCTACTCCCTCCTGCCTCCCCGGCATTCCCCTACACCAGGGCATTGAGCCTTAACAGGATCAAGGGCCTCTCCTCTCATTGATGCCCAACAAGGCCATCCTCTGATACATATATGCAGCTGAAGCCATGGGTCCCTCCATGTGTGCTCTTTGGTTGGTAGTTTTGTCTCTGAGAACTCTGGGGAGTCTGGATGGTTGATATTGTTGTTCTTCCTATGGGTTTGCAAACCCCTGCAGCTCCTTCAGTCCTTTCTCTAACTCCTCCATTGGAGATCGTGTTCTCAGTCCAATGGTGGGCTGTGAGCATCCTCCTCTGCATTGGTCAGGCTCTGGCAGAGCCTCTCAGGAGACATCTGTATCAGGCTCCTGTCAGCAAGCACTTTTAGCATTAGGAGGCAGGGACTGGAGCATTTCTGGGGCTTGCTGACTATCTGATCTATCCAATTCAGGAGCTTCAGATTTGGCAGGGGGGAGGGGGCAGGGAGAGAAGAGGAGAGAGAGTAAAGTGGGAGAGGGAAGAAGGAGAGGGAAGGGGAAGAGAGAGAGAGAGAGAGAGAGAGAGAGAGAGAGAGAGAGAGAGAGAGAGAGAGAGAGATCTTACCTCAAAAATAAAGTAGGCAAGAATGGTGGAAGAAGCCATCCAACAGTTGGCACCCACATGCTTGCACACACATATGCCAGTGCACACAGAGAACAGAGCACACATAACACTTCATAGCACAGACAAAACCTTCTTGTGTGGTATTGACAGAGTGAGGCTCACTAAGTTCAGAGGCATTACCTGCAAGGATCCTGCACATCTCTAGATGTCTGAGTTCAGCAGGAGCAATGACCTCATAAGTGTTATTAAAGGGTGCATCAAAAAGACTGGCAACAGGGTAGAGTATCCAGGACACATGTTTCTTGGTGTCCCCTCCCCCCAGGCACACAAAAACACATATGCAGTAGTGGATAGCCCTTCATTCTGCCTCTCAGGTACCTGAGCTTTACCACTTGTGGCTTCGGTAATCACATTCTTTTGTAACCTTTTTTTTTTTTTTTCTCCACAAAGAACACATAATCCATACACAATTGGTTTCAAATATTACCCGGTGACAGATCTCTATGTAAAATGTTAAAATTAGATAGTGCATCTCATCTAAATTCATAATCTGCTCTACTAGTAGAGCTGGTGTTGTCAGAACAACACACATACCCCTGTCATCCAGTATTAGCACTAGAACTGTCTCCTTTAGAGCACTCTGCCCTCCAAACGGCCAACATCCTCCCTGTATCTCATCTCTGGTGACCTGCTTCTCCAGAGTCTTATTTTCCACCCAATACATTCAGCTGTCCTTGTCCCATGAGGCTACATGGACAGTAGCTTACACTTGAAACTATAGGAGCCATAGGTACAGCTGGGCTGTCAATCAAAGGTATTTATAACCCCCCAACACATACACACACAGATGAAATGAGCAAAGTGATTCCGCTTAACCAGTTCTGACTATCCACTTTAAGAAAAATCACAGGGTGTACCTAGGATCCAGTGCTAAGGATTTGTCACGCAAGACAGTGTGATAGCTTTCTAAGTGGCAAGTAACTGTTTAAAAATTCCCAAGCATTCTGAAAATGTTTCACTTAAATATTCCTGCAATACAATCTTATTGAACTGTTGCTTCCATTAATTTTCCACAGACTAGAGAGCAAGGAACTCGGGTTCTATTGCCTTTTTTTTTTTTCTTTCAACTTTGCCTAATACTAGCAAATAAACTGTGGCTCTTTTTGGAAACAAACTCCTGGCCTTGAGTTCTGGCCCCTTAATAGTAGCCTACATGGTTGATTACCCTCTGTGTTAGATTTTCTTAAATTGTATTTCTGTCAGTGTTTTTTTTTCTTCTTCTTTTTTTAAGCAACGGACCCTATAATAGCGAGCGCTGTTCAGTCGGGAGTGCATTTTAACAGCGGGACACAAGTATTTTTCACTCCAGGAGACAAACAATGATATGTATTACATGCAATAAACAGCGCTTTGGTACACAGGGTTCTTTTAGCATTTATCCGTCTCAAATCTCACTGTGTCTTGAAGGGGGATTTGCAGAGAAGGAAGAACAACCCTGCCTCATCTTAGCATTGCCACTGGCTATGGTACAGCAACAGATTCTCCACAGTCCTCGGGGAAGTAAAGCTTGGCTTATATATTAAATGACCACACCAAGACCCGCTAACTCACACGCAGGAAGCCTCCCGCTTGGAAAAAGTTATCCAACTTCTTCTTTATAACTCATTTTCCAAGCATTCCTCTTTGCCCGCCCTTGCCACAGATCATCATGACCAAGCAACAACCAAACAAGCATTAAAAGCTTCCGATGTAGAGTTGTCTCAAAAATGGGGATTCAAAATTCCCAGAGATCCCTTCGGAATATTGGCATTTAGATATCTATTTTTTTCTCTTATTTTAATACCACATAATTTTAAGAAATTATGCAATGGAGAATTTATAATGTATCCATTTATATGATTTCATTTTGATGTTTAGTCATGTGTGCATGCCTGTAAACAGACAGGTGCCCCAAACACAGTGCCCCTAGAGGCTAGAAGAGAAAAGGACAGCTATTCTCTTCCTACCCAGGATCTTCTGTCCTGGGTTAGAATTACAGGCAGTTGTGAGACATAATATAATACCAAAAACTGATCTCTGGGCCAATGCAAGACAGTAAGCATCCTTAACCACTGAGCAGCCTCTCCAGCCTCCCAAGACGAACATTGAAGGTGCAAACTTTTTTTTTTCCCCAAGAACACAGTAAAACATTCAGAGACCCTTGTAAGAAGTAAGCACACGACACAGACACAGATACCCTTACATCGCTGTCCTTCAGGAAAATGAATGAAAAATCAGCACTATTAAGAAAATCTAAGACAACCTAGGAGGCATTACATAGAGTATTTTACAGGCTTGTGGGTTTCACATGCTCAGCCGAGGCTGGCGAGGGCAAGTAAGATATCTGGGAAAGCTGTGACTTCAGTTAGAGAGGAAATCCAATTTTCACTAATTCCCCTAAAGAGTCAAATTGGCCCTAATAATAATCTCCACTGTTAGGTTTTTTTTTTTTTTTGTAATGTGGCCTCAAGTGCACATGATATTTAGCTATTTCTTCATCCATCTTCTTTGTAAATGAAAAGCAGGCAAAAGATCTTATTACAGCTGCAGCTTTTCATAGTCGTGATTATTAATCACTCTTAAACCCCATCTTAATCTGTTTCTTTAATGTTCCTTTTATGTTTAATTTCCCCACTACCTTATCTTCATAACTCAGTGAAATGCTTCCTTCATAACAACAGTGGCTGCCAGTGAACTGTCTGTTCGTATGTTGAGCTCTTTCCCAGGGCCGTCACCACTACTTAGCAATACACAGAGAGCCAAGGGCTTGACTTGCTTACAAAGGAGCACACAGCTGGGATGTATTGGAATGGTGCAGACCTAAAAATCTATACTTCTTATCATCCCACTTCTTAACATAACTTGAAAACCTAGAGATTAGGTCTAACCTTGTCTAACGGGCAAGCTGCTTGGTGAATTGATAAGAATTTGTGCGACTTATTTTTTTTTTCAATAAATTGATAATCGTAGAAGATATATAGCACATGAAGTGGTCATAACAGGAAATCCTATTTTGCCATTCATGCTGGTGGTGATGGGGGCATCTGAGGCAGGAGAATGATAATTAATGTGTAGCACAGTGGTCAGAATGGTGGGGATATTAAGCCTGGTGTGGTGGTTCACACCCATCATGCTAGAATTCAGGAACTAGAGGGGCTGAGGCAGGAAAGCCTCACACTGAAAGCTATTGGCCAATACAGTGAGTTGTAGGCTAACCTGGGGTCCAGAGTGAACCCCTTTCTCAGAAAGGAAACCAAGAGGAATGCGTGTGTGGCTTAGTGTAGTTGGCAGACCTCTTGTCTGGCAGCACAGAGCCTTGGGTGTGATCTAGTGTTCTGTTAACTAGGAAAGATGGCCAAAGCCCGCCGCACAGCACTAGGGAGGTGTGGGCAAGAGGATCAGAAATTCAAGTTCACACTCAGTTACAAAGCAACTTTGAGAGCAGCCTGGGATACACGAGTCCCTGGATCAATGAACAAACAGCAAACAAAAAATAATAATAATTTAAAAAGTAAGATAAAGCCCCACATCACTCCTTAGTAATGAAAAACAAAAACTGATTATTACCTGCAGATAAATTTCTAAAATATATTTTTTAAATGAATGAATTTAAAATCTCTCTAGAGTTAACTGGTGCAGGTCTCTGAAGGTAGCCACTCCTGATCAAAGGCACAGGACATTAAACACATTCGGCCAAACAGACAACCAGTCTTGTCAAAACCAGTCTTTGTTTAATAACAATGCCTGACAAGTTTATTTAAGCAATCAACAAACTGTGGGGTCAAGGTAAAGCAACCATTGCTTAAAGCCAAACTAAAACCTGACTGCATTAGAAGAAAGTGACGGTAAGTGATCTGAATGCTAATTCCACCCGAACAAGATGGCAGTGATAAAAATGTGAGTCAGCCAAGGGGACATCCAGAAGCTGCACAGAAAAAGTCCCCTGGACTCAGGATGACAACAAAGATTAACTCTTAAACAGCTCTTTGACCAACACTAGCATTGTGAACAGTATACATTACCATTGCTTTTGTGTGTGCTCAAGTTCTCTCCAGTATCTGTGAGATTCATGACACATTAACCCAGATTCTCAATGTTTGTAGCGATAAAACACCAGACTATCTTTTACAAAGGTGCGAACACTTGGAGTTGTGTGCAGTTTACCTTATTTCCTTTTAGATTCAGAAAAGAATCATATGCCTACAGACTCAAAAAATAGGAAGGACTTGAAAGAGGACTGTGGTTAAAAGCACCGGCTGCTCTTCCAGAGAACCGGGTTCTATTCCCAGCACACACAGCACAGTTTACAATTTTCTACAACTTCAGTCCCTGGGAGATGCATCCAACCCTTTCTGGCCTCAACAGGCATCAGGGACACATGTGCAAATTGTTTATACAGAATAATGGTTATATTAATATTTCAGTTTTAAAAAAATAATGCTTATCTCTTCCTGGTGTGAGCCTGGCTCCGGTGAGCTAGGTTTAGGTTCAAGGTGAGAAACAAATCTCACTGTGGAAAACGTGTACCACGGTCCTCTCCTAACATTAAGAATGGCATTTTACTGGGTTGTTTTCAGCAACGGTGATTCTTTCCTAAAAGCTGGTTCAATGCCCTGTATGCCAATTAGAGCAGATGTGTCAGGATAACTTTAATTTCTCTAAAAACAATTTAACTCCCTAAGTATCCGAACTTTAAAATAAATTTTATTTTAAAATCTCTCTCTTTCTGCGTGTGTGTGTGTGTGTGTGTGTGTGTGTGTGTGTTCAACTGTACCTAAGGCCTTGTACACACAAGACAAGTGCATTACTACTAAGCAACATCTCAAGCCCAGACTTATCTTTTAGAAACCGAGAGAAAACCGAGTCAAACTCAGTACAACTGACTTCAAACCCTGAGAACTGACAACTACTAAAAAAAGTTTCCACCTTTATAATTTGTATTTCCTGAGTATTCAAAAAGATGTCAACTCTATTGTGATTTACCACCAGGGGTTGTCTTTTTGAGTGAGCACTGGGGTTTGCAGCCCCCCCCCCCCCCCCCCCCCCCGCCGCAGTGCGGCAGGCATCTCCTTGGACTTGGTTTGAAATTATTTGAAGCTCAACTTGACTTCCAACCATATCAATATATGTGTACAAGTGTTGACTTAATATAAACACAGTTATACGATAACCTATGGATTACTAGCAGATAGTCGTATTTCCATATCCGTGTGGGTTTTGAACTATATTTCATAGCTACTACTTAATTATGAAGATTTTCCCCTATGTCCAAATAAAAAGCTCCCTAAAAGAACATGGCCAGCAAGTAAGAGAGACAGAATTTCCCCCGTGATTCAGTACTGGAACTCTCCAGTCCCAAAGGGTACTGAGGAGCGCTGTTCAGAGCCTACAACTTCCCTAGGGGACATGCAGAATTCTCCAGGGGCATCCCACCGTCCCCATGACAGGGGCAGCAGAGTCCTCTTGCTGACTGACTTTAACTCTAGGCCTCTTGCTCTTGCTGTTCCCACAGCACCATCCTTGGCACTCCTCAAACTTACCAGAGGCATTTCTATCCCAAAGTCTTTATCTTAACTCTTCTTTTGTGTGTTTGGAATGCACTTCATGTACGTGCCCATCTTAAATATCTGTCATCTCCTGCTTTAGCTGTAACTGAAGAAACTGTCTCCATGAGGCTATTTCTATGTGTAACCTAAGAGGTCAGTTCTCCAATTATCCGTTTATGCACTTGTGCACACACACACACACACACACACACACACACACACACACACACATACACACACGAACCACAGACACACAAACTACACAAACACCACACACACACCACACCACACACATACACATTCTATTCTCCCTGTTCTGCCTCATTCCCTCCCTAGTTACTAATGCCTATAGAACTGCCTCTTGTTTTGATGTTTATGTACTCTGTCTAATTAGAATAAAACCTCTTACAAGGACAGGAACAATTTTTATGTTTATTTCAGCATTGTATCCCAGAACCTTGTTGCCCTAGAATAATGATATTTATTATTATTCTAGGGCAACAAGAAGAAGATGAGGACAAGAATGCTAAACGTTTTGCAAGATGTCAATGGAACCTGCTCTTGATTGATAGCCTGCCGATGTCTGTGCAATGTGCTACACTGGTTCAAACACGGGTCCATCCTTATCTCCCTCTGACTGAAAAAGCACAGCTATGAAGCTCAGCTTCTCTAGAGACTTATAACTTCCAAAAACTATTTTTAAGAAGTCTATATTTGTTCTTAAAACCTTTTTTTTCTAAAATTTGTCTTTTCTACATTTACTTTTCATGCTAGGTACTAAACTTAGGGCCCTGGTTTACTAGGTAAATACTTTACTACCAAGCTATGGCTTAGCCTCTCTCACTCTCTCTCTCTCTCTCTCTCTCTCTCTCTCTCTCTCTTTCTTATTCTTCTAATTTTTCCCAGGCATACAAATCTCAGGTTTCTACATTGCTTTTGAAAGTGATAAATGGAGTAAAAATTTATGTATCTTAACTTAGTTATTTAGCAAGAATATTACCAGTATTTAGTAGGAAAGTTGGGTACTAAATTCTTCACAGATTTTTCACACTAAATATCTTATTGTTCACATAGTAAAATATCAATAATGACAATTTGCTGTTGATGTGCCATATAAAATCAAGTCGGTATTTTACATGTTCCATATATTATTTTTAGTAATAAAATATGGATATGCAAACTATTAGCTTGTATTTTTCTCAAAGTATGAATAAATGCATGTGCAACCCTGAGTTTTAATAGGCTCAGTATAAAATTTGAACTTTTCACCTGCCCACGGATGGCTATCCATATTCCAACTTAGTGTTACAAGGCACGGTAACTCTCTACTCTCTTTGTTCCCACCCAAGTAAAAGGGACAGAGACGGCCCATTCCTCTAATTTTGCCTTTATGCGACCTAATCCACAAGGATGTTCTTTTACTGAGCATTTTATAGATGCAAAGCAAGTACTGTACCTGGGATCCTAAAGAATTCTGAAATGGTGTAATCTCATCCTTTTCCATGACATGTCAGCCTGTTGTCCAAGGCTCTTGTTACCTGTAGCTGACTCTGTGTTCCTGCTGTTGATCCCCCAAACCACCAAGTGCTGGAGTTATCGCCCGTGCTACCTTGTTACAGGTAAAAACTTTTAAAGCTAAAACAAATTAAAAACTGACTTGGAAAAACAGTTGACTGCGTGCGCACACTGTTAACTGCACTCATCCCGATACTGGTGTTAAAAGGCATGCCATTGACCTGGAAGTTATAGAAACCAGAGTTGCTTGGCATGTCTGGAATTAGAATCCACCTTCCCATGGCCTTTTCAGAGCCTGTATTGATAATGGGGGGTGCGGGGAGTGTGGAATTAGGTTTTTTTTCTCTGTGGTATTTGGATCCATATTAAATGTTAACATCAATGTGCTTTATGGAGTTCCATGCTCCTTGCTTGCTCTCCCCATTTTTCATATTTATGCTTGCTGAAGCCGATCTTCCCTTGTATTAATAGGATAGACTTAGTGTGGACACTAGTGGATCTCACCAGCAATAACTGTTTCACTTAAATATGGCTTTGGTGCGCTTTTCTGCAAATAATCCCTCAATTCCTAAGAGTCTTTTATTTTCCCAGTAGCCCAGTTGGAGAGTTTTTAATATTAAATTGAATCATAACAACACATGCTGATTAGAGTCTAACTTAATACACAAAGCTTAATGTTAATTTTACAACTTCAAATCAAGGATCCTTCCAGTCCAGGATGGTTATTTATCTCAAGTGTGATTTTATCTGAAACTTGTAAAGCCTACGGCTAGATACAGTTCACATCATAAAAAGCGAGCCGCATAGAGGGATTCAGAAAGATTTGGAGCAATGGAAACATTGCCGAGAACTTAGGTTTTGATGAACATAGGAGAGAAAGTCAAAAGGCCCACGTGTATGTACTTGTCATGGATATGGTGTTTCTGGGTGTAGAGTATGTGTGTCTGATTAATGTGATGAAAGAGACATGCTCAAATTATAATTCCTTTAAAGCAAATTTATCCAATTGGCATCAATAATAGGACACAAAATATAAGTGAAAAACATCGTTTAAACTAACAAAAAAATCCACATACGTGTTACATGTTTCACAGGGTAAACTTTCCATGAAATGAATTTCACATAAATACCTTGACAGAGGGAAGACATGCTCAGTTTTCAGATAAACTGTGTTTCCGTCGTCGTACAACCCTAACTAGAGGAGACAGACTCAGCCTCCAGAGGAGCTGGTGAAAACGGAACCAGAAGATAAACACCAAAGGCGTCCAACAGGAATAAACTCCGTATTATGAAATTTGTCTATCACCGGAGACTAGCAAAGTAACATTGTAACAACACCTCAGTGATGTAGCTTACAAGTGGAGGAAATTACCTGGCCTCAAGTGTTGGCACTTCACTGGCTTCAAAGCTCAGCACACCATGAAACTAAAGAGTCAAGGAGAGGGTGAGTGACTTCTAACAGAAACAAGGATAACACATGGAGCAAAGACCATCCGAGCAAGAGAGAGGAAGATATTGCTGGTTTTATTTCTACTTTCCTTCACACACACACACACACACACACACACACTCACAAACACAAATACACACACACACACTCACAAACACAAACACACACACACACACACACACACACACACACACACGAATGCACGCACACATGCACACAAACATTCCTTGATAAACATAAGACATGTCAGCTCACTGTGGGGGTCAGGGCCTGAGATGAAACTTCTGTCTATGGTAGTGTGATGGAACTGGGAAAAATAGTTTTTTTTTTTTTTTTTTTTTAAACAAAATACCAAAAGAGGACTTGGAAGAGTTACAGAGTAATAACGGGAAATACCATGATTGTTTAGGTGGCTAAAATTCTTATTTTTAGGACCTGTAATTTTTATGTGAGGCAGAAAACTGAACCACATAATACATTTTTATAATGTAAATATTCATCAAGACCATTTACAAAATTACTACTTTCAGCATATTTTCAAAAGGAAATTCCTTAATAAATTATGTTTATGCAGTCCAAACACAGCATTAAGATGTATTATTAGTCACTTAATGGAAGCTAATGGTGAGCTTATAAATGAAGGGCTGGCTTACTTTGGTATTTTCTAAGAGCAACCAAAAATAGAATTCTTTCCCAGAATTCTACATATTTATAAAGTGCCAAATAAGCGATTCTAGCAGCTCTCAAATGTGGTCCTTCTAGATGCCTTTAATCCTAAATATATTTGTAGGAACATTTTCTTTAATTCCTTGCAAAGTCAGGTATGTCTAATTTGTCCAACTTCCATATTAAAAAGCAACCCTCACTGAAGTTCAGTCAATGCATTATAAAATGATACAGGAAACAAAAACAAATTGATAAATAATGTCGAGTATTTTTTAATATTTCTAGAGAACTGGTATTTTTTTTCATGAAACCAAGCCTAAGTATATAAAGCAAGTCAAGAAAAAAAATCCACAAAAGAAACAGTGTTAATTATATGAATTACGTAAATATTTGATCATTACATATGGGTAACTGTGGAATTAAAAGTAGAAAGGGAATATAGGTACATTTATGAAGGAAAAATTCTACATATAGATTAGATGTTTTTAATAGACGTAGTTTCTGTATACTCATCCCTCAGGAAGTCTGCTATGAACCAGCAATTACCCTCGCAGGCAAGGCACATCTCTCTCAAACATCGCATCAAATGATATGACCATCCCTTCATTAAATTGCTTTATGCATATGATATAGTCTAAACTTGAATCCAATAATACTTTCCTATGATAAAAGCAAAGTGGAAAAATCACAGCTCTTTGTAAAGCTGTAAATAATGTAAAATAATTTGTGAGAGTCCTGCCAGTATTTTTCTACAGACCAAGGATTGAAGGATGTTTATGTGTCAAAATATTTCATTTTACTAAGATCAAATACGATGCTCCTATTTTATCAAAATAAAAACTGAAGTAGAACGCCTGAAGCCTCAAATGAAGCTTTGTAGGAGAAGTTTATGTATGAGGTATCTCAATCTAGGTAGAAGCTTATTTTATTTTTAAATTCAGATGATAAAAAGTTATTTAAAAAATAATAATGTTCTGCTTCCCGGGCAAATGTTCTCATCTGCTTCCAGTGCAGAAGATGAAAGGGGGGAGAAAAAGAATGGATACTTTATTTTACATTAAGACAAACACTGAGCCTCATTTTTCCCAATGGGACAGTATTAATAACACATACGTATTTACATTTAGGGCTATACTCACAGATCAAGATAAATTTAATCTTACACAAAAACTTAGAAGTACCAGGTTTGATCAGCGTGGATTAAAGTTACAGCTCCATTGATGCTCTGTGCAACACTTTATTTTAATTTTCTCATTAAGAGTTACATTATTATATTAAAGTATATAAAATCTGCAGTCAGCAGAGCAAGCTTCAATCATTTTAGTTAATTGGCAACTTTGGTGGAAATTAAAACCTCTCTCTTCCCCAGTAGTTTCGTTTTAAACAAATCATGCTCACGTATAAAAATAGCAAATCGCATTAAATTTTATATAAGACATTTTACAGCTTCTCATATGGAAACAGCTATAAGCAGCCCTCATGGCGTATATTGCAGCACAAACAGCCTTGAATCAGCTCTTGGGCAGGGCACCATGCAAAGAGATGAGATAAAGGAGGTGTTGGCTTAATGCTTAGAATATAGCATCTGAATCTGATTCTGCAGACACACTCACACACAGACACACAGACACACACACACACACACACACACACACACAGAGAGAGAGAGAGAGAGAGAGAGAGAAAGAGAGAGACAGAGAGACAGAGACAGAGACAGAGAGACAAAGGGGTAGAGAGCACAAAAAAGCTCTCCAAAGGATGGAGTGGTAAAATCTGATTTTTCCCCCCTCTAGGTCAAAAAGTTAGGAATTGGGACATTTCTGCACTTCTAAGTATTTAATGTTTACACAAAGTCTTAATTCTCAATCTGTACTTATCTGCTCTTCACCTCCAAGGAGACGAAGATGGGACGGCAGTGACCAGCGTCTCTTAGGCAGGACTGCTCAATGTCGTTGTTTTTAATTCAACAGATGACTCTTCTTACATATTATCAATTCCAAACTCATTTAAAGTCTAAAGATGCTTTTTGTCTATTGTGTCAGAGTTTGCCTTTCAAAATCTTTTACAGAATATACCGATGTGCTGGCCTCACTTTTAGCAATTTCAGGTCGTAGTTTTGACACACGGCTACCTAACTGTAGGTGGCCCACACACCCTTGTTCTGACAGGAGAGAGCCTCCAAAATCAACCATTCTCCTTTCTTCGTGGAACAAGTTCCAGAGGAGGAAGAGTGGTCCTACAAGGAAGTAAACGTAGTCTCCTTGGATATGTGCATCTTCTGTTCACAGCGAAATAGCAGATCAAAGACAAGCCAACAGGACAGGCCAGTTTCAGGAAGTGAGCAGTCCCACTCTGGGGACCAAGGCTGCAGCAACTGGAACTGTTTTGTTTTTCCCTTAAATGGGGGTGACTGTGTCACGAAGGTTAAAAAGACACGTATCACCATAATGAATACCTTCAGAAAGTATCCTGCTCTCCAACCCACGATTCACAGGACTGGCCTGTTTTCACTCCGTCACACAGCCCAAGCCACACAGAATGAGAGCCAAGTCTTCTAAAACTCATAGTTTAAAATGGGCTGGTTTGGTTTGTTCGTTTGTTTGTTTTTATTCTCCAGGGAAAGTGTTCATTAGACTGTTAAGCACAATTCATAAAATATTTCCCTCTTCCTCAGCCATGAGCAATTACCTACTGTAGCACAATACTGAGAAGCTACAATTGATACGTGTGGAGATGTTTCCTTTAGCATCCCACCCTTAGGTACCTAGTGACTCAGAGGGACAATCTAAATCTGTAACATACTGATGGCTTGTTTGGTACTGCAACAAAAATCATATAATTCTATATGTTTATAGACAAATTCATATAGTTTAAAACAAAACAAAACCAAACACCCAATTATTTTGAAGCAGCATTTAAGTGGTTAAATGTTGCCTGTGGAAAATACAGAAGAAGAACACACGCAGAACAATGAGGAGAATTAGTTTTGAGGCTCAGCAATTAGACTCAGAAAAGTGTTTGTTCATTAATCACATTATAAATATTCTTACAATAAAATAAACTATCCTAATAGCTCCAGAGTCTTAACTCTGAAACTTTAATTATGCACTGACTGCTTTATGCATATTTCCGCAAAGGAGTTTGGAAGCAACGGCTGGAGTCCAAACCATCATTACGTAATGACATTCTTCCCTTAGTCAATTTTTGGTTGTTGTTTCAAATTCTACCTTCCACAGGGTGGGCATCTAATAAACATTTGTAAATGGCTGTATCCCATCAAAGGCTTTGATCTACAAATAAACTTGGTAATAGGTGCCAACTTAAAATATAGGTTTGGACTATTTTAATTTCTTAGAGACACATCTCTATAATGTGATTGAGACCTATGCTTTTTACATCAAATGTACCACATCTGTGGCAAGTTCTATAACTCACAACACAGCGTTTTATACATACTCCACTTCTCCACTCCCCTTTGACACTTTTGAGGTATTGGTAAAATTGCCCAAGTCACAATATACACAGCAAACCTACAACTTAAATAAGGAATAAGCTTGCTGTTAACAACTTAGTCTAAAATGTTAACAACCCTTGGGCTGTTAACATAACAACTGGCCATTAATGTGGTAATGACAAACTTTAGAAGACACTGTTCTTCCAGAAATGAACACATTGGTGGTCAGACCGTATTTGAAAGAGTAAGATCTATTTATAAATAAGTTAATTGAACTTAAATTAGATTAAAATTAAAACCCAGCAGAAATTAAAAGTTGTATCTCAAAAAGTAACATGCATTTTGTCATTTTTAAGGAAAGACAAAGACTTCAGATATGGAAACTATCTTGATAAATTCCCTTGGATGAAACATTTACTTGACTAGCTTAAGATCCTATCCTATTTGCTGTCCTAAGGAAGAATAAAATAAAACAAACCCATGGTTACTTTCTCTGCAGTCCACACACTGAAAATGCAAAGTAATTTTACCCACAAAAGTGGTAAACTCAACATTTCTGATTCAGAAATATCTGAAGCATTCAAGCCACATTCGTTACATTTTCCTTAATGTTTATTTATCTATTCTACTTATTAAATTACCTACTTCAGCCCAAACCATATAGACTCCTTGTTTTCAATCACAAACCTAAATCCACTTGAAATACTAAAATTGTGCATAATGTAAGTCAAAAGGAGTCAAAAGGCTGTGGGTGTTGCTTAGCACAGACAACTGGAACCTGAAAAGCAACATGTCAGATCATGAAAAGCAAACACAAACCCTTTATCTGGAAATGACGCACTCATTCACAATGAGCACAGGAGACATTTTTATTTCAAAGAGGAAAAGTTCAAAGACTGCAGAGTTCTGAAAGAATTCGTGTTGTAAGTTAACTCTGATTAGTTTGCCACCATAATGAGGGAAGCCCTGGCTCCTGAGAGTCACTTTCTATTGTTGGCACCTTGCATGCTTCTGAGCTCTGGGAAGTAGTAACAACTGCTTATAATTAGTCAGGAGGCTGTAGGCACAAGCCAGAGCAATACTCCCAGGGGAGACCAGAATGTGATAAGCCACACTGAATTCGCCCTTATGCAACCACCATTAATCAAAAGATATATATGTATTAGGATAAAAATCTGACTTTAAGTAGCTGAATTATAGACTAAGAGAAGAGGGATCAAATATCCTAAGAACCACCTACCAGAATGGCCAAGATGGTTGGTTAGGGAGTTACTACCAATTGATAAATTTTGTGTCATAAGGAAAACGATTCAAAATAAATAGCTTAATGTCAGGCTGGAAAAAAATGATTAATTGTATCAAATATGAAAACCCAAATGATACCATATATCATTTTTCTAATTTGATAGATCCCACTTTATTAAGATAAGTAATTTGCAGCTAAGTCAAGTCTCCAAGTCCCCCTGAGAAGAAAATACTTTCTTTTCTGTAGCATTTCTGTGTTGACAAAAAGCAGGGATGCTTTGGAATAACACTGGGCTTGCATAACCATGGGTCCCCCCACTGTCTTGGAGCCATTTTGGTGTTTGTACTTTGGAGTGTGGCAACGGTTCCCATCAACTTTGGGGTCCTTATTTTCATTCTCCATAAAATCACAAGGGAGACTGAGGCTGCTCAATATTGAAACAGTCACTTGACTATCACTAGGCTGGGAGACAGTCACTCTGTGTCTGGGGTCCCAAACATTGCAGTCAATATACTAATAAATGAAAATTAATAATTTAAAACTGACTTTCTTGAAGGGACGTGAGACAGGGAAGTAAGCTGAGTAGCCAGAACACTCAGTCCATCTAAAGTTGAACATGTCAAAAGTGCAGAGCTAGAAGGTTTAGGTAAGCAACAGACTCATTTCTCTGTCAGACTCAACCAACTTTGCCTCTCCTGCTCTAAAGCAAGGAACAACCCAGATGTTGTTTTCATCAGAACATCCCTGGCATTGACTGCCATTTCCAGTGTGAGCAATGAATGATTCTTCAGTTCGAGTACCTGGACAAGCCAAGTGAAAACACTTCAGCTGTTTTGTTGGCTATCCCTTAAGCAAAAGTTGACTTGATAAAGGCTGGCACTGTGAAGGGTGTCGGTGTAGCATCTTTCAAGAACACCAGTCAGTAGTTACTGAAATCAAACAAGCCAGAAACACACTTGCAAATGTACTGTAAGAGGCACCTGGCCAACACTGGCACAGAGAGATAATTCCTACCTCAGGTAGTCTCTGCGACAAAGGATAAGATTCGCTTTAGTGTACAGGGTGGAGCCCACCTCTCCCAAACGACAGTCGCAGCAGGCACACTTCAGGCAGTCCTCATGCCAATATTTGTCCAGTGCCTTTAGGAGATACCGGTCCTTGATTTTGCGGTTGCAGCCAGCACAACCTTTCGGCTTGGTGTCTGGCTGAACTGAGAGCATTTGTATGCCTGAGGAAAAAAAAAAAAGGAGAAAAGAGAACTGAGATTCCAAACGGAAAGACAGACAAACAGGAAAAAAGGTTAAACGTTGCCTCTGCACTCTTTTTTCCTTCTTTCCTTCCTTCCTTCTTCCTTTTTAAGGGACGTACTATAATCGACCTACATCCTGGATTTTATAAAAGCCATATGAAACCCCTGGTGAGCTCATTCACACGAAGCAGCAGCAGAGATGAGCTGATGTTGTACATCGGACCTTGTCACTGGATAGGGGAGGACAGAAATCTTTCATCATTTCCAGTGTCCCGTTCTCCGCACAGAATGGTTCCCCTGGGAAGAACATCTGAGCCAGTGGATGGTACCCTAAGAAGCAAGAGACTGAAACTAACTCAGAGTTGGATGATGGGGATCCAAACTGAGCTTTGCTGAACTGGATAAACAATTCTCTTATCAGGCATTTGATGGAAGCAGTGTGCATCTGTAGGGGGAAATTCAGAACCTTACTTGGAGGTACAAAAGTTCATGGATAAGTGCATCGTGTACCCAGCCCGAAGCCCATACATCCTATAGAACTTTTACATCCAAAGACATGCTTCTGTGTCCTTGATATCTTAACGTATTCATTGTGTTAAAATAGCCGAGTACGTTTAATTTCACACTCATTAGTCACTGCTTTCGTTGAAGACTCATCACTTGATTATATAATATATGCTCTGATATAAAACAAGTACGTGATTGTGGGATTTACAGCCACAAGCATACACTTATTTTATAAGGGAAAGAAGAAACAATAGAAGACAAGGTCTAAGAAGGTTCACAATTGTACACTCCTCCATAAACGGATAAGTACAGAAGGTAAACATGCAGTATATTAAATAAAGGAACATCCTCATATTTCGATGCTGAACTTTCTCCATAAGCCAGGAGTCTGGCTGGCTTCTATGTCTTTTACAACTTGACTGAAATATTTTCAATTAACTGAATACTCCTTTTTTTATGTTTTTTTTTTTTTTTTTTTTTTTATTGTTCCCCAGGTGTCAAACACTCAACCTTAAAAAAGAAAGGAATGCTGGCCAGCGATTTAAGCTTCATCTTTATCCAGCAATGGATTTGAATCCCTATAAACTACAGCAGACATTGACTCTCCTGTATTCCAAATTATAACACTGAGAGAGCCTCCGGAGTGAAGAAGTCCCCAGGAAGCTGAACCACAGTCCTGCCATGCACCTGACACCAGATGGTCTACCTGTAACCTGAGGGTCACCCTTAACAATTCCTTCCTCCCCAGTGTAAAGGTTTACACTTGGTTGCACGGAGATATAAAACAGCAAATATGTACGCGCTTAAGAGAGTTTTAGGAGACGTGAAACATTGGAGATTGATTTCTCCTCAAGATATATAAATTCTCTCCTTCCTTCTGAAAGCAATCCCTTAGTACCTACTCTGGGGGAAATAAAAACAGCCAAAGAAAGAAACAAATAAAACAAAATACCACAACCAAAACCCCGCTGACAAGGAGTATGAAAGCGTCCTCACAGCTAAGTCTGTTTTCTAGCTATTAATAGCACAGGAATCACACATGCTATTCGAATGTTCTTGAGCTCAGGTAAGAAAATTGCTTGTGTGGTAGAGTTGTGGAGGAGGGCGCACAGGAAAGAGAGCAGCCTGGCCGTTCTGTGTGTCTGACACTCGTGGCTGTGGTGTCCCGAGCTGTGGTCCGTCAGCCAGATTTGTGCAGAAGAGCAGGTGGTGGCCCTGTAGCCTGCTTTCTGATCCCTTTTCTTTGAAGGAGCTCCGGGCCTAGTGTAGATTAATCATAACCCTTGATAGCTCTGGTAAATCTCACTCTCTAGAACTTCTAACAAATGAAGTTTCTTTGATCAGAACTAGTTATCCCTTTCTAGCAAGGTCCCACAAGGCATGAATCCCATTAATTACATTTTACAACAGACCCAGGCACCTCGTCATATACGTAGGGAAGAAGGGGGAATTTTAATTTACTAAAAACAGTCAGAATTTCATGACTGAAAACATCTAACTGTTTGGTAAGGGTAGCTATCCTCATGATCTAAGTTTTCAAAAAATGCATCACTAAGCTAAAGGATTAAAAAAAAAATCTTTTTGGTAGTCAGCTAAACATCATTATTTCTCAGACTCATGACATCATTATTAAGTGTAGAGGGTCAGCTCTCTTTACCCAAAATGCATTGTGACCAAGACAGTGCTTACCAACATTTGGCACAAGGAATACTATCCTGTTTGTCTTCACAGAGTGTTTTTGTTGTGTTGACATTTTAATTTAGCACCCAGAGGCCAATTAATAACTGAAACTCTTACATTCTGTTTGGCCCCGTGAATGAAAAGAATCCGATATTTTCTACCATCCTCAGATCTTCTTTTGGAAACTACCCCCCTCCCACACTCTCTCTTGCAAATGGAATCTGCTCTATTCTATGCATTTAGGGGAAAAAATGTAGGAAAACAAGCGCTTGGTAGTTACCAGGTTGCCAGCCACCTAAAAGGCAGAAAGCACTGAGCAGCTCTGGATCCAAAAGAGTATGTCTGGAGAGACTTCTGTGTTCCTGGCTAAGAGACACTTCACAAGTGCTCATAGCCCATCAGCACCCGTAACTAGTTTTTAGATTGGCATGCAAATTATTCTGAGGGAAATTCTTATTGCCTCCGAGACCCTGCCATTCGGAGTTATTTGACAGTTTAAGGGAAATCATAGTTGTTTTTTTTTTTTTTTTTTAAAGACATAAATAATAGCTTGTGCAGTGTGCTGTGCAGAAATAAGTAGAACCGTTTCATTTAAACTCTGGTGAGCTTTTAATTGCCTGGATTGCATTGTGAGCAGGCCTGCCGGTTGATTGCATCTATTATGCTCCCTTGTTCTGTACCATTCATCCGCACAGTCTTAGCTTCAGTAGTTAACACAACAAAGTAACCACAACTCCGCAACACACAGGGGCTTAAAAAAAAATAACCAGCATAAGGAGAGATGTGCAGTGCTCAGGCACTGTTTTTTTTTTTTTTTTTTTTAACATGTATGTATTATTTGGACTGATCACGATGAATGAATGGAGTACATTCCTTCCCCTTTCAGAAGATTTACAGAGGACAATTTGGGAGCCGCGGAAGGGGCTCCATTGGACGGGCTTTTGGAAGGGAAGATGCTAAAATTGGGTCCGCAGGTTTCGCAGCTGGGAGCAATGACATAGATTAAAAGAATTTGGCCAACACAGCCCTCCAATTGCCAAGAGTACCAAACAAAAGATGGTCTCTCCTCCTGCCCATCTTCCTCCCACTCAACCCCCCCACCCCGCCCAGATTGGAAAACTGGACTGGGCCTAAAAGCTTGTTTCTCTCTGTTCACTGGCCCAGAGCACCCCTACAGGCTACAGCCCCCTAAGGGAGAACAATGCAAACACATCTCCCCAAATCTCTGGTACTGGAGCTGCTTAACTCTGTTCTGCCCCTTCAACCCCCAACCCCCTCCGCGTCCTCCCACCACCCTCCCCTCTTTGAGCAATGGAGCTGGGAACCAATTTGATTCCCTTTTTCTCCAATGCAGCTGCAAGGCTCAGAGATACTGACATTTCCCCGCTCTTATCAGTTTAATTACAGTTACCATGGCAGCAAAGTGCTAGTGCTTGGCAAAGGCCAACAAGAGATTTGCAAGACTGGGTTCAATTTTGATGCAGCTCACATGCAAAATAAAAAAAAAAAAAAAAAATAAGAAACATACATACACTCTAACAAAGAATCTCCTTGCCTCCTTGCGGGAGTTTATGATTCAACCTTTTTGTGGCTGTGTCTTTGCAACCACACAGGGGTGGTTGTGCAAAGAATGTCCCAGGATTTCTGGCACCTAGCGAGATTAATTGGTCGAAAGCGGCAGTCTTAAAAAAAAGCAGCAGCAACAATGGTATTTCCTATCTTCGGCGCTAGAAGAGCAGGCAGGCTGCGGAGCTAGCCAGAGTGTCTAGCGGCCGGAGAAAGTGCATCTAGAAGAGAAGGTAACCTTACCAAAACTTTTCTCTTGTTTCTGCATGAGTTGACTGAGGCGTGCCTGAGTCGCTGCACCTTCTCTGGAACACCAAGCCCCGGAGGCAGAGAGTAGAAGAGGGGAATCACTTGGATTTGGGGCCCAAGCGTGGATCTGGTGAGCAGCAAGCAGGGCCCAGGATCCACTACTGTGAAGCCACTTTGGGAGCTAGGGTCTAGTGGTGAGGGAGGCAGGCAGTGGGGGAAGGGACGAGGGAGCGAGTAAAATGATGGCGAATGACAAAGCCACATGCTTCCCTCACTCGGGCCGTAATCCTAAAATCCCAGCGGCCCCTTTTAGCTTCTTGGTAACAAATGGATTTGATTAAACCATCACACGCAGTGTTAGCATAGCACATCGTGTTCGGTATGAAAAAGATCATAAATCTGACTTGTGTTTCATAACAGCAATCTGAGTAGCCCCGGTTAAAATGTGCTGAATCTCTCTCTCTCTCTCTCTCTCTCTCTCTCTCTCTCTCTCTCTCTCTCTCTCTCTCTCTCTCTCTCTCTCTCTCTCTCAATGCTAAGATACAAACACTTGGGTACAAGGAACCCATCTCCACTGGACGCTTGTCCCCCATCTCCATGCCCCGACACAGTCACTTGTGCAACACACAGAAGCAGTGTTTTCATATTAGGGTTGCATTGGGAGAAGCAGGGGTGTAGACAAAAACAAGGTTGTAATTTCAACTCTTTCTGGGGGTAGCGGGCATGTATTTCACCAAGCAGGTGTAAAGAGGTCTGGGAAAATACCCAAGACTGACACCACTTCCCTTAGACTAGAAGCAACACCCCACCCCCAACCTTTGCAAACTGTCCCAACCCCTCTTCCGGAGTCAGGGTGTGCGAATGCTGCAGCTCTCAATGAACTTTGTCTGTTATGCACTGGACTCCTACTTGAGGTGTCGCGCTGCAGCCAGCCGCGCGCTCCCTCTCTTCCTCTGGCATCCACGTCTTCCGCCCCATATCTATCTCACGTCTTGTCGTAAAAATAATGATGCCCCCCATGATTTCAACAAAAACAAACACAAAACCCTCTCTGCAGACCTGCAGCCCGGGGAAAGTTGCAGTAGTGGTGACGATGGCTCGAGTGCAGCTTTACTTTATGCATCGTTGGAAGAGGATGGGGAAGAAGGAGAAAAAAAAAAAACACCCAACATCCGCACACGCACGCGCGCACCAGCAGACACACACAGCACAAATAAGCCGACGCGTGTGTACACAGCCTCTCACTTACCTTCTCAATTAAGCGATACAGGGGAGGGTGTTCAGTGAGCACAGCGGCTGCTTGGTAGCGCTTCTCCTTGGGAAAGGTCAAAAAGAAACATTGTTTGAAAAAAAAACGGGGGGGTAGAATCTCTATTTTTTTTTTAAGTTTAAAATAATGAGGTCCTCCAGGATCCGCCAAGTACCAGTGTGGACCGCATGCGAGCCACAGGTGTCCTTCTTTTAGGCAACTGTAGTCCGGGGGATGTCTCTCTTGGTTCTAGCTCCTGACAACTTACCCCAGCAGCGTGCGAGGAGCCCGAGCTGAAGGAAGCCCTGGCTCTCAGCCGCAAAATGCAATCCCTTCCTAGCCAGACATAATACAGCCCAAGAAAAGGTCACCCAGTTATTACAGCACCTCGGAGCCCAGGCAGCGCCTGTCAGAACCACAGTGGAAGCAGCTCCGTTCCGATTTAAGAGTATTTACCTCTCGCCCCCACCCTCCCTCTTCTCTCTCTTCCTTCTCTCCCTCCCTCTAGCTGGCTCCCTTGCTCCTCGCTAGCTAGCTTGATCTCTCTCTCTCTCTCCCTCTCTCTCCCTCTCTCTCTCTCTCTCTCTCTCTCTCTCTCTCTCTCTCTCTCTCTCTCTCTCTCTCTCTCTCTCTCTCTCTCTCTCTCTCTCTTCTATTCTGCAGCTTAGTCAAGTACAACTGCCCTCAGAAAGTGCAAAAGCAGCCAGGAGACAGATCCAGGCTTTGTTGCTAATTTCCCAGGGTGAAAATTGACAAGCCTGGGAGTGCAGTCAGCACAACCCATTGCATATGCTCCTGACAAATGCTGGGGACATCCCCTCCCCACCCATCCCCATCACAGTGAATGTGACCTCCGCAGAACTGGACTCTGGAAGGACCCTACCTCCAGGACTTGCCCACCAGAACTGTGAAAGTGCTCCGGAGGAGAAGGGTAGGGCTTCCTAAAATAATGGGGGGGCATTTTGGAATAGGATGGGGACGATGAAAGCAAATTGCCCTCTAAATCTGTTACTGACAGTGCCAGTGGAGGAAGTTAAAATAAAAGCCAAGAAATCAAAGTGCTACCAGGGAACACTGGAAAAATGCAGCCCTCCATTTCCCGAATGTCTGGGGGTGTCTGCAGTTTCCAGGGCTATGAATTCCATTTAGAAACTCTCTCAAGTCCCTGTGTGGTTTGCCTTGTCACATAAACCCAATCCAAGTAGTGCCACACTGTTTCCTCTCTCTAGCCCAAGAGCCAACTGTGAACTAGTACTGCCTGCCAGGGGCTGAACCCAAGGTGGCCACTGAAAGACTTAGTGTGGATACTTGGATACTTAAGTTTAAAACCTGCTTCCAGTGCTGGTCCATACGAACCCCAAGGCAGGCTTTCAGGACTAAGGTGGTCCCCTGGCCACCCTGTACTTATACCCTGCCTTCATACATTTATATTAAGGCCTGGGTAGAGGCTTTTATTTTTGCCTCTAAACCTGCCCCATTTCCCCTAACCTCTTCCCTGCGCTCTGCATTTCTGTAGGTCACTGGTAGCTTTAAAGCATTTCTTTTTCTAAGTTTTTAAACTTCAGCCATTGCCCCCTTTGGTGGCTCTTACAAGGCCCACTCAGCATTTCTCACAAAGCCTTGCCAAAAGGCCAAGCTTAAAAACTGTGCCAATTTGAATGACACTGTATGTGATGTTTTAAGCTCCAAGAAAGATTCAATTGTTGAACCAGAAATCCCTCCACAAAAAAAAAAAAAAAAAAAAAAAAACCCAACGACCACAAACCACACTTCAGACAAACAAAAAAACTTCATTACCACTTCTGTACCATCAATTTTAATATATATGTATACACACACACATATGTGTGTATATGTATGTATATATATAATATATATAAATAATTAAAACAGTCCCCTTGAATATTTATGATAAATTATGCTTCCTTGTATCCAAAGTCCTGCCACAACCAGGCTAATTTATTTTTTAACCCCAACCTTCAGAAGGCTCATAAGAAAATAGTATGTGGCTTTCTTTCTTCTCCCTTTCAAAGACAACAAAACTCAGAACTAACCTGAAAGACACGGAAATTCACAGACAGGAAGATTACTGAGAACCCCTTCCGCTCTTCAGTCTCTAAGCAGACTTCTTAAGTTTTGGCTTTTCCTGGCTCTACTACTCAGGCAGGAACACACACACACACACACACACACACACATCTTACCCATCCACACAGCTCCCTGCTGGTCTACCCCACCTCCCAGCCACAGCTACTCTGAAAAAAAACTGTGTGTGTGTGTGTGTGTGTGTGTGTGTGTGTGTGTGTTGCCTGTTCTCTCTAGCAGCCAATGTACTGAGAAGAAAAGAGGGAGGGAGAAGTATGTGTAGGGAAAGGGAGAAATAAAATCAAAACAAATGGTACAGCTAATGAGGACAATTAAATTAATTATGTTCAAGGAGGATGAGATTTTTTTTCCCCTCCAACTGTATGATCTGTTACCCCTCGCTGGCAACTGCTTCTCCGTAATTCATGGCAACTGATGAGTGCATCTATGCAAATCTTTGTTTAAATCATTCAACTAATTAAATGATGGGATTATTCCTCTGCCTACGGTGACATCATTCCCAGTAATTAGTCCTCTTTTGGACTGTGGCAGTAAGGTCCCCATATCAACAGCAACCTGCAAAGACATTAACCACTTTGATACCTTAAAAAACGAGGGGGTATCTAGAGCTCTAATTGTATCCCTTCCCCTTTCCTTCCTCTCCCTCCCCAATCTTCCTTTTCCTCTTAGGTTTAGCATATAACCCATACTTGGAGAGGGAGAGGGAGAGGGAGGGGGCGAAGTTACTGAATAATATGCTAAACCACATGTGTAAAAGAATAAAATGGAATAGTTAACATTCAGCTCCATGCCATTCATTTTCCCCTAAAATGTAATGATAATTAG
>NC_137972.1:10012713-10097713 GCF_963924665.1 Micromys minutus | reverse complement strand
AGTGGAAATAAGACAGCATTTTCAACAAATAGTGCTGGTTCAACTGGAGGTCAGCATGTAGAAAAATGCAAATTGATCCATTGTTATCACCTTATACAAAGCTTGAGTCCAAGTGGATCAAGGACCTCCACATTAATCCCAATACACTGAAACTAATAGAAGAGAAAGTGGGTAAAGAGCCTTGAACACATGGGCACTGGGAAATATGTCCTGAACAGAACACCAATGGCTTTTGCTCTAAGATCAAGAATCAATCAACAAATGAGACCTCATAAAATTGCAAAGCTTCTGTAAGGAAAAGGACATTGTCAATAGGACAAAAGAGCAACCAACAGATTGGGAAAGGGTCTTTACCAATCCTACACCTGATAGAGGGCTTGTATCCAATATATACAAAAAACTTAAGAAATTAGACTCCAGAGAATAAAATAACTGTATTAAAAAATGGGAGACAGAGCTAAACAAAGAATCCTCAACTGAAGAATATTGAATGACTGAGAAGCACCTAAAGAAATGCTCAACATACTTAGTCATCAGAGAAATGCAGATCAAAAAAACCCTGAGACTCCACCTCACACCAGTCAGAATGGCTAAGATTAAAACACAGGTAAGAGCAGATGCTGGTGAGGATGTGGAGAAAGAGGAACACTTCTCTATTGCTGGTGGGATTGCAAGCTGGTACAACCACTCTGGCAATCAGTCTGGCTGTTTCTCAGAAAATTGGACATAGTACTACCTGGGGACCCAGCTATACCATTCCTGTACATATAACCAAAAGATACTCCAGTATGTTTTTAGCAGCCTTGTTTGTAAAAGCCAGAATCTGGAAAGATCCTAGATGTCCTTCAACAGAGGAATCCATACAGAAAATGTGATAATTTACAAAATGGAGTACTAGTCAGCTATTAAATCAATGACTTCATGAAATTCTTAGGCAAATGGATGGAACTTGAAAATATTATCCAGAGTGAGGTAACCCAATCACAAAATAACACACATGGTATGCATTCATTGATAAGTGGATATTAGCTCAAAAGTTCAGAATACTCAAGATAGAATCCACAGACCACATGAAGCAAATGAAGTTGGAAGACCAAAGAGTGGATGCTTCAGTTCTTCTTAAAAGGGGAAGCAAAATATTCACAGGAGGAAATACAGGAACAAAGTGTGGAGCAGATACTGAAAAAAATGCTATCTACAGACTGTCCCACGCAGTGATCCATCCCATACACAGTCACCAAAACCAGACAATATTATGGATGCCAAGAAGTCCATGCTGACAGATGCATGATACAGCTGTCCCCTGAGCTTTCCCAGAACCTGAGAAACACAGTGAGATGCTCTCAAGCAACCACTGGACTGAGAATTTGGTTCCCAATAGAGAAGTTAGATAAAGGACAAAAGGAACTGAGGGGCTTTCCAATCCTACAAGAAGAACCACAGTATCAACCAACCAGACCTCCCAGAGCTCCCAGGAACTAAACCACCAGTCAAAGAGAACACATGGAGGGACCCATGGCTCCAGCAGCATATTTAGCAGAGGATAGCCTCATCAGGCATCAAAGAGAGGAGAGACCCTTGGCCCTGTTAAGGCTCAATATCCCAGTGAGGAGAATGCCAGGGCAGGGAGATGGGAGTGAGTGGGTGTGTGGGGAAAACACTCTCACAGAGGCAGGGGAGGGCAATTGGATAGGGGCATTGTAGAGGGAAAATCTGGAAAGGAGATAATATTTGAAATGTAAGTTAAGAAAATATCCACAAAAAAGAACACACATGCACATATACACACACACTCACACACACATACACACTCACACAGACATACACACACACTCACACACACACTCACACACACACACACACACACACACACACACACACACACACACACAGCTACTAGCTCTATGAAATTACTTTCTCTTCAGCTCCAATGATCTTTTTAAAACTACCTGAATGATTCATATTTATGGTTTTTGTTCTTTAGAATTAAGAGAGAGGTGGGTAGTTTTCCTTTGTTTTTGGTGCTTTTGGTTTTCTGTACACCTTCAAATACTGTTCCTGAATAATTATTTAAGGATAACATTAATAAAAATTAAAAAAAAAACTTAAAAATCATTTAAAAAAGAGTAGTGAGTATCCAAAATAACCTACCCATTTCCATGTCTCGCAATTCCACGCATGTAGCAACAGACTTGTTTTGATGTCAAACCACCTAAGAGATAGATGTCATGGCCCTGCTACTTCCTCTACAACTTCTATACATTTCCATCTCTAGAATAAAAGACATCTTGTCTTTGGTAGATAATGGAGGTGTCTCTGAGAATCTGCACCAATATACCAACATTTATTCTGATCTTTTCAAGACAAAGTCTTCTCTTCTTGTCATCTCTTCATATTTCAGGGGCAAAAGTTTGATGTGTTTATCTTGGCTGAATTCTTTGGACATTGGATGTATACAATGTGAAATACACCACACCCGAGTGATAACCTTCTGACTGCTCTCCTGTGAGTCTGGACTGTGACTGGCAAGTTTACTTCCATGTGGCTGAGAGTCAGGTCTGGCACACAATGTGTTGTCCAGAGAACTATGTTTTGGGTTGAGTATGGTCTGTTCTGTCTATTTCCCTAAAGGACTTGACTTTCAATAAATTGACACTAACTGTCTTTTCTGAACCACCACTGCCATATTTCAATCCAAGAAATGAGTGGAAGGACTCCCATCTTTGATTGAAACTTAAACATCAATCAAAGTTTAAACACATATTTTGTTTATGTTAGGTCCTCTGAACTAATGAAGATCAAGCCAAGGTTTATTTTTTTTTTCTTTTTAAAATCTGTTTTCTAATGTTAGTTACAATGTACAAAAACATCTCTTATGATAACTAGCTTCTAGAAGCTTCTTGATCGGTGCTAACAATTAGTACCTAATTAAAAAAAATACTAAACTTCTTAGCTAAGGGTCATTCATCATGTTGGATTTCTCAGTTCCTTGACTTCTGTAAAATTGTGTGTAGTTCATTGTAAGGTAATTATAGGCTGCATTTCGTGCTAGACTAAACACCTTGAGAATGCAAATTTGTCTAATTTTGCTTTGCATTCCACACAGGTATGAAATGGAATGTTTTAGCCATAAAAATATTAAATGGAGATCAAGTTGATTTGAATTATATAAGGAAGACAGTCTTAAACAACTGTACAGTGTTAATCTAAGTAGTAGATAAAAATTCTAAGCATATTAGATTATTCTACTTAATATCATTTGTTTTCACAATATGTATACATATAAAATATTTTGGTAACATGGCATAAAGGTTTGTTGTCATCTGTCTTCATGAATGGAGTGTAAGTTGTTAGAGTTCCATTCTGTTTCTCAGAGTCTTCAGATCTCAGAGTCTATCCCATAATGAGTCAGTCCTTCATAACTGTTTGCTGCATCAGGGGCTAAGGAAAAAATAATACATGATTGGAAATATCCAAACAAATCATTATTATTTAAACCATGTGGCTATCTGAGACAGTAAAAATGGGGGGAATTGTGGTCACTGTATTTCTCAAGACAAAGGAGAATTATGATAGTTTCCTATAATGTACAGAAAATTTGAGATTTTTGAAATGTTCTTAGTGGTAACTACGTTTAGGTAGTTGTGATATGGTATTCAGTTACTCTTCATATCTCACATCAAATAGTATTTTTGTGAGTGTACAATGAAGAAAACTTTCAAATAATATTTGTTATGATAATGGCTATTTCTAATTATGCCTTAAAATACTCAAGTGAACATTACAAAGGCAAAATACAGCAAACTCAAACAATATAGATCTAAATAGACTAAAGTGGAGGTGGAATGTCTCTGTCACACATAGCAAGTGCCTTGGCATTATCAATTTAGCTCATTTGATAAGTATATAAATAGGAGGACATTTTAGCTCCTCATACTATATGTGTCAATCAAGAAAGGTATTGACTTGTATTGAGCTTTCCCTTTTAAATTGTTTACATTATTTATTTATTTATTTATTTATTTATAAGGTATATGTGTATACGTGTGTGTGTGTGTGTGTATGTGTGTGTGTGTGTGTGTATGTGTGTGTACACACAGGAGCATGAGCATGTCAAGGCATTTATATGGAAGTTAGAGGACTTTGAGTAGTGGGTTCTCTCCTACCACATGGGTCTCCCGGATGAAACTCAGGGGTTGAGTCTGGGTAGACAGTAGATACCTCTACCCTTTGAGCTAGCCTTGTGTCAAGATTTAAGAAAACAGACTCATTCCGAGACCTAGTCCATCCACCTCAGCATTCAGACAAGGACATCTTCGAAACAATCATGAGGATCAACAGAGATGGAATCCTTACTCTAGTGACCACATTGGTGGAAGCTGCGTTTTCTGAAGGCAGAGGACAATGAATGGCACTGGAGATGTGCTGGATGCAGGAGAAGCTGGGGCCTTCACGTTGCTGTCTACATCATCTCGTGAAGCTTTCAGTGAACCAAAAGGGAGACGGAGGAGAATTGTGCCTCTCAGAAGATTCTTTGCTGGAAGCCAGAGCTTTCACCAGCACTCAGGTATCTTATTCTCCTTTCTATGTACAAAGCTGAGGCTTATTGTCCTCTGCATCCAAGGACACCACACCAAACTGCGGTATGAGAGTAATGAGAGGTGGGTTTGCACAAATCAAACAGACACAGCAAATATATGGGAACAGAGAACAAAGAACTCCCAAGTGAAATCCTCAGAGAGAGAATTTTCAAATTGATTTATGTTTATTTCTATTTATTTATTTTTGGGATAAAGACTTATTGGGTAGCTTTGTGTGGCTTGGAATTGGCTACCTTAAACAGACTGGCCTCTATGTTACCGAGATGTGCCTGCCTATTGCCTCCCAAGTGCTGATATTAAAGGTGTGAACTCCCATGCTGGCTCAAAGCTGATTTCTGGTGAGCCACAAGAGAACCTGCTTGAGGAGATGAGAACAGAAAGAGCTGCACAGGAGCCATTTGATTGGGGAACAGAGTAAGATTCAAAAGAAAGATGATTTACATAAAGAAGAATTTTAGCAAAACAAAATACATAACAGAAAAAAATTGAACGCCGACATTTTAAAAGATGTTGCCGTCCCTGAATCTTGGTGAGTCTGATGTGTGAAGAGACTACTGTGAAGGACAAAAGACCAAAGGTTGAAAACTAATGGAAAAGAAGCATAAGACCCTTCCCAAGAGATATTGAAACGCATGAAGTTGACATGGTAAACAAGGATATGAGAAAAGAAAACTTTCCCAGTTGACCTGTGTGTATAGATTTGAGTGCATGAAAGAGTTCACCTACACGTACGTCTTTCCATATACCTCACGGATGCTGTACCCATGGAAGTCAGAAGAGAATGTTGGAGCCTCTGATACTAGAGTTCCAGGAGCTTGTGAGCTGCCATGTGGGTTCTGGGATCTCAGCTAAGGTTCTCCTCAAGAACAGCCAGTGTTGTTAACTGTGAACCCATTCCTCCAGGACTGATTACTTCTCTCTTCTCACTCCGTTGTCCTTCCCATTCTCCCTCCCCCCTCTTCCTCCTCTTCCCCCTCTTCCTTCCTTCCTTCTTTCCTTCCTTTCTTCTTTCCCTCCTTCCTTCTTTCCTTCCTTCCTTCTTTCCTTTCTTCCTTCCTTCTTTCCCTCCCTCCTTCCTTCCTTCTCTCTCTTTTTCTTCCTTCCTTCCTTCCTTTCTTTCTTTCTTTCTTTCTTTCTTTCTTTCTTTCTCTCTCTCTTTCTCTCTTTCCTTCCTTGTTATTATATTGTGCTGGGGTCTCATGAAGGAGTGTTAATGAGTGGCGCTTTACCACTGAGGTACAGCCCCATGAGTTGCTTTTAGTGATACATCAGTAGAGTCACGCCTGTGTTTCCTTCCTACTTCTCCAGCTCTTAAGTTATTTTCCTCTGTCACAAAATCACCACATTTCCTAAGTCTCTGTCCTCCCATCATGATTGAATGGAATCTTGTGCTAGATTTAATGACTTAACTATAATTTGTGAGCAATTCAAGATATCATATTTAAACAGAAATTATGACTGAAGCTTATTTTCTATAAAAGTTGATTTATTGGCAATATTTGTTTCTTTTTACCCCATTACCACTCATTAGTGCTTCCTGGTCTGAGGGTAATGCTTCATGGATTAAGAGACTATGGAAGGTTAGATATTAGATAATGCTTTCAAGCCCCAACACTTGGAAATTAATTAACTTAAATTTAAATTTTTGGTTAAAATTATATGTCTTCTTTAGTAATTCTTAACTTTGCAGTTGCTTCATAGTATTCTTAGAAAAATTATGCTTATGTCAGATTTTGTTTGTTTTTAATTCGGCTCTTTAAGGTGGAATCATCCAATGCAAATATTAAATTTATATCTGAGAAAGTTGTATTTGTAATATTTAGTTCCTTGGGTAGATTTTAAACTGGTCTTTCTTGAGACAGGGTCTATCTGTGTGGCCCTGACTCATCTGGACCCGGCAATTCTTCTCTCACGCATAGTTTCAGATACAAGGTGTGTGTGCACCTGTCTGGATGTGTGCACATACACACATGTGTGTGCCTTTGTGCATGTGCGTTCATATGATGTGTGTACATGTGTAACATACATATGCATGTGTGTATGTGTGTGTGTGTATGTGTGTGTATGTATGTGTGTGTGTGTGTGTATGTGTGTGTGCATGTGTGTGTGTGTTTGAGAGCCTGTGGTATGGGGTTCCAACCTAGGGTCTCTGCTATCGCCTCAGGTGCTGTATTACTGAGCTACCCTACAAGTCCAGTTTTACAGAATTTCAGGACATGATAAGATAGCCAAACTGTGCATGAGCGTCTCCCAGATCCCATTTACCCAACTTAATCTATCCTTTACTTGTTCTATTCCCTGTCTCCTGCACCATCTCTTACATACACTTGCATATTTCTCTTGAAATGTTTAAAACTGCATTGGAAACATTGTACCCCTTACATTTAAATATCTCATCATGTCTGTCTAGAAAAAAAATTGAAGAGTAAGCCTTTACACTCTTGAAAGCAATTAAATCCATCATTGAAAACTGGAAACTTTGGCACGGTGAAGTAGTAACAAACCGGACACCCATATGCAGCTTTCATTCTCAGTGCCATTCTAATCTTTAACTTGACCTTCGGGACTGTGCCTTGTGTTTAGCTGTCCTTCCATTGTCTTCTTGACACACCTAGGAAAAGTGTACATCTGTCCATAGTATACACACACACACACACACACACACACAATATATATATATATCTTGATTAGTTTCCTCTCACTCTGCTTTTCCCAGTTCCTCCCACTTCCTGTCCCATCCAGATCTACCTGCCCCCTTTCTGTCTCTCACTAGACATACAACAGGTTTCTAAGGTAGAATAATAAAACATTTTAAGATAAAACAAAAATAACACACTGGACTTGTATAGAACAAATGTAAGGCAAAGAGAGACAGAGAGAGACAGACAGCATTGGTCATGTTGGTTTAGAAGGCCTGGTTTCTTGGGGTACTCCATGCCCTCTGGCTTTTACATCCTTTCTGCCTCCTCTTCTGCATGATCACTTGATCCCTGGGGGAGGGATTTGATGGAAGCATTCAGTTTAGGTATGAGTGTCTAAGGTCTTTCGGTCTCTGCAGAATGTCTGGCTGTGGTTCTCTGTGTTTGTTTCCATTGCTGCAGAAGGAAGCTTCTCTGCTGATGGCTGAGCCCTTCTTTCCTTCTTTCCTTCCTCCTTCCCTCCCTCCTTCCTCCCTCCCTCCCTTCATTCCTTCCTTTCTTCCTTCCTAACTTCCTTCCCCTTCTCCTTTTCCTTCTTCTTCCTCCCTCCTTCTCCCTCCTTCCCTTTCTCTCTGTCTCTGTCTCTCTCTCTGTCTCTGTCTCTCTCTTTCTCTCTCAAGATAAGTAGATTTGATTTTACCCCAGATCCCTTCTCTCTGTAGTTTCAGGTTTTTGCTTTTAATACAAGCCATCCCAAGCTGCTGACAGCCCAAGACAGCCTCCCATGTTCACAAATAAGCTGTCAGTTGAGCACAAATCATATACCACCATTTTTTTTTACCATACTTCTCATTTTCTTGCTTTTGGGCAGTGGTGCCTTTTGTTTTAAATAAAGTTTTATTGACAAACTATCCTGTCCATTCAGTCACATACAGGCTCCCTATAGAGACAGTAGAGCAAGTAGCTGGAACAGGGACATTGCTTTTATAAAGTGGAAATACCTTATCTGATTTTGTTCATATATATGTATATGAATATACATTTTAATTATACATTATATAAAATTATTACATATATTATATATATATTGTACACACACATATATAAGCTATGTATAGCATGCATGTGAGTAGCAATGCGTGTTCACATGTGTGCGCACATTCATATGGAGGGTCAAAGTTGATATGGGTTTTTCTCAATTCCTCTGTACTTTGAGAACTGAGGCAGATTTTCTCAATTGAGAAACTCTGCCAACCAGCTACTCTAGTCAGCCATCTTGTCCTGTGCTTGCCTTGGGAATGTTCCCTGTCTCTCACTCATAAGTGTTGGTACTATAGGCAGTGACCATGCCTGCCTGGCTTTCTTGTGGGTTCCCACGATCCACCCTCTGGCACCTACTACTTCCAACCAGCACTTCATCCACTGAGCCATCTCCCCAAACGTGGTCTTGAGCCTTTATGCTATTGTGTGCCATCTGATAGTGTACAATCTCCTCAGCTTTCCTTTCCTACACATTCTTACCTGGTGTCCTTCTCACCGATGGCTCCATATTTCTGAGGAGGTAAAGGTTTAAATGCCATGAATGTTTTTAAAAACTTTGAAGTACTTTGGAGTCCACAGATGAGTTTCACACAGCAAGCTTGACAATCAGAGTATGTTTTCTATGTCCTAAACTAGGCCTTTTACTTCCTCAAGGTTAATCTCAGTGTGAAAAGAACATCACGCATATTCGAATGACTGAATTTTTTTTGAATGATGTAAATGTTCCATCTCTAACCTGCCCAATGCTCCAGCCGCTAGCCACACGTGAAACTCAAATTTTATTAATTTTAATGAGTTTAAATAGTCATGCTTGACTAATGGCCACCATGTAATGATAATGTAATGGAAGAAAGAGGCTTGAGTATTTATTTAATTTTTCAGGAACTGTTTTCCAGACAGGCAAAAAGAGGTGTGGTTCTATACTCCTAGCTATTTAGGAAGTTGAGACAGTATCGCAAGTGCAGAGCCAGCATTTGCCTACAGTAAGAGAAGGACAGCGGCTTAATGATATATTTTTTATATATAAATAAAACTTAAGAAGGAAGAGAAGATGAGGAATAAAATGCCTAGAAGGTTGGGACAATACCTTAGTGTATAGTAAGAGATTTGCTATCTCATGTGAGTCCTCATCCTGAGCAGACGGAGTGGAGTTTACTTTTCTGACTATCAGAGACATAGGTATTCCTTATGCCTGGAGGCTCTTCTTTCTCCAGCTATAGATTTATCTCCTACTACAGCATATTTTTCTGCCCTTTAGGCTGAATTAAATAAATTTCTGTCTGTCTGTGCCTGGTTTTGTTTGTTTTTGTTTTGTTTTAATTTTTTTGCTTTTTGTTTCTGTCTCTTATTCTGAGATAGAGTCTTCCCCTGCTCTGAAACTTCTTAGCAGAGGAAGACCTTGAACCTCTGACTTCTTTTGTTCTTCTCCATTCCTCAGATCACACAGTGGTGGGGGATCCTTCCCAGGTCTCATGCAGAGTAGGCAAAGAACTTTCCCAGTTGAGCTCCAGAGCTGAGGTGTCCTCTCTCCTGTTACACTGACAGCCAGGGCAACTCTTTCCTTACTTCTCAGCTGACCCACAAGAGTGCACTTTTCCATGATCAAACTCACACTATTTCAAGGTCAGAAACTCTGTCCAACATTTCTTTTGCATTCCTCTTGGCAGCATACCATATGCTGGGCATATATATTTGATAAATATTTATTGCATGGGTAACTAAAGTAGTTTTTACATAGTGAGACGGGATAAGAGGACAGATGGAAGTCACATAATAAAGATGCCACTTCTTCTTGCCAGAACTGAGGGTATATTCTGGTGATTTTTTTTCCCCATAAGGTTACAGAGAAGTAGCTGTGAGTTAGACTATACAGTCAAGATGTATGGGAAGGAAAGAAGCACTCTTTAGAAATCAAAAGGTGAATTTCCACTGTTCTCCTTACATATCCCCTGCTTGATTCTCTCTGATCTGCAGTGCACCCAAACAGAGCAGAACTCCGGGGTGAAATTGTGAGCTTTCTCTCATGTGTGTGGGAACCACATGGTGGCCACCACCGCTGGTGATTTCAGATCTGTCTCACAGTTCAGGTTTGACATGTTACAACTCCTCAAAATGCCTGCTCACATTATTTGCAGATTACGTCTGTTTAGACTGATGGCTGAGGCAGATATCCCTAAACTTGTAGGGTCAGCGTAAACAAATACCAAAATATTGAAAGATAAATGACCGAAACATTAAGTAAACATCAAAAACTGTCTAACATACTAATGATTTAGAATCATGCAAACAGATAAGCCCCCCCGAATATCATGACAAATTCCTTATCAATTTAAAAACATATAGATTTTTGAGACACCAATCATTGTCACTAACACCTTTGAAAATAGGCAACAATGTCAAGAATTTGTTTCAACATACGGAATGTATTTTAGATGTGGAGCTAGGAAATCTCATTACTGGAGACCTCACTTGAAGATCTCTAAGGTTCCTTCCAGCTTTGAATGCCGAATATAATTCAGAATTTATGATAATTTGAACTTAGGCGAGGCTGAAATTTACTTTTGTATGATCTATGGGGCAAGGATTTGGTAATGGTGTAAACAAGATTGCTCGAGGCATTTAGCCAAGCTGTTCTTAAAGATTTTAACACATTGTGGGATACAAATGGGTCTAATTTCAAAAGATCCCTCCCCCTTTGTTAGAGCAAGAAACACAAGTCTGTTAGTTACAAGTGCTTTTTATTAGCAGCCTAATTTGTCATGTGTATTCGGAAATAATACATCTGCATATTTATTAATGTCTGAGGTCTACTGTTTTTATTTCAGATTGTCTTCTCCGATGGTAGAACATATTCACATGTTCCTCCTGTAATTAGAAATGACTACTTTTTAAATAAAGCCGTCCACGCTCCCCTTCTTACTTCTTATTTTCTTGATTATATTTAAATATGTATTATTAGGGATCATTATTATTTCAGCACCAAACTGCATGAAAATGTGCTTTGCGGCAATCAAGTTACTCTTTAGAGGATAATGAGGAATTCAAAGCCTCTGAAATACAATGGTAATTCTGAGATCCATTATAATTCCTCAAGAATGCAACGGAGTAGTGGCAACTATGAACAGAGACAGAAGACATGGCTCAGCAGAGAACATATAGACCCCCGTTCAGTTTCTAGCACCGGTACTGTGCTTGATAATACTTAACAACTCCAGTCCTAAGATACATGGGACCTATCATGATCTCAGGGACTCATGCACATGTACAGTTTACACAACATGCCCAGGCACACACATATTTACATAAAGTAAAATCAACGCACTTTTAGAAATAGAAAGTACAACAGTGAGTTCGTTCCTGTGTACTCTTTATTTCCTCTTTGACATATTACATAGTTTACTCTTATTGACATGGAAACCATTCTCTGTTTCTACAAAAGCTAAGAAATGTTTTCTGGTGTCCCTTAGAATGGAGGTTTGACATTTGGCTGTCCAGCCTCACAGTTTGATTTACTTACAAGTAGCAGACGATGTAGTAAAGGTCTATTTATAGAGAGTATACATGCTTCATTTTAGAAAAACCCAAATGACAAAAGTTTAAATCAGAAAGTCTTATTTATGGTTTGGAATGAACAACTGAAATCATTAACCTAAAGTAATGTAAAAAAAAAAAATCAAGTCATTTCTACCAATAGAAATCTAGTTTAAAAAAAAATCCAAGTTCTCCTATGAATATGTTATTTATAATATCACACTGTTTTGTAAACTTAGGATGGTGGGAACTTAGGTTAACCTTTGCTATATTCTACGGGCTGTGTTCATACTGATGTATAAGGAGCAATTCCTATGATAAGAAAGAAACACAATTTACTGCCATGGCAATTTTTTCATTTAAATACACATTTATCAGAATTTTCTATTTTATTACCCATTACTGCTTTATTCTAGCTTAAATTTTTATGTTGTCTTTTAAAAGATGTTATTCTCTCTCCCTCTCTCTCCCTCTTCCCCTCCCTCCCTCCACATACACACACAGCCCAAATATATGTGATTTCCTGTGGTACTCACAGAGTCCAGAAGAGGGTGTTAGACCCCTAGAGCTTGAAGTACTAATGGTCGTAGACTGCCTTGTGTGGGTGCTGCGACCTAACTCTAATCCTCTGGGAGAGCAGCAGGCATTCTCTCCAGCTCTCTGTTTTATTTTAATTTTTTTTCAAGATCTAACAAGATAAGAACTATAATTATTTTTATTTAGTAAGTAGGGAAACTGAGAGCTTGGGAGAGAACAATTCCTGAGGAGATCTCATTAGTACGCAGCAGAGACTTCAACAGAATATGCTATCTTTCCCTAAGCCTATATCCTACCTTTATAAATGTTTTCATTATTTCCTGGTCTTCGCTCACAGTAATTATTTTAATACCTCGGGTCTCTTCACATATTGAGTATGTATAGGTCATAAAAGTTATTAAACATTGTTATTTCTTTTAAAATTCTGGAATCAATTACAACTCAAACAATAAAGAATCTAGTAATTCCAGGGACCAGAAATTCTGAAAGATAGGGTAAACAGAATTGAGTGTAATTTCTGACAGATGATTTTGTTTACTGATCTAAGTGAACACTATCATAATTCCATCAGGTGATACAGAGGCCGGTTTCATCTGACTGTTAGTACTTTCTGTCTCCATTGGCACATGAGAGACAGACATAAGTATATAGAACACGATGTTTCTGGGCATGAACACCTGGTGCTTGTCTAAATTAAGGGAGGAGTGTCTACCTCTCTCCATCATTTTTTTTCCAGTGTTATGTTCGACATCAGATATTTTTAAATCCAAGGTTAACACTTTGTCATCTTTCTAAGGTTTCATCTGTAGTCGGGATACAGGGTGGTGAGTTCCTTTATGGTGTTTGTATTCATGTTATTTTACGATGCTTGTAACTATGTGTCCCCTCTCTGCCCAAACAGATTTCCTGCATCCAGTTTTCCCCCAACCCATTCCCCACACTCCCGCCTCTGCTGCATCCCCAGACCCCAGCTTCTATTATCATCACAGTGCCATTCTGTCCAGGGGACTCTGGTTCTGTGGTAAGTTTAGAGTCCGGTATGAAGATGTCTCTAATATTCTTCTTGTCCAGCATTACTTTGGCTATCTGGAGTCTCATATCTTTACATACATGCACACACGTGCACACACACACACAAACAAATAAGCACACACACACAAACAGAAACATGAATTTTTCTCTCTCTGTGAGGAATGCCATTAAAATTGTGATGAGGATTGTACTGAAACTTTTGATTAGATTTCCAAAATATTGATATTTCCAGTCACTGAGAATGGGTCTACCCAAATTCCTCACTGACATTAGGAAAGGCTACTGACATATGTGTGTGTGTGTGTGTGTGTGTGCGTGAGTGTGAGTATATCTATCTCTATCTCTATATCTATATCTATCTAATATATATATACATACATATATATATGTATATATATACATACATATACATATATATAGATAGATAGAGAGAGAGAGAGAGAGAGAGAGAGAGAGAGAGAGAGAGAGAGAGAGAGAGAGAGAGAGTTAAAATGTAACAAATTCCTGGTGGAGTCTTAGTGACTCTGATTTACAGAATCTTGCCACTGTCACATAAAAATAGTTTGACTTCCTTTCCTATTCGTATTCCTTTATCTTCTTCTCTTGTTGCTCCTGCTCCAGCCCTATGTTGAATGAGTGGACAAAGTGGATGCACTTGTCTGATTTCTTATTGTAGCAGAAATGCTTTGGCATTTACCACTTGGCGTAATGTTGGCTGTAGGCATGTCATTTGTATTTCTGGTTTGTCCAGTCTTTTTAACATGAAAGGATTCTGGGTTTTGTTATAAATATTTTATGCATCTATATTGAGATAATTATATTATTTCTGTCCTTGAATATATTTATGTAATGTTCTTTATTTATTGATGTGATAAGCTGAACAATCTGTATTTCTGGGATAAAGGCAGCTTGATCATTGTAAATGCTGTCTGTCTGTCTGTTTCTGTCTCTCTCTCTCCCTCTCTCTCTCTCTCTCTCTCTGTGTGTGTGTGTGTGTGTGTGTGATTTTATTTCTTTTGAAACTGAAATTCTCTGTTTATCTGGCTGTCATGAGACTCCCTATGTAGACCAGACTGGTCTAGAACTCACGGAGATGTATCTGCTTTTACCACCAAACTGCTGGGATTGAAGGTGGACACCACTAATGCCCAGCCTAGTAAGTAGCCCAGTAAATAACATTTCACTTGATTTTCAAGTATTGTATTGAGAACTTTTCTATCTCTGAATTTAGGGTAGTTAATTTATAAGTTTCCTTTCCTGTTTGGGTACCAGATTTGTACTGCCTCTGTGTGTGTGTGTGTGTGTGTGTGTGTGTGTGTGTGTGTGTGTGTGTGTGAAGAAATTGGCTAGCATTTCCTCATTGTCTCTGTCATAGAACAGTTAGAGAATCATCAACATTAGTTTTTCTTTAATGGCCTGATAGATTTAGGAAGAGAGAGATATAGGAGAGTATAACCCCCAGGCATCCTCCGTCCCCAGGACATCCTCTCCCACTGAAGCCAGACAAGACATACATGTGTTCCAGTGGCCATGGACCAGCCCTGTGTGCTTCTTGGTAGGTTGGCTTGGTCTCTGGGAGCTCTCAGGGATCCAGATTGTTGGCTCTATAATCCTACAGGGTTGACAGCCCCATCCATTCCTTCAATCCTTCCCCTAACTCTTCCATAGAGGTCCCCAACCTCAGTCCAATGCTTATTTGTGAGTATGTGCATTTGTCTCAAGCAGGTGCTGGTATAACCTTTCAGAAGACAGAGGGGAGATGGGGAGAAAAACTCTGCAAAAGGAGACCAGAAGGCAAACAACATTTGGGATTTGGGGATGTAAGTAAATAAAATAATTAATATAAAAAGTACGCTAGAAAAATAACTATATATATATTTATCAAACACTTTAATGTATGACTTAAAAACTTGACATTATTAGAATAAAAACGTACAGAAAGCATTTCAAGATATAAGCGTATCCAAGAAATTTCTGAAAAAGATTCCAGTCACACAGGAAACAATGCCAACTGGTGGATGAGACCTCATGATATTAGAAAGCTTTGGTACAGCAAAGAAAACAGTTTGGTAAAAAGCCATCCTTCAGAACGAGAGGAAATCTCTCTGAGCTACAAGTCTGACCAGTCAATTATTTCTAGCCAATACGCCCACTAAGATACATTCAAGATCACCAGCTACCTGGGCTCTGAAAACCAAAGTACAAGGAGATTCCAAAAACCTCACGTTGGTCAGAAAGGTTGTTATTTAGAAAAGAGATAACAATAAATGGTGCTGGTTTTATGGTCAGAACAGAACACTGACAATGGGACTCTACATCACTCGGGCCACTACAACATTTTGTAAGGAAGACAAACAGCCAGAAGTGGAGCTACCACGTGACCTAGCCACGCCTCTCCTGGGACTCCGAGTCAACAAATCCCAGAGACACCTGCTTAGCAATGCTTCTTACAGCATTAGTCATGACATCTAAGTTATAGAAACAACCTAGGTTGCTCTTCCAACAACAGAACAGCAGATCAAGAAAATGTGAGAAATATCAATAATGGAATATTTCCAACCATAAAGAAGAATGGAGTTTTGTCATTTGCAAGACAGTCAAGTAAATTAAGCTAGTCTCACAAAGATGAGTCTTTTTTCTCATTTTCCCCTTTAGTTTGTATAGATACATAAATTTATGCATGGATCCATGGTAGGGAAGTAGAAGGGAAAACTCTAAAAGGGTGGAAATGAACAGGGTTGGGAACAGAATTGGCCTATGCGAGAACATTGTTGTGTCCAGTACAAAAATAATTTTGTGTACTCTGTAAACTACATGATGGATAACAATAAAACTTTTAAATTATGAATTCAGAACAGGCCTGCCTTCAGTTTTCAAAAGTGATTAATAGTTTGAAGGCAGGGCCTTGCTGTGTAGTCAGGATGTTTCTCTCTGTCCCAGCTTTGTCTCAGACCCAAGGCAATATTCCTGCATCAGTCTTCTCAGTCTTGTTTCCGGATGTAGGACACCATGCCTGGCCCCGAAATACCTCTTTACTTCTTTAGGCTTTGTTCAGTTCAATTGGGAGATTCCATTTCATGCAAATTATTCAAAAAGGGATAGAATTCACTCAGTGCTTCTTAATATAAAGAAAGTTCACTGATGCAGAAAACACAATCTCTTCAAATATTAGCTACTACAGATTTCTGCATTCAAGGCCCTTGCATAGTGAACTCTAAGTCTTTCTATGTTTCCTTTCTTTCTCCTTGGCTTGCAAATGAATATGCATTGCTCTGGATTTTGGAAAGTTACCTAAATGCAGTTAGCAGCAAGTTCGAAGTGAACATCCCCCTCCTCTTTTCTGAAACTGGGCATTGCACTCTCAGACACTTTTATTTCAGTTTTTTGTTTTGAATTTTCAACAGGGTTCTCCTTAAATTCACTTTGCAACTTACACTAGCCTTCTTGAAGGTCACCTGAATTTCTTAGACTCAGTAGTAGATGTGATTACAGGCTTGCTCCACGAGGAAAGACCCAGCTCTTCCTCGTTTGACACAGGAACTCACCCTGCACCTCAGGTTTCCAGATTGTGGCAAATATCCCTGACTCAGCCTCTCAGGTTCTGGCATCATAGGCAAGAGTCACCATACCTGGTTCCACAAAAATTTGTAATGTGCCATCTTAACTCTAAGGGCCTTTGGGCTGAGGGACTTCCAATATGTGAACTTTCTAGAAAGTCAGCATTGTAAAATAAAACTGAAAATGGCATAACCAACCAAGAACAATCTAAGAGACTATTGATCCGTGGAAACCAGCAGAACAGGTGCTTCTAGTGCAAGCCTGGGTATCTGTGAGTGCTCCCTGGCATGCACACAGAGGAAGAAAGAGAGAACAAATTTCACAGAGTTCTCCTTTAACCATCACATGCAAGGCACGGCAAGTCACGAACACATATAAATTATTACAAAAGTTTTTAAGAATACTCACTAAAATGAAATAATAATAACGTATGTATGTGTGTTACATGAGCTTTTACATGTTTATATATCTATGTGTGTACATGTTCTACCTTTATTTGCCACCTTATTTTTTTGACACAGGTCTTTGCATCAAACCTGGAGTTCACTGGTTTGTCAAGACTTTCTGACTAAAAAACTTCAGGCATTCCCCTTTGCCCTGTCTCTTCCTTTTCATTCCTAGGATTACAGACATTGTCACACCAAGGGATTTTTATGTGCCTTCTGAGGATCAGGTCTCTTGACCTCCATTTTGCAAGTACAATCATGTTGTTGACTGAACTAGCTCCCCCGCATCAGTAATGGCATCTTAGCAACACACTTGTAATAATAGATACAGGGAAACATAGTTTACTAGAAAACTTGCCCCAAACAAGCAGAATACATAGACTAGGCTGGGTAAGATGTATATTTGGTGGTAAATACTGATGGTCAATATTGAGAAGATGTAGAGTCTCCTGAGACAACTTCTAGACATACCTTTGAGAGTTTATTTGGATTAAGTTAATCATCTGTTTTAAGGTCACCCCATATTAAACTGGGGGAATCGCTATTTTATAAGCTAAATAGAATAGAGAATGTGAGCTGAGAGATAATATTCATAATTCTTGCTATCTGACAGTGAATATCATGTGGCCAGCTGCCTTAGCCTGCTGCCATTATGACTTCTTGCCATGCATTTTAACCCAAGTATATCCTTTCTCCTTTAACTCACTTTTGTCAACGTATTTGTTGCATTCATTTAAAACACAATCAATGACACACAAACACACACACCTATAAGCACTGATGCATTTTGATATCAGCAAAAAATATTAATTAACCCTTTAATCAAAACTATAGGGTAACTAACTGATCTCAAAGTATTTGCAGAAAAAGAAAACATCATCAGAATAGGGGAAGTTAACAATAGCTTGTAAAAGTTGGTTATAGAGTTAAGTGGGCTGACTGAGTTTACGATAGCTTCCCAATAAAGCTGTTATCTAGACAATGATAAATGTTTTCAAAAGCAAGCAGTCGATAGATCAACACTTCAGTGTCAGGACGCAGCAAAACATTTATCTATAGACATGGAAGTGGGAATCCACAGGCTCAAATGTTGTGTGTTGCTTTCAATTCTAGAGTTCTAAGGCAAGATCTATTTAACAGATCCTATCTATAAATGCAATGATTCAGGGTTAGGGTAACATGTCCTTTGCCTACTGGTTCTCTATGGGCATGAAGTGAGGCAAAAATTGTAGAGGTAAAACAAAACAGCCCTCATCAGTTTGAGTTTGTTAGACATTTGTTCATGGAATAAGTGTGCAGGAAAGATGCACAGTATTTTCTCAGATGGGAAAATCCCTCGCTGGGATCCTGTTCCCTGTCACCATCTATCTAATACTAGTTTGGATCTCAGGGGCAGAGATCTCTTTTGATTTTGTCTTCATCAAAATCAAAGAAAGCAAATAGAGTCTGCTGGTGAATGCGCCTGTGAATGTCATAATTGCCTCGTGTAGCACTTCAGGTGCTAGTGTGGTGGAGCTTTACTTTATATTCCACTTCATTCCTTTTGTAAAAATGGCAACATTTCTGTGAACTCGTAGAAGTTGGGTTTTTTTTTTATAACAATCAAAATTCTATTCTATATTCAATAAAGTGATTTTTTAAAAGAGTTCTGTGAAGTTTTGAGCAGCTGTGGAGATTTACAGGAGAACAAATGACCAAGGAAGAGTGGGACATGCCTTATTTCTCTGGGTTTTTTAAAAAAGATTATTTATTGTATGTACTTTAGTACACTGTCTCTTTCTTCTGATGCACACCAGAAGAGGGCATCGGATTCCATTACAGATGGTTGTGGGCCACCATGTGGTTGAACTCAGGACCTTTAGAAGAACAACCAGCATTTTTAAACTGCTGAGCCATCTCTCCATCCCTGACTTTTTTTTTTTTTTGATATGCTACGCCATTAAAATATGACATAAAATGTTTTTTCCCTTCTGCAGAAACTTTCATAAAGATATGTGGATGTTGTTCATTGCACATGGCTTCGCTGGCCAAGCCAGTAATTGAATGACCCATTGACCTAGTGTCTTTGTGGTTATGTGGGTTTTCTCTTCTGTGTTATAATAAACCTCCAAGCTTAAGATGAATGAGGGTGATTAATTGAAAGTTCTAAACGGCACTAACCTCGGGGCAGAGGAGATGAAACAGAGAGCTGTTCCACACTTTATGTGCTGGCAGTGCAGGTGACATTTAAGAGAGAAGTAAGGAGCTACCAGATTCCAGCAACCACAGCTAACTATAGGACCATATTCATTTCAGTTGCACTGGTACAACATAATGCTGTTTCTGTTGTCCAGACTAATTCTTAAAAGCATAGGGATTTATTTCTTGCTGAATATTTTTTCTTAAATACCTCTGTACAGCAGTATAACTCACATGTTGGTTAACACTGCATTAGAATCAATACAGTTTCAACAGAAAAAGATACTCAGAAAGAACTCAAGTTACAGAGTCCCTCCGTTCAAAACAAATGAAAATAAATAAATGATTTTTCAAGTGTGTTGAGGCAGTTACCTGTCAGGTGCAATTCCTTGTCTATGAATGTTAGGTGAAATTAAAGGAAAAAAAACCCAATTTATATAACCATCACCTCAAAGGAAGAACACGCTTTGGATATTTGGAATGTTGATATGGTTCCTTCTGGGGCTGGAGAAATGGCTCAGCACGTAAGGGCACTTGTCACTCAACCAGAGGATCTGGGTTCAGTTCCCAGTCTTCACGTGGGGATTTATAACCATCCCTATCATCCAAGTTCAGGGGAGGTGATGTTCTCTTCTGACCCCCATACACAAGAAGAACATATGACATACAGGCACACATGTAGAAACATACATTCATACACATAACATAAAGAAAAATGACATAAAGCATTTTTAAAAGCTGTTGCTGCTTCAGCTTGCCTCCCATGGAATGTTGTATAATCATCACAAAGGAGAGACAATATGTTGATGGAATTTACAAGAGGAATTCAAAGCTTCATGTCTGCTTTTCATGACTCCTGAGTCCCCTCGCCTGCATCCATCCTACCTTATTCCCTAATAGGATTCCCTTTTGATTTGTTTTCTAATGATCATACTATACCCACACTTACCCTCATAGTTTCTAAAAGATTAGTCTTTGAAAAATGGTATCTATGATTTCTAAAATTGCCATAATTAAGTCACTCTGGAGAATTGTTTTCTTATAATAAAAGATTTCTGCTTCTCTTCTGTGTGTAACAGTGGGAATTTAATCCAATATCTCAAGTGTGATATACTACTGTTGAGCAAAAATTTTACCTTTTCAAAATTTGAAGATTTCGTAAAAGTTGTTGTAATCCTTCTTGTGTGTTTACATTTTTCTAAGAGCATTGGTAAGTTAACACTTATGTCATTATGATTAATTTTAATGACACAGTCATGGTTGGACCCTTTCAGTTTTCATATCAAAATCATGAAACTGAAAATGGGAAACTTAAATCCGGGCTCTTCTTTCTAACTTGTAGAAATCGCAGCATCACTTAGAAAATATAATTTATCAAAATTCAATTCTGTAAAGACTTTAATAAAATCCATGTTGGGCACTAAATGAAGATTTAATTCAAACAAATCTGAAGGCATAGTGAACTAGCAGACAGATTACTTGCAAATTAAATTACAATGATTGAAGAAAATGCATAGACTTTTTATGATGTTTTTCCTAAAAGAAAAAAAATTAGAGCAAAATTTCATAATCTTCACCCAAAGGTGCTATGGCACAAGTTGCGTTTGAACAGTGTGAGATTTCACCAATGTCTGGACTAAGTAAATGAAGACACCGACTTATTCCTCAGTGTTATTTGAATTTGACCTATGCTCAAGGACCACATGCTCACTAGTTTTCGGAGTGTCATTTTCACAACAGGGTTCAAGTGAGCCTGGAAAACCATGGTACCAGGTCAATCTGAGCAAAATACAACCTCCCCACCTTACCCCAGTCAATCTAGAGTTTTGTTTTTAAGTTTATATTTTAAATAAAGGCTGCATCTATAAATGTTAAACATGCAATTTGTCCTTTGAATAATTCATTTTATATAACTAGGTAGAAATAATGGAAGACGCTTATTGCCAGATCACATGTCCCAGTCTTAGATCTAGAATGTATGGGCATTTTGTATATAACCTAATAACTTTACTATTATAATTTTGTATTTTAAGTAATTACCCACATTTATCAGACCTCTTGAAATATTGATTCATGAAGCAGAGGTGCAGTTCAGTTTAGAGTACCGGCCTATCCTATGCAACATCACATTTTAACCCTAGTGTGGTACATTTCTAAACACACACCCTCAGAGAGAGAGAGAGGGAGGGAGGGAGGGAGGGAGGGAGGGAGGGAGGGAGGGAGGGAGGGAGGGAGAGAGAGAGAGAGAGAGAGAGAGAGAGAGAGAGAGAGAGAGAGAGAGAGAGAGAGAGAGAGAAAGATTTAAATGTTTGGTAGGAAATGTTTTCTTTCAGTGTAGAGTGATCTGTTTCCCCTGACTGTCTCACTCAAATCTTTTTTCCTTGGTTCCTTCCCTATGCCATTTTGTCTTCAGAATTTACTAAAGCAGGTTTTTCTGCTTTCCTGTCTGTCCTCACCCTCGTAATTGTTCCAATTCTTGATTCCTTAAGTGAATCATTAGGTTTTCTTCTTGTCCCTGTTCCCCAGATGATGTTTCATTTGGTTGGCTGAATAATCAATATTTAAAGTTGGAGCACAGCACAATTATTTTCTATATTAGACCATTTGGCGCTGTATTTTACTTTGCCACCAGTTCGTGTGGTTGGGGTGATGTAAGGACTGGCCACTGTAGATGAAGATAGTTATTGCAAGTGTCTCCCTGCAAGAGTAAGAGGTTGAATATGGGAGGGAAAGGACAGCTGGCATAGCGTTCATTTGTCACCTGGGTGAAAAATGTAGGCAGGTAACATATCTACCTGCTGGTCAGGAAAACTTACTCTTGCTATTCAATTTATGGATACACAATATTACTATATCCATGACTCACGGGGAGAAGTCTCAAAGTTCATACTTTATATGGGCAGACTAAACTATTCAACATATGATTTGCTAACATCTATATTTGTTGACGTTTTGCAGTATTATATACATACCATATTTATCATTTATAACTACTTAATGAGTTGATTTTACGTAGTTCCTCCATATGTAGTCTTGGCTAGCTAGGAACAGAGATCCACGCTCTGCTCCTCAGTGCTCTGACTGAAGTGTGTACCACTACACTTTTAATCTTGGGTATGTGTGTGTCTTCGTGTGGGTTTGTTCACACGATCTGGGTGCTGGAGAAGGTCAGAGAATGTCAGATCTCTTAGAGACAGAGTTGCAGACAGGTGTGAGCTGTCCAACAAGATCTAGGACTTAAACTTGGGTCCTCTGTAAAAGCAGTTAAATGCTCCTACCCACCAAGCCACCTCCTCAGACCCAATAATGAGGCTTATTGATGTGCAATGGTGTGTGCTATGGCACCCGAACTGTATGACTATTGGTCTTTTTCTCTAAGGAGTCATATGGTAGAAAAGATGGAGAGTGAGGATGGAAAATTGTTAATTATAAATCCAGAATTGCACAATAAGGACAGAATTTGTGTGTCTGTTGACATTGCCTGCTGCTTTCTTGTGGTATAGTAACCTTAAGAAAAGCACATAATAATAAATGAAAAAGAGGGTCATTAAAGTAAATTAAGTTTATCTCAGTTTCAAAATATGGTTTATTTTATTTTAAGTAAAATTACATTTTAAATAAGTATCTATCTACACATATCTTTCTGTATCTGATTCTTTCTTATTGAGTAAATTTATTTAATAATTAATTTTTGAAAAAATATAAGATAAAATATAGACAAAATACAATGGATTGTTAGATAACTATAAAATTATATATATATATATATATATATATATATATATATATATATATATGTGTGTATACTTCATTATAGGTAGCAGCAGCTTGTGAGCACTTTAAACACAGAGATATGAGAAGTCTAGGACAGGATTTCTGTATTTAGACAAGTGTTTGTTTTATGTGTGTGTGTGTTTTTTTATGATGGGAATAAGAGGAAAGTACTCAACAGACTAGGACCTGTAATATGAAATTTACCAGCAGTGTAAATAACTATTCCCAGAACAACTTAGATCTAGAATTTAATGTCATATAACAAGCGCTTCTCCTTGACGTTTGTAGGCATGCTCTCATTTCTCCATATGTTGAACTTTCTTTCAGTCAAATGTTTTAGGAAGGATAACGCTATATTTTGTTATTTATATGTCAGATAGTGATGGATACATTTACTCCATGTTATGGAATAGACACATGATCACCGTCATTGCCACATGTCAGTGTTCAGATGAAACAAAACCAAGCATAGCATTTACCACATAGGTGAGTCCACTCTGTTTCTGAAACCTTGTGACATTTCATTTGATCCTATCTTATCCTATTCATGTAAATTATGGTAACATATAGGACCGCCTACACAGCTTTTTAGCTTGACTTGCTTTTTTTGTGAGTGTGTGTTGTGTACTTGTGATGCATGAAGATTTGAATCTCTGCTCATGCATGTGTGTGTGTGTGTGTGTGTGTGTGTGTGTGTGTGTGCGTTGTATGTATGGTGTGAATATGTGTGAGCCTATAGGTGATAGGACTATGGCTCTCTTCCTCCATAAGTTCCTACTGCAGCCCCTTGAGGCCACAGCATCATGGGAAGATGGCGTCGTGGATGAGAGCATCAAACTGCCTTTACAGTCCAGAAGCTAATTTTATAGGTTGTGTGAGCTGGCAGGTCAGGCCTTGGCATTGCCTTGCCTGTGTCTCCAGTGCTGGGCTTAGAGCTTCAGCAGCCAAACCTGGCCTTTCTTATTTTTATGTGGGTAATGAGGATTCAAACTTAGACACATTTGCAGTGTCCTCTTCTCTGCCAAGTCATTTGTAAGGAATTAACCATGAGGTGAGGATCAATATGTATTTTTATATGGTATTGCCTTCTTAACTTGAAACATAGGTTTAATTCTGGTTGGGAGGACTGGCACTTGAAATATTTAAGATATCTACCTTGATGTTTAGCACATGAAATGCTTTACCCTGTAGATTATAACTTCTGAGTTGTCTCCCATTTTTTATGAGTAAAACAATAGCTGCGCTTGCCTCTGATCTTTGCAGGACAAACCGTTTTCCTGTCTTGTGCATTCTCCTTAACATCTACAGTAGTCACTTAATGGGTTGTTTTGTTTTCAGTGCCGAGGATTGTTGACCCAGGACCCTGTGCCTAGAAGACACACTCTCACTATCATGAACTCTTGTCTCACAACTCGATTGTAAAGAAATGTAGATTTAGGGATACCAAATAAAAAAAATTTCAGATTGGGGAATTCCTGCGAGAGGAGCCTTGACTGGCAGTGTCCGACTGATTTCCATTTTTGCACTTGAGAAATAGGAGTGATTAATATGCAAACTATTTCTTGGCTTTATTTTAGAATTATTTCCAGAATCCCTGTTTTTGTCTTAAATGACACACTCCACATTAATAAGTTCTTAATGCCAAGATATGAAATATTAAAGTCAAAATCTGTCTGACTGAACTGTAAGAGAGGGCTTGTTCTGATACGCAGATATTCAGAAACTGTACAAGCACAAACATACAGACTCGCACATAGATACACACTTATGCACATACTATCACACATATACACATGCATACATTACCACATACACACAAAACCACATATAGACACATACCCATAGACCCCCATGTCACAACACACAAACTTCAATATAAACACACATATATTAGCAGACACTCAGACACACACATTACCACATGTACACACAGACACATTATCATATATACACACATACACACAGAAAAACACACTACTAAATATACTGACACAGATGCTTACACACACATTACCATATAAATACACATATATACTCATATACCTACACTCACCTCATATACATACTCCTGTGAACACACAAACACATACTTACTTTGCTCATACATTTACATGCACACACACACACATACACACACACACACATTTTGCTTGGGAAAAATAGGCAGGGTTTTTTGTGGCTGTTTGTATTTCCTATTTTTGGTCTTAAATAATCATGATACTGTTGATTTATTGTGATGCTGTCTGTCAGGCATGATCATGTTGTAAATAATTTTGAGCCCCCATAAATGAGTTATATTAGCAATCATGGAGATAGAAGTTAAGTTGTATTTTAATTCCTGGAGGGATTTTAAGTCTCACTACAGAGGGGGAAAGGAGATATATGGAAAGAAAGAATCCAATCTAGGGTATGGGCTCTTAAACAGAGCTGCTTTTAAGGGAACGTCCCTGGAAATAGCAACCCCTCCCAAGAGAGGGCCACTCAACCCTGACTGACATCTGTCGAATGGAAGATGGGAGGAGACTGAATTCTTGTGAATCATTGACTTCCATATATCCCATTAGCTCAAATTCAGACTCTGGAAATATGTATGTCCTACATTATTTCTGACAATAAGCACCTGGATAATCTTCTAGTCTATCATAACCGCGTCATCTAGCAAGTGCTGAAAGCTGAGTTCAGACACCGGCGTCTGTGTGGGATCCGGTCCAAAGTCAAGTTTCGAAATAAAACAGTGAGAAGGGAGCCGGAGAGGCTCTTGGTTTTAGGAGAAGAAACACTTGTGAGGAGTTGACCGCGTCAAGCACGGTGTCAAGCATGATGTAGCACCAGGAAGAAAGTTATTGAATTTTTACTTCGAAAGTAGCAGGAGCTACAAGGAAATTCAGAAATACCTTTCAGCACCTGCCTGTCAGGGGTTGAGGTGGGAGTGGGGGGGCTTTGCAGTGATGTGAATTCGGATTTTTCCAAGTTCAGCTGAAGCCTTAGTAAATTCTCCTTTGCTCAAGTTCGCTTGAAAGTGTCCACGAAGTCAAATTAAACTTGCCTAAAACAAAAAACACTCAAGACCAAAGTGCACATGGAATAAATCAGGTAGCAATGTTCCGACTCTGCTTCTGAAGATCAGAATTTGATCACTTAGAAATTTAATTTTTTCCCCTGGCGGGAAGAGTGGATGGGGAGAGAAGATGTAGAAAGCTGATTTTTGGATTTGTTTTATAAATTAATTTCTTTGGCCCCTTTTTCTCACGAAGGAGGATTGTGTATTTTTCAGTACAAAGGATAATGCTGTCTTTTCTTTAAAAGCAAACCTTTGCTCACACTGAAAGCCATGGCGCCTCTCAAATTAAACTTTCCACACAGACACTAAATATGAGCTTTTCCTAATTTGTATGTGTCATAAACTATCATTGTTGTTTTTTTTATCACTAAAAATATATAAATATTTAGCTCAAACAAGTGCCAGGCATGTTAAAAACCACGCATACTCAGCCAGCCTACAAAAGCAAGAAGAGTCAAAGACAAAAGGGCTCACTCTGGGCTCAAGGATCTTTTCTCTCATTTGTGTTAGAACTGTCACAATGAGCAGGTGTGTTTCTTCTCTGTCCATTTCCTCCCTCACCGTAAGATGATGATACCCACCAAATCTAGATTTGCTACTTTCATCACTGTTCCTCATTTGGAGTTTTATTCATTTGAGGTTGTTTTGAGATAGTTTCTTACTGCTTAGCCTTAGCTGGCCTGGAAGTCTCTGTGAGGAGCAGGCTGGCCCCAGACTCACAGAGATGTGCTGGCCCGCCTCCTGGTACTGGGATAAAGAAAGGACTTGAATATATACCTTATAACTCCTTTCTTATGCTGTGTCAGAATTTTGGAAAAATTATACCTCAGGCATTATTAAATACATATTCCTTGTACAAAGCTCAAGTGCAAGTGGATCAAAGATCTCCACATAAAACCAGGTACTGAAACTATTAGAAGAGAAAGTGGGGAAAACCTTAGAACACATAGGCACAGGGGAAATTTTCCTAAACAGAACACCAATGGCTTGTGCTCTAAGATCAAGAATCCATAAATAGGACTTAATGAGATTGCAAAGTTTCTGTAAGGCTAAGGACACTGTCAAAAAACAAAATGGCAGCCAACAGATTGGGAAAAGATCTTTGCCAGTCCAACATTTGATAGAGGTTTGGATATATCCAATATATACAAAGAACTAAAGAAGTTAGACACCAGAGAATCAAACAATCCTATGAAAACATGGGGTACAGAGCTAAACAAAGAATTCTCAACTAAGAAATATCGAATGGCTGAGAAGCACCTAAGGAAGTGCTCAACATCCCTAGTCATCAGGGAAATGCAAATCAAAACAACCCTGAGATTCCACCTCACACCAGTTAGAATAGCTAAGATCAAAAACTCAGATGACAGCAGATGCTGGTGAGGATGCAGAGAAAGAGGAACACTTCTCCATTGGTGGTGGGGTTGTAAACTGGTACAACCACTCTGGAAATCAGTCAGGCGGTTCCTCAGAAAATTGGACAATCATGATTTTTAAGCATAATATTTACTTATATTATTGTATACTAAAGAACATAGATCCTGATTTTACCCCAAGGAAGTGATCATTTTAATACATCATCTTTTGCTTGCAGTTCTCTCTCTTTTTTTTTTTTAAATGTAGTTTTGGGTTTCTTTAGTTTGTGTGTGTGTGTGTGTGTGTGTGTGTGTGTGTGTGTGTGTGTACCTGTGCTATGGTGGGTTTGTGGAGATAATAGGGAATCTGATTTTTTTCTTTTTCTTTCTTTCTGCAGTTTGGTCCTAAAACTCGAACTCAGGTTGTGAGGCTGGAGACCAAGCTCCTTTGCCCATGGAGCCATCTTGAAGTCTTTGCATGTTGACTCACTGAATTCTTCATTGGGTCTGGGGGTTAAAGCTTTATAATTGGTATGAGAAAAGAGCCATTTGTAAAGATGTAAAGATTGCTATCCCTTCAGATATGGGAAGGGGCTGAAGGGTTTTCCATGATCATGTAAACCAAACTGAGTTTGAAACAATGTGTGTGTGCTTGTGTGTGTGTGTGTGTGTGTGTGTGTGTGTGTGTGTGTGTGTGTGTGTGCGTGTGTGTGTGTGTGTGTGTATGTGTCAATGTGGCCCTTTTCAGTCACTGTGGTTTACCTCCAGGTTTTTAAACTGTGGGTCCTGACCCACAAAGGTTTATGAAACTTTTGACAATAATGAAAGTTGCTGAATTCATGATGAACAAATGAATAGTTCAAAATCCAGTGTGCGCTGAACCCAGGATGTTTGACAGTCTTTGTCAGGGTTGTGCCATGTGACTCCACTGCACCTGGTTTCTAAATACACAGCAAAACCGTCTAGTGTAGCACAAAGGATCAGACTACACAGTGCCAAGTAACTCTGCTTGACGCACCTCGACTCAGAGCAAAGCCTATGGTTTGCCATATTCTAATGCTTTTATGATCCATGCTAAGTTTATGTCCTGACAGCTACATACTGGTGGGGTTAAGGAGCAGGAAATCTTTGTCTACACCCTTACAATCAGTCCTGAGCATGTATCATATGGGCACACCTTTGAAGTCTTTTGTTAGACTGGCCCACTTTAAAAAAAAATGTTTGAGTTTTTCTCTTGAATTTCATTCTAAAAATTCATTAATTTTTGCTTTGAATAAGAACAGTATTTTCAGAAATTTCTGAAATGGCTCTGAGTATGCCTCTTCTGTTTCTTTCTACCTAGTTACATGAGACAAATCAAAGCACTAATCAACTCGGAAAATATTAGAGGTGCTCTATTTCCTGTACTGTCAAAAATTTAAGCAAAGTTTGTTTATATAAAAATAACTACTCTCGGTTATTATCACTTTCCCCCACTGGCGTATAAATAAGTTTTTAACTCTAATAGTTTCTCATATTATATGTATATTAACGAGTTATTTTAAAATAAGTTTATCTGTGATTTATTATCAGTAAGTATTTGATATATACATTTTATATATTCATTTGCACAGGACTATGAAAAATGTTCTCTGGGGAAAGGCAATCCCACATGGCAACAGTTTCAGAAGCCCTGGTTGGATTCACAAATGACATGCTGAGGACAGGAAGGCCAGACACAACAGAGAACTCAGCAGCAGGAACTGCCCATCACACCATTGCCTTCCGAGGTTAGCTCCCTACAGTTAAAAAGCCCGAGTCTGCATTTGCTTAAAATTTCATTTTTATAGTTTTCTATATTTACCCATCAGCCTAGTGATTAAATATGATACTTAAATATGATGTGCTTCTCTTTTTCCATTTCTTAGTGTATTTTATGTCTCATCAATCTGGAAAACAGGGATTAGTACATTTCACCTTTAATTATTATGGTAAATCTCCAGAAACGGAGTGAGGTGTGTGTTTTACTTCCTGGCATTCGCCATTTGTATTTGGACTGGAGTGGCTTGTTCTAGACTGAGTCACAGTGTATGTAGATTTCGACTCTGACAGTCTTTTGATTGCCTCATGATCTATCTGTTTTGAGTTGTAAACATCACTTTATTATTTGGCCGGCAGGTGTCTTGCTTAAATGAATTGTCTGTGTGCACACATGTGAAGTGGCCTGGGAGGTCAGGAGAGGGTGCTGGACTCACTCCGGGGCCTGGAGTTACAGACAGCTGTGAGCCACTGCATGGATGCTGGTGTTTAAACCCCAGTCCTCTGACTGAGCAGTCAGTGCTCTCAGCAGCCGAGTGAGTAGCTTCTTTAAATTTAGATTTTCGTTTTGAATTGGCTACCCATCTTTCCGATCCCTGTAAAACTCCAAGACTCACAAGACTTATTTATTTTGTTTGTTTCAAGCACCGTACATTACTCTAAATACACTGATGATGATCTTAACGTTTATATTTAAAAACAAACAAACTTTTTTGCAGCATCAACCACCTCCAAAGGCAATGGGGATGAGGCGTGTGGCAGGAGTGTGTTCTCTCTCGCCTACTCAGTGACCGGAAGGAAGAACTCTGCTGGGTCTGATTCATATAGCACTTTTGTAATCTTCGTCCTAATCCAAAGTCAACTCCACCCAGTCATATAAACAAAGATCGTGAAGACTGCAACAAAGCATACCCAGAGTCCTCAGTACAGAAGTGGAAAAGAAAGAGGTCATGACCTTTAATATTGTAGCTCCTTCCACTAATGAATAACTTGTGAGTAGTTTGCTTGGAGAATGTCCCATACATGGATTACCATGTTTGCTTCCACATTGGTTTTACAATTTATTCCACAAGGATGATAACATTAGCTATTTTGATAGGAAAGGCAATGGATCCAAGAAATTACTTATAATAAAATACACTAAAATTCTATAATTGAGTGGGTAGGGCTGGAAAGATGGGATAGAAAAGATGTAGTTACCCATACTGATTGGGATAGATAAGACCCCAGGACCCTTGAACTAGATTTTGAAAAATGAAGCTCCCAGATGGAGAAGCAGTTGGGAGATTTGCTTCAAAACACGGTGGCAGAAAACAAGTGCTCCTTGAATTCTAGTAAACAATTGATCTCGCAAAGAGTTCAGTCCAGAAGCAAAAACCATTCTGGCAATGAGTAGCTACTCGAGATAAAAGTGGCAGAATATCAAGCCTCAGTGTTCACCGTCACTGCCCCTGGTCATGGGCAGTTAGGTCGTCCTTGGATTGAACAAGGTGTTAACAGTCACTGTTTCATTGGCCAAGATGAAACAGTCCTGCCGTTTCTCAGAGTCTCATTCTACACCCCCAGACCACTCTGCTCTTTACCCAGCTTCCCTACCACCATCTATGTTAGATTCTTTTTAAAACTGATCTTTAATTACATGTATACCTGTACAGGAGCCCATGCAAACTGGAAGAGGGCATTGGAGAGGCCTGAGCTGGAGTTAAAGCCCATTGTGAGCCCATCGGCATGCATACTGGGGGGAACACACTTAGGTTCTCTGCAAGATTATTATACTCTTAGCCACTGACCTGTGCCTGCAGACAACGTTTGCTCTTTACACTGAGATGACTAACAGCTGTTCTCTAGTACACGCAGAAGCTCTGCCTCCCGGAGCAGTAAGAATGGAGACCCTGATTACTGTACTCAATTGATTTTTGTCACGTTGTGCTGGGGTCAGGCATGAGTGAGACCAGGGTCCTGGCTATGTTGTGCACATGATATTGGGGTGCTTATACTTGTTACTACATTCATTTATAGTGGCTCAGGTACATAATGAATTTTGATCCATGTTTACAAGAATAAATGTTTACACAGCAGATGAAAAGGGATAAGGGGAGGATGCGGTGAGCTTTCGGGAATCCAACAGTAGTTACCAGGCGGTGATTTTGATCACAGAAAAAAATTAAATGGATAAAATGTAAGCTGGGTGTCTACTTTCTTCCAAGTCCACACGGTGCTTGGTACGTTGAGAAAGTATAAGAATAGGTGAATGTCCTGTGAAGAATTAGAAGACGAAGAATACTTTATTTATAAAGAAAAGGAATTTCACCAGTTCAACTTCTCCATGTTCAGTGAGTTATGTGGATGGTGCCCTCAGCAATGGGGCTTCTCGTGTCAGTTTTCAGAAAGCAACCTTTATCGTAGCACCAGCCTAGGCTATTTGGGAATTTCCATGAGACCCCCCAACCAACAACTTAATCAAATTCAACCCATACTAGCCACTAGAAGCCTTGCCTGGTTACAAGAAATGGCCAGTTGAGACTTCATGTGTCCCTGACCACTAGGATTCCTCATTAGGATTCCCTTCATAGATCCCAAGAAGTTTCTACTTTACTAGGTTTTATATCACCACCCCACAAATGACCCCCCCACTCTGACTATCTCTCACCACCTAAAAAATCCACCCTCCAAATCTGACCATCCCTCCCAGCACTATCTCTATCCATTCCATTTACCCAGGATCAAATCCCTCCTGCTCTCATCCCTACCCAATATTAGTCCACCCATGAAATCCTTTGTTTCCCCTCCAGGGAGATCCACACATCCCTACCTAGACCATTTCTCTTTACGTAATCTCTGTGGGTCTATATGTTGTAGCTTGATTATCCTTCATTTAAAGGCTAATATCCTCTTATAACTGAATGCATATTTTGGTTCTGGGTTATCTCACCAAGAACTATATGTATATATGTATATGTATACATATACGTATAAGTATATGTATATGTGTGTGTGTGTGTGTGTGTGTGTTCGATCCATTTGTCTACGAATTTCATGATGTCTTTTTCTCCCACTGTTGTCTAACAACTGAGCAATCCTCCGTTGTGTAAAAATATCACTTTTTAAATCTGTTCTGTTCAGGCACAAGTAGATGTGTTTCCAGTTTCTGGCTATTATGAGTAAATTCTCATGAACACAGTTGAGCAACTGTCTTTGAGGTAGGATAGAACCTTGACCTCTATGTTAAAGTGACTAGAATATGGTTTCTATGGTGTGGGAAGGTAGTCTGCAGGCTCCCAAAAAAGAAATGTTTGTATCAACATAGCCAGAAAAGCTTTGATGTATGATCTGTTTTTCGTGTAAAATATGCTGGGGTGACAGAGGCACAGAATGGTGGGAATAGCCAACCCACGTGTGATTTGATGTCAGCCCTACTCCATGGTAAGGAACTCAGACATTTCTTGGGTAACCAAGAATCAGAGACTAGGTAACCTAGTGACCGAAAGTAAAATCAAAGACCACTGGCCTACAAAAGAAAAAGTATTGAGTTACACTGGACTCTGACCTAAAAGTGACACCTTAGGAGAAGACACTTTGTGAATATTTTTGGATGACAAGAATGAAAAACAAGGTAAGAACATTCTGGGCTGATGGGATGGGATTCTGTCAGAAAATTATTAAGATAATGAATCTTTGGGTAGTAAGGGAGAAATTTAAAATCTTTCTAGATGTCAGTTGTCCTAGGTTAAAAACCAGTGGGCTCATTTCTTTGTGCTCAGTCTTGTCATACACAACTCATGAGCTCTGACAAACATTTCAGTGGTACTGAGCTCCATTACTGACTGCTAGAGTTTCCCACATTTTTTCTTCCTTTTTGCTCGAGGGCTCCTTGAGAAAGGGCATGTGTGGGATTGCCAGGGTTTTGTCTTCCTAGGTTCTACGGAATGTGAAGGATCAATTTAAGCTTATGCTCAGGCATTAAAAACAATCATCTGTGATTGTCAGAGGTTGTTACTTTAAAAAGTTGTAGTGATGTATAATTAGCATCCACTGTATTAAAAATATGTTTCAAGTATGTACCTGGCAAATTTCTTAAAATCTCACTATGTGCAAGAAAATTGAGTATTTGCTTCTGCTCAATTTATCTGAAACCTCTAGGAATCCTTCATATTTATTCTTTCTTTTCTTTACCTGTATCTGCAGACTGCTACTCTCGCTTTACGGTCGAGATAGGGTTTTTGAATAAATAAAACCTCTGAGAACATCCTATCCTGTCTGACTTCTTTGATTTGCATGATTGATTTGTTTATATCCAAATTTTGTTCCTCTCTTGTTATTGACTGATACTTCATTGTATGGTAAACTCAAGTCCATGTATCCATTCATAAATGTTGTTGGTACATATTTATATATGTTTCTGGTTTAGGCTAATTCAAATGAGGATGTCATTGAGGTCTTTCCTGCACATGTACTCTGAGTTTTCGTTCTTCTCCAAGTATGATAAGATACACATTGTCATCTCTTGCAATAGCTGACAGAAGAGGCTCATTCACATCAAGAACTGGCAGTGTTAAGGAACAAACAGTGATTCTCTTTCTCTCTGTACGAATATCGCACACCCACAACCAATTTAGAAATTTGTCAGGAAGTATTGAATTAGCCTGTCTTTGCATGGTGTTGTGTTAAAAATCTCTGATCTCCAAAACAGCTGTTTGAGTTGCTGACTTGAGTTTTACAAAAGAAACACTAAATGAATTTTGGCTTGAAATTAGAACACAGTTTTCAACAATTTCTGAAATGGCCCTAAACATCTGTCTGCCATTTTGCACTGAACATTTATGCCGAGTGTGCTCCCAGCAGCGGCTCTATAGTCTAAGTATTGATTACCCCTGGAAAATGGTTGGAGACGTTCTATGCCTAGCTGTGTGTTCTGCCAAAATTCAATGTCTTCTGTAAAAATAAACAAGAATAGCCATCTCATTATCATGAAATTTTAATGTAATCATTAATACGTTTTAAAGGTATATGCATACCAAGGAAGAATTTTAAAATAAAGTTTTGAATAATTTAATATCAGCAAGTGTTTGATTTCTCTATCTCTTTCATATCTCTTTACACCCAGGGTCACTTAAAAATTTCACAAACAAAGGGGGTTGTGAAAACTTTCTAAAATTTGAGCAACTTTGTGCTGTGTACTCTCTGGCTTCCTGGTTGTCTATGAAGAGTGAGAAAATTCATTCTTCCTAGTCCGGAAACTAAACCTTGAACAGATATTTGAAAATAACGGTGCCCAACATTGTGCTTGTTAGACACCATCTTTCAGAAATCAGCATTTTTATCTTCCAATAGATTCTACTCCTTAGGCTTAAACTTTTACTTCTTATACATATTTTATTCATGTTTTCTTGAAGCCTAAGAACCTCATTTAGTTGGTGTGATTAATTGAGTATTATGAAAGTAATAGCTTTGAGTATGTGAGAAAAAAAAAACCTTATTAGGCAGAACTTAGAGACCCATAGTTTGGGTCTCTGTGCTTCATGCTAAGCGGTTTTCTCTTTATTTTGTTCTCAAGCTTACGAAGGTTGGAGAAAAAGTAAGTCCTGTTAAATGTTAGTCTTGATCAGTCATTCTGACAGCAGCACAGAAGATGGGTTTGAAAAGATGAGCCTTGAGATAATGTGTTGCTCTATGCAAGTGAAAATATACCATACACCTCAAAGTAGTGTATGAGATCTACTACAGTCATAATGGCTGTTAACAGCACCTTATTAGTATATAGAACTTTTCAGATCAGAAGTCAAATTTAAATATCATGTAGTAAAATGTCAATGCACACACACACACAAACACACACACCTATTTAAAAATGATAGCCAGTGAAACTGTTTTTCTAAGGTGAAGAAGATATAAAACCTTTCTCAGAGAAACAATAAAAATGTCATTAAAGCAAAGAAAAACCAATAGAAATTGCCTCTAGTAGACCAGCTTTGGAAAGTATGGAATCAGAAGTTTCTTCAGAGGCAGACAATGACACAGATAAGATATTTGGGAGCATGTAAAAAGGTGGAATTTTATAAAGAAGAAAGAGCATTTTACAGCCTTGTTAATCAAAATAATAATAATAATAATGGTTCTCTAGTCATCAAATCCTAAAATTCTGTGTGGGTGATTGTAGCTCATTGAATATGTATAGTGACTGATCTACAGTATCTATTCCTTACTAGAGAAAGAAAGGGTATGTGCTCTTCCATAAAGAAACCCATAGTACACATGAATTTGCACTACATTGTCAAGAGTGGACTCAGATTAGTTGCAGATAGTACCACAAGCTCAAGAGACAATACTGACTCTGAGAAAAAGAAGTGCACTTGCTATTTTAGTAGAGGAGAAAAAAAAGGAACTTATAGAATGTCCAACTAAGACGAGAGTAACCAAAAGACAGAACTATAAGAAAAAAATTTAATGAATAAGAAGAGTTCTGTAGTAGAGACTTGTCTAAAGATTTATGTAGCTTGTCCTCAAGCTGTTAATATTTTAAAGTTAATTCCACTTCCCCAAGAAGGGCTGCCCAGTCATGTTCTCATGAAGGTGACTTCACCTGAACCTTCCCATTTTAATTAGTAAAATACAGTTGAGAGGTGGTGATTGTGCAGAGTAAGGGTCAGAGGTCAGTGGGCAGAGGAGGAGGAAGAGAAGCTCCAAAATGGAGAACCGGAAGGATGAATTAGATCCAGATGGGCTTTATTGGCATTAAGTAGCTATGAACATTTAAGGATTTTATAGGTCTAATGTCTCATATAGAAGGGCACTTTGTATCTTTGTCTATTTGATGTAATCTTGCTGTATAGAGGGTTTGTGGATTGAGAGTTTGACATATAAACCTGTATAAAAAGCTATTGGGCCTTAGAATTGTACTTGTGCTGGGATTTGGGGTAAAGAAACACTCAGGGATGGAGGCAGCAGGCCAGGCAGAGTAAACCCCCAGGGAAGGGAGTCGGGTGGATGGAGTGAGACAGTGGGGGTGCTGCTTGGACTGAGTGTCAAAGTCCGTGTGCATGGCTCTGTACAAGAAGCAGTGCCCATGGAGTTAGACCGTGGGGCTGATAAAGAGATAAGCCTTTTCAATTTTTAATATTTACTGCAACAGATTTAATTTCTTTGAAATGGGAAATGAAATGGTGAATGCTAGTGAATTAGTGAATACTAATTAATGTACAGAGGCTGTCAAAGCTAATGAGAATAAGATTCTTAGTATGTTGTCTATAAGAAACACTTTAAGTGTGAGAGATCAAAATATGATAAAGAAAAGATACACAATTCTGACATAACAACAAAGAAGCAGTGTTCCTTTCAGAAAAGACAGACTTCAAAATATATAGGAAATCATGAGGGAATAAGAAAATAAACACTGCAAAAAATAAACACCAAAACAAATCATCTAATCAATAAATGAGTTGACAGGTCTTAAAAGAAGAAATATAAATGGCAAATCAAATAGATGAATAACGTTCAACATACATAACTGTCCTTGAGGTGCAAATTAAAATTGGAATAAAAATTCATCTCATTGCAGCCTGAATGTCTGTCATCAAATAAAGAAACAAAAACAAATGCCTGCATAGGTGTGCAGAAATACAGACACTTTGTATAGTGCTGTTGGGAATGCTCCAGACATGATGGAAATTTCTGAAAATTCCTCTCAGAAAGGAGAACTAATAAGTGACCAAGCTACACTCCATGTGGTTATATACTCAACTTAATGCAAGCATACCAAAGCTATTTACACACCTGTATTCATAGCAGCACCATTCATAATTGCTCAGGTTTCATACCTACTTATATGTCAATCAGCAGATGAGCAGATAAGGATAAAGACATACACACTCTCCTGTATGTGCTCATACAGACATACTCACACACAGAGACACACAAGACATACAGACACAAGTTCATGCACAGAGGCACATAGGAGGGGGTTTGGTTTGTCACAAGGAAGAATGACACCATTTGCAGGAAAATGGATGAACTCAGGTGGACAAATATTACTTTGTCTCTCTCATATAAAGAATCTAAGTTCGACTGTATACACAATGTAAGTATATAAACTGTATTAGTGGAACTCGCTGTTTTTAAACTAAAAAGTCTTAACTATAAGAACATAAAATAAAAATAATGTTAAAATATGCTGAAGGGATCAGTTCTGAAAGGAGCAAATTCTTCATGAGAATGGGCCTACCAAGAAAGCCTCAAAATGCATGAGGTAAAAGGAAGAGAATCTTTTGCAATAACTGACAGCAGCATTCTGTTATTTGTAAGATTCTTATCCAGTAGGAAGACTATTAGTAGATATATAATTCAATAACTAACATTACTAATGCTTTGTGTCTAGTTGATATTTAAGATTACTTAATTTAACAACAGAAAATACTCTATTTCCAAATATTGCCAAGTAGAACATTTTTTGAAGATGGATAGCATATCAGATAATAAAACAACACACAAACACAATATTAAAGAACCAGGATCATATAAAATGAACTGGTAAATGCATAACATTTAATTAGTCATAGACATTTAACTTGAATTTTCTTTTGATGTTAAGTAAAATGCCTCTAACTAATAGATGGGTTAGAAAAAAAACTCTCAAAGAATTTTTAAATATTTTGGTCTAAATATGAAAGAAAAAATAGCACAAGTAATGAAGAAGACAAAATAAAAAACACATAAGCTTCTAGAAAGTAAAAAAAAAATAAAATAAAAATTAGGCAAGTAGATTAAAATATACAATAATGTTAGGGAGGGTTAAAGTGGAAAATGATAAAAAATAATCAATTACTTTTGGTGGTTCTTTGAAAAGATCAATAAAATTGTCAAGCCTCTAAGCAAACAAACTAAAGAAAACAACAAGAAACACAAATTACTAAGATCAGAAATGAAAGAGATGAGCTGATTAGCACCCCATCCATTCTAGAAGGATAGTAAGTACTATATCAATCGTTCTCCAGTCCACAGATTTGATAACTTATGTGACCAGAAGAAATCACTCAAAGACTCAATCTATAAATCTCAAATGAAGCCAAAGAGGAAACTGCAGTAAGTCTGGAACTACTAAGGAAATGAAATACTTAAGTATAATTTCCCAAAGCAAAAGGCAGCAGGATTAACTGGAACATTCTACCAACAATGTAAGAAATTAGGTATAAAGCTTCCTCACAGCATCTTTAGGAAATAGAAGATTTAAAAACTATTTCTGTAAGGTCAATTTTAATGAGACAATTTTGTTTTGCAAAATCTTCTATGCTATATTAGTTTAAGCTAACAACGAAGTATCAGAAATATAAACCATGAGCAAGGGCTATTTATTCTATGCTTGCCAAACATATTGAAAAACTGAGAATCAAATATGTCATAAATCACCTTGAAATAGGACTGAAGTAAAATTTTAATGATTATTTCAATAGATACTGAAAAAAAGTTTTTGAGAAAATTCAACATCCTCTCATGAGAGAAACTTTCTAACCAGAATTAAAGGGGAATTCTTCATTTGGATAAAAATCAATTACAATAACACAATTGTCTTAGTTGGATCAAAGAGGATGCTTTCCCAAAGTCTGACATAAGATGGGGGTTTCTCTTTTCATTGTTCACTCACAAACTTCTGGATTCAGCTTCTCCAAGGCTGGGATTTTATGTGTGTACTAAGACACAGCTTAGAGAGTTTTAATGCAAAATAAACAAATTAGTTAAATGTTTTTCCTTTCTTTTCTTTTGCAAAATAGACTCAGAAACAGTAATCACAAAACAAATATTGGAATCCTAAAATTAGGAAATGGATAACTTTATTGTCATTAATTCGCAAATACTAGTGGCAGTAACAGAGACATCAATAATTCAATATTCAATTATCAAAAATGATTATGGCTTAAATTGGAGCTTTGTTTCTGTACAGCTGGCTGAGTAGATAACTTTAATATTCTCAATAATTCCTCTCTATGGAATGGTTACTGAAGAATGGAGAAACTGGGCTTTGAAAATAATTTTATAATTTACCCAGATATTTGCTCTTGGTTGCTCTAGTTCCCTTTTCCATAGCTGTGATAAAGACCCTGATAAAAGATCTCACACCAGTCATAATGGCTAAGATCAAAAACTAAGATCAGATGCTGGCGAAGATGTTGAGAAAGAGGAACACTCCTCCACTGTTGGTAGGGTTGTAAGCTGGTACAAACACTCTGGAAATCAGTCAGGCAGTTCCTCAGAAAATTGGACATAGTACTACCTGAAAACCCAGATATTCCACTCCTGGGCATATACATCAAAGATGTTCCAACATATAACAAGGACACATGCTCCACCATGTTCATAGCAGCCTTATTTATAATAGTCAGAAGCTGGAAAGAACCCAGATTTCCTTCAACAGAGAAATGGATACAGAAAGTGTGGTACATTTACACAATGGAGTACTACTCAGCTATTAGAAACAATGATTTCATGAAAGTCTTAGTCAAATAGATGGAACTAGAGATTTTTATTCTGAGTGAGGTAACTCAGTCACAAAAGAACACACTTGGGATGCACTCACTGATAAGCGGGTACTAGCCCCAGAAAGCTCTGAATACCCAAGAAACAATTCACAGATATTATGAAGCTCAAAAAGAGGAAGGTCAAAAAGGGGATGCCCTCAATCCTTCTTAGAAGGGAGAACAAAACACTCCTGGGAGGAAATACAAGGTCAAGTAGAGGAACAGGGATTTAAATAAAGATCACTCAGAAGCTGCTTCATCTTGGATCTACCATATATGCAGCCACCAAATCCAAGCACTATAGCTGATCCCAGGAAGTACTTACTGGAAGAAACTAGACAGAGATGCCTCCTAAGGAACAATGCTAGAGTCATATAGATACAGCTGAGCATGCTTGCAGCTAACCATCAGACTGAACTTGGGGACCCCAGTGAGGGTGCTAATGAAAGGATCTAAGGAGCTGAAAGGGGTTGCAACCTCATGGGAAAAACAACATTATCCACCAAAGAGCCCTCCAAAACTCCCATGGACTAAAACACCAACCATTGAGCACACATTGAAAGATCTATTGATCCAATTGCATATGTAGCTGAAGATAGCAGTGTCTGGCATCAGTGTGAGAAGAGGCCTTTGGTCCAGGGAGGTCATGTTTTCCCAATGTAGTGGAATGCCAAGGGTGGAGAGGGTGACTAAAAGGGAGTGCACTTCTGTGAAGTCAAATGGAGGGAGAGAGGGGAATGCAAGATGGGTGGGGGAAGGGATAACATCTCAAATGTAAATACAGAGTATCTAAAAAACTTTAGGTACTTTAAGGGAGAAAAGGTATGTTGGGCTCAGTCTCAGGTTTCAGTCTGTTCTAGTTTGTTTTCTCTTGTGACAAACACCATGACTTTTCAGAAAAACTTGGGGAAGAAAAGGTTTCTCTCATGTTGCACCATACAGTCCATTGCAAATGGAAATCTAAGAGAGGATTTGAAGCAGAGGCCATGGAGAAAGCTACTTACAAGCCTTCTTTCCAGGCTTGCTCAGCTTGGTTTCTTATAGAACCCGGGACTACCTTTCCAGACATGCACATTCTGACATGCATATAGACCAGTCTGATGCATCTCCTTTGCCCAGATATAATGGCTATTCTTGGTTCTCAAATTGACTACCTCTGGGATTATCTAAAACCAATCAGCTAGATATACCTATGAGGGTCTGTCTTATTAAAGCATTTGGAATAAGAAGACCCACTTTTAATGCAGAATGTTTGAGGTGAGAAGATTGTCTTTAATCTGAGCTCTGCCTTCTTGTGACAATGTTCAAAAGGACATGGAAGAAGAAAGCACTCTTAGACTGCATGCTCTCCTTCTCAGTGTCAAACCCATTGTTTATCTGGCATTACAGCCTACTATTTCATGGTTCATACAGTTCAGCTCATGGGGAAATTCACAGTGGAAGAAGCTTGAGGGAGTTAGTCATGTCCCATCCATAGTCAAGAGCAGAGAATAGATATATGCACCTGACTCATGCTCAGATAACTTTCTCCACTCTTTCATCATCCAGAACCCACGTCAGGGAATGGTGCCACCTACAATGGGCTGTATTTTTCCATACCAGTCAACCCAATCAAAACAGTCTACAGGCCAACCTGATGTACCCAGTCCTATATCAGAACTCTTGTCATAGTTGATTGTAGATTGTGTAAAGTTTACAATTAAAATTATGCATCATACCATTCATCTAGCATTTATCTATTCATTTATTCATATTATTCTGGTTAGGGTTTTGTAGCAGTGAAGAGTCACCATGCCTAAGGCAACTCTTATAAAGAATAGCATTTAACTGGGGCTAGCTTACAGTTTCAGAGGGTCTAGTTCATTATTGTCATTGTGGGAAGCCCGGAGAAGGAGCTGAGAGTTCGGCATCTTGATCCAAAGGAGCAAGGAGGAGACTACAGGTCACACCAGTTACAGTTTGAGCTTAGAAAACCTTACAGCCCACCCCCACAGTGCCATATATCCTTCAATGAGGCCATGCCTCCTAATAGTGCCCCTCCTTATGGGTAAGTATTAAAACACATGAACCTATGGTGGTCATACGTACCACCAACTTATATGTCACCTATTTATCCACACACTTACTATCTGTGCTGGCCTAGTTTTAAGTTGTCTTCTTGATACAAACTGGAGTCATTAGAGAGGAGGGTGCCTCAATTAAGAAAATGTTTTTGTGTTTTGTCACATAAATAGTAACCCTAACTATGATATTATCCATCACTGATCTGTCTATTTTCCCCTTCATCTACTTACAATCATCCATCCATACCTTCTATCTACCCAGGTGCCTTCTATCAGCTATTTATCTGTCATCAATCTCTCCTTCCATTTGGTAGATGTCGGAAATGTACACGATGCTGAAATCTCTGTCCTGCTTAAAGCATATGTATCTGAACATAGCTTTCCCATGTCTAGGCTTCTGGTTGTTTGGTTTCCAAAGGTCTTCTCTGTAAATCAAATAAATCTAAGTAAATGAAAGGACTTCTTAAGTCAACAAGCCTGGAATTAGTAGGTGCTAATTGTCAATAGTGATTATGCAACACATGAATAAAACATGAGATTTATGGATGCTATCAACAGCTTGGGACAGATCAGAAGTTTCCCAGACTACATTCTTAAATCCATCTGGTAAAACTGCATTTTTCTGCCTCTATATATTTTAAATGAATAATCATTGACTTCTTAAGTTGTTATTCCCAGTTCTTACTTCTCTGCTATTAACCTGTTCTACTCACTAACACATTTCTCTTATTACTAAAATTGTAATTTTAAAGTTAGCAGTAACTTCTACCTTGGCTGCTATAATTACCTTTTATTTTTTTTCCAGTGTGTCATGTCGATTCACTTTCTTATTTAACTGCCAAAGTTACCAATAAACAGGAAATTAAAGTAACATTGTTGGAAGAAGTTCTGTATTAAAGGATCAGAAGAATAGTTAGTGAGGACAGTTTTAAAGTCTGATTATCTCGTATGTCTAGACTTTGGTTATTGACCATAACAAATTCATTAATAAATATAGGAAATGAGCATTTATTTTTGAAAATAAAGATTTCTTAATATTTTAAGTTATTCTAAAATTTATTACTTAGTTGCTTTTGCAAAAATGTATCTCAAATGTGATGATTGCCAAAAGTTATTATAAGAAATATTTAAATTGATCTTGTTATTACTTGACGATATGCTGGTGTGACATTGAACATTGCTTAGAAATCAATTGCTCAGGAAGAAAGATAAGTAGCAAGCTTAAAAAACTAATTTTACAGAAATTACAGCATATTTCAAAACCTTTAAATGGAAATATAAGTGAAAATATATAAATCATAGCTAATGTGGTTGGTTTTTTCTTTAACTTCATTCTTTAACTCCTGTGATATAAATCAGTTTTCTTAAATTTATTATACATGTAAATATGTTTAGCATCTTCACGCCAATAATTAATAATTAACTGGCACATAACACAATAGATTGCTATATAGTAAATATCCAGATCCTCAAAGTTTTAGAAACAAACATTTAAAAAGTAAATTAACAATAGCAACTCTCCTTCTGCATTAATCACTGTTTTCACTATACTGTGTGACTAAACCCTGAGAAGAACAATGGAAAGAAGGTGTTTACATTGGTTAACAGTGTAAGAAGAGGTAGAGACATACTGTGCAGGAGAGTGAGATAGTCAATAACTGTACCAGGTGTCAGAAAGCAGAGAACAAGCAGGAAGTGAGGTCAGCCTGTAAAACCTCAAATCCAGCCCCCACTGACTCACATCTCCCCACCAGTTCATTAAGAGTTAATAACCCTCCAAAACAGCATCATAACTGGTGGCAGAGTTTTCAGATAAATAAGCCTGTGAGTGGCACTTTAAGTTAAAATCATAGCTACTGTTTGGTTTTATAAAAAGATAGGAAAGCCAGGAATATGTTTGGTAGAGGTAGGGTATGGTGTGGGGAAAGGGTGTACCTCTGTAGACCCATGCTAAGGCATCCCTGCCCTTCCCCCTCTGAGGTACCACAAGAGTCATAGCATAGAACAGAGTTTATTCAGGGCATGGGGAGGAGAGGTGAGGGGCAGTAGAGACAGAGAAAGGCAGAGAGAGGGAATAGAGAAGTAGAGGTTAGAGAGTGGCCATGAGAGAGAAGGGGGAGGGGAAAGGAGAGAGAGGATAAAGAGCATAAGCAAGAAAGCTAGAGAGGGGGGAGGAGGGAGGAGGGGAAAGGTAGGGAAGAGAGAGGGGGAAGGGAGGGAGGGAAGGAGAAGGGGGAAGAGAGAGGGAGTGAGCTGCCCCTTTTATAGTATTGACAAGTAACTGGGGCAGAGCCTAGATGAAATGTCAACAACTACCATTTGTGAACATTCTGTTTTTGTTATTTGGAGACAGGGCTCCTTCATGTAGCCCTGGCTGTCCTGGAAGTGACTCCTGAGACAAGGGTGGCCTCATGTTCAGAGATCTACTTGTGTTTTTCTCCCAGATGCTGGAATCAAAGCCATGCGCCTAACAAAACCTTAAACACGGAAAGACTAAGCATTGTTTCTGAACCATAAAGCAAGTACACAGAGGAGCAGAAGAAACATCTTTATGAAACCAAGGTTGGACAAAAAATAAAAAGGAAGGTATTTCATTCTAATCCTGTCTCCTAAAGGAATACCACCTGATAAAGGTCCTTCAGGGTTCATGGGGAGGTAGAACATGCTTGGCATAGCCACACACACATTTTGCATGGTCCCTTGGTATCTGTGCAGAGGGTACAGAGGGTGCAGGAAGATCAGAAGAGATCCCAGTTCAGGAGCTGCAGAATTGATCGAGATGGGAGGTGATTCATGGCTTGACTTACAGCCGATTGCCAGGATAAACTCATCACGTGTACACGTGCATGAAAACATTACATAGATCTATGTAATGCTTTTATACTTGCTTGTATCCTTTGAAAGGCAAACTTAAATAGAAACATAAGCAGAGCTTTAAGTAACAAAGACAGGTAAGCAACAAAGACATCCTACAGACAGTAAGACCTGATGGACTCAGTGAATAAAACACAAAGAAGAATAACTCTAGAGACCAATGATATGGTCAACCCTGGAAACATAACAGATGGTTTAAAAGTATGTTTCTCAATCTGTGGGTCGCGACCTCCTTAAGGGCTGAATGATTGATTATCCTGCATTGCACATACTTATGTCATGATTCCTAACAGTAATAAGATAGCAACAAAAGGATCTTATGATTAGAGGTTACCACAGAAGGAACTGCATTCAAGGGTCCCAGCTTTAAAGAGGTTGAAAACCACTGGTTTAAATGAATGGACACCTAAGATGAAGGGATGCTTCACTATGAGGATGCTTTTCATAAAGCCAAGCCTGGAGCTGGCTGTGGGGACAGCCCTCTGAAGTCTACAGGGGATAGCCTGGATAGCCTGCGAAATATAGTGCATATTGACTAGCCTGCGAACAGAATGGATTTTGGATGGCAGTTGGGGGGAGAAGTAAGCTTATGAAAATGACTCCTAACTACAGGCCTTTCACTGCCCTCTTAGCCCTGTGAAGGTGCTCTGAGTGCTGGCTATGAACAGCTGGTGGCCAGAGGCCAAGAATGACACTGACCATCTTTATTGCTCTCACATGATCCAATACAACAATCCTGTCTCAGACCGGATCCACGGGTGAGAAGAAATTGCTGTAGATCATAGAACCTTTCAATGACATATCATAACCTGACACTCATTTGTGGGTTTCTATGTTAAAACACACGCAAAACAAAAACCACTACCACCAACAGAAAACGTTATGAGGAATCTGAACTTTGACTAATTAGTTGAAAGCATGAAGAATTATTACCATAGTATAGATGTGAATATGAATCAAGTTAGTCACACTATCCTCAGAAATCTATTAGAATAATTAAGAATAAAGCTAAACAAGGTCTAAGATTAATAACAGATTGACATGGGAGAAAAGAGGAAGTGGCAGGTATTGTACTATAGTGAGTGTCATTAGAGTTCATTGTATTATACTTAGTATCGATTTCAGAGTATGCATAATCAGAAAATGATCCTGGATTTTTACTTGGCAAAATGTCATCCATTAAAAGAGATGTGTCATATTTATTTATATTTATGTCTTATCTATAAAAATTTAATATAATGGCATAGATATTCTTTAAAATGTAACATATTATCTTGACCATTTTGCCATATATTTAGTTTAAAAGAAATTCAGAATGTGTCCCATGAGAGTCATATGGCGCAGACTTGTTACTCATATCCCTTATGGCTCACGGAGAAACACTTGGAAGTTTTTTGCTAAACTTGTGATGGACTTTCATTATTTTTAAGTTAATTTTCCCAATTTAGAATTACTAGCTAAATTTAACAATGCATATAAAATCATCAGTGTAACTACTGCCAAATAAATCACATCAACTTAAATATCAATTAGTTATTTTTTGTGTACCTTTCTTAGATTTTTATCTCTATGTTATGACTTTAAAACTCTTTCAGTGACCTTAATATGAGATTTTGTTTTAATTTTTTATTTCATCTTTTTCATAGCAAGATTAGTTTTTCTTATAAATGTTAATTATTTATTTTGCCTTATAGATTATCCAGGTATTTACTAAATACTGTATTTTTTTAACTAAGCTAGCATAATATCTTATCACCTAAAATATTTGGTATTTGTCACAGTGTTAAAATTACACATTGTTTTCTTAGTTTTGATATTATGTCTTATGCTGTACTGACTTGGTAATCGTTAATTTTCACTGATATGACCTGTTACTTTTCTATGTAACCCTTTTTTCTTGTTATTGTTAAATAAAGTGCTACTGCTATGCCAGAATTGTTTCCTGACATGTACCTTGGTTCTTTCGGGGCTTAGCTGCAGTTAGCTTTTAACTTGTTTAAATGACAATTATAAGCTAAGCCTGATGACTCACATCTGTAACCCAGCACTGAACAATGACACTGAGGAAAGAAAATCACTGGGACCAGCCTGGGCTACATAGTGAGTTCCTGCCTAGCCTGAGCTACATAGCAAGACCTAGTCTCAGACAAATCTTAGCAGCACTTGTCAAGTGGCTTGCTTGTGCTCCACCCATTCATATTTTCACACTAAATAATATGTAGGGAATGTTTGTGCATGCCATTCAGCTTACCAATAACTTCTGCATTTGCTCAGATTAATGTATTTTATTGCCCTATTATATTAAAGCAAATATTTTATTTATTGCACATTGAATATGTTTTCTACTTTATATACTTTAGGAAAATTCATATCATTAAGTTGTTAAATTTTAATTTTACTTTGAAACCCACTGGTTTTTAGATGATTGCTTAAATGAATTCAATCTCTGAAGATTTAAAATTACTCAGGAACATACCATAGATATTTACAAAACAGGGACATTTGATATCTTTAAGCATTTTTTTCAGTTAGGCAAAAAGTTTGTTTCTATACTATCAATTTATCCTATTATTTTCTCAGTCAAAGCTGTAACATTATTTTTGCAAATATATGCACCTTCTTACACCGCTGAACTTTTGTGTCCTTGTTTCTGTGACAGGTACAGTTTTGAGGTTTTGCACTATTTATATGAACAAACTATTAAACTTTGGGTCATATTTGCTTCTGGTTACTGATAGTTGCTGTTTTTTTATTTATAATGTTAAATTAATTTTCTTGAATCTCTTAATTATACAGAAATACAGGATTTTATCTTACTTTGCAGGCAACTTCCTGAGAATTAAATGACGGTTATTATTATTATTTTTTGCTATGACAAAATTTCCAGAAGATGAAAAAAGAGAATATTCTTGTTTCCTTTTAAAAGAATCATTTTTTGATAAAAAAAATTAAGCAACTTGATGATCAAAGAATTAAGTATAGTCACGTCACATAATAATCTCTCAGCAAATACAAAGGTTGAATCACCAAATTAATGGTCATCTAAAGCGGCATTCTTTTCCCACTGTGACTGGCTTATGAGCCCCACAGCAAGACATTAAAAAGCAAGACGGAGTTAGAAGTGTGGTTTCTGGAGGGTGAGGGGCAGGGGTGGAATGGGGGAGGGCTCTAAAGCAACAGCAGCCCTGTCTTCAGGGAAGCAGCTCCACAGCTTTCTGTTGGAGGGAAAAGTGCAGATAAACACAGCAAGAAACTGCAGTGAGCCCCGGTGTCCTCAGATAACAGGCAATAGGAAAAGTGGGAGCCCCAAACTCCCAGATTTCAGTTCTCTTTGCTCCAAGGGGCACAACACTCCATGCTGCCTGAAGCACACTGACATAGATTAGCATTGCTCTCAGCTTGAGGTTTTAAATGCTAGCCACACAACAATAGGGCTTCCTAAAAACATACAAGTCTTAAAACTTTAGGTCAAAATACTTTTTCTAAAGTGTACTCTGGGCAAACAAATCAAGTTTTCACTTTTGGGGGCGAAGTTATCACTAATGTATAGCAAACACTCGCTACACGGATGCTGAAGGAAACTCCGAACCGTCTACCTTGATAAAGAGCTGCTTTCCCAACACCCTTTATGTTTTGGCAACATTTAGTCCACTCGCTTCTGTACTGACCACCGCAGCGAGGGATCTGGAAGGAGAAATTTTCCTAATGATTTTCTAGTTGAATTGCTGCCGTGGACGTGTTTGAAGAGAATCGCATCTCCGTAATATCTTGTTCAGTTCCCTCTCTAATCAAGTCCGCAAATCACTCCTTCCTATAATGTAAGATAAATGATTAAGGGTCCATTTTCTTGTTAATTCCCATTAGTGCTGATGAGAACCAAGCACGTGTACCAGAGACGGGGAGACTCTTTAAGAACTAAGAAATGATAACTGGACTGAAAAAAAAAAAAAAAAAAAAAAAAGGCCAGGGTGAATTTGAAAATGCCCATGCTTCCCTGGCAATGTTTTCCAGTCATCCTTTTAAGCCAAGACATGGCTGCCATCAGAACTGTCTCTGAGCTGAGTGTTATTATTACTTAACCTTTGCTGAGTTTCTTCTTCCACAGTTTCATGCATGTGTAATGTGCGGTCAAATAACCCCCTGTCTCATCCTCCCCATCTGATCCTAATTACCTCCGGCCCCCAAGACTCTTCCCTCCCCACATTCCTGAACTTTATGTTGTTGTTCAGGTTTTAACCAGGTTGTGTACAACTGTGGGTTTGAACTGTTGGATTCCGGTGGGTATTTCAGTGTGTCCATTGCAGAAGACAGTGACTGTCCCTCGCCCGGAATCCATCACTACCCGCGACCCCACAAGCTCCTTCGGGGTCCACGACTGATTATCATTAATTTAACGGAGACACACCTGCTTTGTTTTTCTGCTTTAGAAACAGTTTTCGGGATCTCTTTATGATCGTAGGGTGACGGATCCATTTGATTTCCTTTTTACAGGGCTGTGGTCTACTAGGAATTCTTTGCTCCTATTGCTACGAGCCACCCAGTAATTCTATTAAATAAATTCTAAAACCGAGCAATTCCAGTGAGGTCTATTTATAATTCCTTACTCCTTGCAGTTGTGAAAAACATGGTAGGGTGCATGCAGTGGAGGAACCAAAGGGACAGCAACTGTTTCCCTTCACAGTTTTCCTCAAGAATCTGAATAGGAGATACCTTTCGCTTTCAACGTTTGTCACGCACCAAGATACTAGTACCATGAGGGGTTAGCAACGGCAAACTTGGGTTGAGAAAGGTAGAATCGATCGGTTTTGATCATATAAAACTTTATGCTTCTGTTAAGAGATAGAGTATTAAAAGTCACATCCTGGAGAGTGAGTTTTTACTGAGTTGAAGTTAGGGATGCCAAGAACTTTGAGTGATATGATAATCACGTTTTCCCCTTTGGTTGTACGAGGGGATTGAAAATTATATACTCAATAAGTAGAAAATAATCAGGAAGAATCAAGCTGGAGGAATCTGTCCTTCTCTATTTCTCCTGCCACACCCACAGAGAGTCTAATATTTCCCCCGTGTCTTTGCTGATACCTGTGCCACACGTGGTTTTTCAGGTACAGACTGTATTAAAAGGAGTACACCAAAATGCCGATCTTTTCAAGAGAATCAAATGGTTACCATGCCTGAGTTTTAAATTGCATTAAGTGCACTTACTATAAGTCTTAAAGCCTTTAAATAACTTGATTCAAACTTTGCCTCATTCTGAATCAGGAAGAAATAAAATACTGGTTCAGAAAAAATTAATTGGCTCTTTGGGATTGGTATTCCGCTGGATGTTTGGGGTAATTTCAATGAGATTTGGTTGTTTACACCTTGTTAACTGAACTAATGGTTTACAGAATATGAGTGAAGTCCCCACCCAAGGATCACTCAGGAATATGAAAGTGATGCATTATATAACAATGTTATATATATTGTATATATATATATATATATATGTATATATATATATATATATATATATATATATATATATATATACATATATATTGTTTTCTGTAATGAGCATGGCACTTCCATAGGATAATGCTTCTTCCCTTGGATGACAGAAAATATAAGCCAAAGTTTTATAAAATGATTACAGTGTAATTTAAAGAGGAATAGGACAGTGAGCACTTTTGGCTTCATATATGTTTCACAGTAGCGTATAAATTATTATAGACATTTTCTTTCATCTTTATTAAAATGAAATATAACCAAGCACACCATAATGACATCTCTTTTCTTAAATTTGAAGTATGAAAACATTATTTACTTTTACAAATACTTCAGCGAAGAGAATTATTTATTTATGTTTAGTTACCTTGATAATAAGTTCCAGTTCGGAGTGCTTATATTCTGCTAATGGTGAACCACATAATCTAATTTATTATTAGTATCACAATGACTTAGTGAAAAACCCTGAGTTCACTTTTAGCTCACTTTCTATGTTTCTCATGGTGATAAAGTAAGCTATATACGTGCTTGACAAATAAACATATTTCTTCCTGTACTGGCTGATTTTCTGTCAACTTGACACAAGCTGGAGTTATCACAAAGGAGCCTCAGTTGAGGAAATGCCTCTATGAGATCCAGCTGTAAGGCATTTTCTAAACTAGTGACCAAGGGGGGAGTGGCCAGCCCATTGTGGGTGGTGCCATCCCTGGGCTGCTAGTCCTGGGTTCTATAAGAAAGCAGGCTGAGTAAGTCAGGGGAAGCAAGCCAGTAAGTAACACCCCTCCATGGCCTCTGCATCAGCTCCTGCTTCCTGACTTGCTTGAGTTTCAGTCCTCACTTCCTTTGGTGATGAAGAGCAATGTGGAAGTGTAAGCTGAATAAACCCTTTCCTCCCCAACCTGCTTCTTGGTCGTGATGTTTTGTGCAGAAATAAAAAACCTGACTAAGGTACTTTCTGATGAATGAAATTCACATTGAAATATTTTACTTACTAAACAACACTGAGGCTCTTGAAGTCCTGATTCCCTGATTTCTACATATATTTCTCTACCCAGTATTCTGATGCAATATGACATTAGTAAACATTTACATTACTTTAGATGATCCAAGTTATGCAAAGTCAAACACTAATATACCATAATACATGCTCAGAGACAGACCTACAGACATGAATGGTCTCCTATCTATGCCCTTGGGATCAATGTTGTTTCTCAGGCATGATAGGAGTCATTTTTCTACACTCACTAATATTTCATAGTGTTTTGTTAACCAAAATGTACCCAATTACACATCTCTACTGGCCAGTTACTCAAAGGACAAACATTCTTGGCTATGTAAAAAAGCTTCATTCCTGAACCAAATTTTCTCCCATATCCTAAATAATTAGCAAACCACTTTAGAAATCTAGACAGTTAGGAATGTCTCGACTTGGTTTATTGAGACAAATTATTATGTAAAATTTCTCATTAATGTTGCAAAAAAGAGCTATCTCATATATATCTTATACATGTACATATATGATATATGTAACATAATTTATAACATGATATACTTAACATTATATGTAACATATATGTACAAATTCATATATGCTCATATATATTTAATGTGTATGTAGTGTATACATTCACAAACACTAAAGAGCTATCACCTGTTCAACCTGATTTGCTATTACTTTAAATTATCACACTTCTATAGATAAGACCCAATAGAAAAATACGATCAATGACTCAGGCATTTAAAATATAAATTTATGTGAATGAATGACTACAGAAAAGAATATTAGTCGTTTAAATAGAACACTATATTTTTATGCAATGAAGTAACTACCGGTTTACATCATATAGTAAGTAATTACTCTCTACTAAACAAAATTTATACAATTCTGCATAACATTTTAATACTTAAAAAAATTATCAAACGACCTAAAAAAGATCTATATTCCCTTTGTTCCAGGGCCATCACAAATTCCTGCTGCCCACACGGCCCTCCTCCAGGGGGCGCCGCTGCCTTGCTGGTTTGTCTGGCTACCCTTTCCCTTTGAGGTCCTGAGCGGCCCCTGCGGGCCTTCAGGAGGCTGACTGGCCTGGATTCTATTACTACTCAATGAAGTCAGTTTTATTTCTCTGAGTGTTTGTTTGTATTCTTTTCAACACGGCATAGGACTCAGCCTTTTGTTTAGCATTGAAGAGTACTATAGTTTGGTCCCCATAATGGAATAATGGCTTTATAATTTCAATTGGGGAGATTTTCAGATTTCTCTAAGAAATCCATAACCATTTGACTGCCTGGCCATGGAAGCATTGTACGAATGAAGTCTGCACATATTTAGATTCTCCTTTTTGGATTACCATTAGTCAATTCTGTTTCTTTGAAACACATAAAAAACATAGGCTAGAAAGTGTGTTAACTTTAAGAAAGAATTAAAAAATAAAAATGAAATGAAAAACAAAACCTCACCTTAGCCAGAAGCCTCATCAGAAAGCACAGATACATTTTGAAAGTACAGTCAGAGGACAGAGGGTGAAATCTTAGAGCAAACATAGCTGGGAAGAATGTTTGAAGTTATCTCTCTGCTTTCTCCTGCTGGCTTCAGGCAAACTTTACCTAAACTCTCATAGGCAGATGGGTATCTGCCCTGTTTTTAAAGATATCGAGGGAAGCCATCCCATAATCTCTTAATATCCTTCTTTATATCTAATCTGTTTGTCCATTTAATTTAGTTTATCTTTGGCAGGCATGGATAATGTTACCCTTTACAATATAATTAATCATAACCCCGATAAATAAGATATTGCTTATATATGAAAGAAAAGATGGCAGTTTCTGAGACAGAGAATATTGTTCTTAGAATTTTAAACAGAGACCCCAATATTAATTGTCATGGTAAGGAACACCCGTACTTAGAAACTGAGACTCACTGGAGTCAAAGACTGAATCCAGTTTGTAATTTGGAGATAATTCTTCCTTAAGAATAACTTCTTTTTATTATAGAAGAGGAGAGACGTTTTTCTTTAAACACGGACCAGATCTTTGTACAAGCAGAAGAACGGCTCTGAGAGCCATGCCGAGCTCTGGCTTTCAGTGTCTTCACTGTCTGTGTAGACAGACGGGACTACTGCTCAAATGCATCCATATAGTCTACCTACATTGCTTTTGTCATTTTAATATGAGTAAGCTATACTGTGTTAGTTCATCCGAAGTCAGAGCAACTTGCTTTCTCAGATTATCCAGTGATTTTAACAGTGATGCACTGTTTTACCATTTCAGAAATATCAGTATGAAATAATAATGTTCTAAGGACTGAATAAAGTCCCTGCGTACTCCCACCCCTCCCTCCGACATCTCTCTCCGTGTGTGTGTGTGTGTGTGTGTGTGTGTGTGTGTGTGTGTAGTCTCTCTCTGTTTCTGTATGTGTGTGTAGTTCAGGGATACATATCTCTGGCCTTGAACATGTTCTGAGTAGTGTAGTCAACCATTGTACCACTTCCTGAGCTATATCCTCATATCATTTTACTTTCCAAATTCTTCTAGTATCCAGACAGGTCTCACTCAATCACCTAGGCTGTTCTTAAACACATGCTAGAGCTCAGGGAGGCTTTGAGCTTGCCATCCTCCTACATCAGCATCCCAGAAGCTGGACTATGGTTTGGGCCAGCCTGCCCAGCGCTGTTGTCCTTTTCCAGGTAATGAACTTAGTAGTGGAGCAGCTAACTTCAGAAATGCAGTCGGTGAGTCATCACTATGCTTGCACAGGGTTTCTGTGAGGCACATAAATCTGAGTTCACAGATACAAGGTAAAGAGCAAGTAAGGAAATTTTATATGAAGATAAACTAATTGCACATTAATGCTGTGTGCAGTGTTTGCCGAGATGAAGTTAGCTGAACCTCCAACATCTAAAACTCCATTACACTCTATAATTCATATTGAAATATGCATACATCTTTTGTTTCATAAGCTACACATGAAATTAATATCATTAATTTATAACACAACACCTGTACATTATAGCCTCATATAGAACAATGCCTATACTGGGGGAAATAAATTCTGTTTATACATCCAACTGGAGGTATAACCATTCTTGAGAGGAGTAATTTTGATTGTGTTTGGTTGAGGAAGTATGACTAATTTAAACAATAAGTTATAATGATTTGTTAAGTTGGAGTTAGCAAGGGGACCCTGTTTCAGACCTCACAAACTTTTTATTAAACAGAAAATGTAAACAAGTAAAGGCTCCTTTGATTGTCTCTCACTTCCAACGTTCTCCCCTGCAGGCCAGATCATTCACTATGAATTGTCTTATGAAGCAATTTGTAGCAATATTGTCTTCCTCTACAATTATGTGGATGCCTATAACGCAGCCCTCTGGAGGCCACACTATATTTCTGATATCAAATTCAAGGTCAGCATGGATTACATAATGAGATTTTCTCTCAGAAAGTATTTAAATTAACCAAGGAGGTAAAATTAGCAATGGCTGTTTCAGTGGTTGCTCAGGATTGTGTGGGCTGTGTGATCTCAATACAAAGGTTAATTCTGGGCAGAGGCAGAGGAACAGTTGACCCACAATGTGACAAGATTGGGCTCAAGAAATTCAGGACTCACTACCATCCCATCTGAATTATTGCAAAGAGACAGTCACTCCCAGCAATAGTTTAAAGAGAAGACACCTAACTTCAAGAAAACGAAGTCTTCGTCAGGGTGTGATAGCACCTGTCTGCAATCCCACCTCAGGGGCAGCCTGGTCTACGTAGCAAATTCAAACTAACCAGGGATGCAAGGTAAGAACTTGTTTTAAGGAACCCAAACCAAATCCAAACCAAATTAAACAAAATCAAAACCAAACCTAACTAAAACAAAAAGAAACCAAGACCAATCCAAACCAATATCAGAATCAAACACAACCAAACTGAAATCAAACCAAATCCAAACCAAACCGAACCAAATTAAACCAAACCAAACCACACCAAACCAAACCAAAACAAAACAAACCAAAACGAAACCTAACCTAAACCCAAACCCAAACCCAAACCTAAACCCCAAACCAAAACAAATGCTTGTCTTTTGTCTTTCTTCTGATCTCTTATCAAGTCTCATATCAGTTTTAGAAATCTAACTATATTATAATTTACATATTTCTAGCACTTAACCAAATATTGTAAATAAAAGGAGATTAAAAAGTATGGAAATGTATCAGTTATAAACGACAGTTTTATGAGACCACTGGATGCTGTAGTTATTGATGGGTTATGCCGGTCTTCATTTGTAATTCTAGGGCTATAATTTTCATCTTTGTGTATGAATTTGTCATTATAAAAAAGAATGATTTGTGCAGGAAAGTGTCATGGTAGATGTTAGGATTGGAAAATGTTAAATTCCTCCTAATGGCAATATTCCACCACGACAAAGGCCAATGGTGGGGAGCCACAAACTGTGCTGGGTCACATCAACGACACCATTGTGCCAGACGGACAGTGACAGGGGCCTTTTTAACTGTTTAGCATTCTGTATTTGAATGATAAAATTAAGATTTATCTCTTAATGTCAGCAATGTACTGAAGGGGCAGGGACCAACTGACATTTCTCAGGTTCTAAGAATTACAAGTTTGCTTCATCCCCCTCCAGAGTTGCTAAGCACTGCATCTTAGTGCCTGCAATGCCTGCTCTCTACAAAGCCCTCATATTTAACCCAAATACACTGATCTCTTAGCACATCAAGTTCTTAATTGTCAAAGCATATATTATGAAACTGAAATGGAAGATAAATGAATATTTTATGCGCGGTCTCCAAAGGGATAAGAATTAAAAAATTAAATTAAAATCCAATTGCCAGTGTTTTAATTTGCCTTTTATAAAGGCAAACACAAACATTAGAAGCCGAGAATGTTTTAAATTCTTCACATCTAACTCTCAGTGGCAATAATTTGTAACTAAATGTAATGTTCTAAAAAAAAAATCTAAACGCGATATAATGCAGACCACTACGTTACAGTTTTTACTTTTTAATTGACTATTGCTTTTTCTTTTGTGTATATATGTGAGTTGTTTATGTCTGCATGTTAGTGAGCATATATATTCATATGCATGTGTGTGTCAATGGCTCTGGAGGTGGGAGGCCAAACTTAGGAGACTTCCTCATTTAAATATTCATCTTATAAGACAGGATCTACCATGGGGCCTGGTGCTCACTAAGTAGCTGTACTGGCTGACCAATGAACTCTAGGAACCAAACTGTGTTAATGTGTAGGGTTAGATCTGACTTTCATTTTATTTTTTTAATAAAAAAACAAAAACAACAATAACAACAACAACAAACATGGGTACTGGACTTCAAACTCATGTTTACTCATTGAGCCATATCCCCAGTCCAGCATTCCTGTTTCTCTATTATTTAAGATACAGATTCAAACCTGAGTAAGACTTCTTGGGTCTTTGTTATACATATTCTCGAATAGTTTACACTTATGCGTGGGACACATAGACTCCCATTTTGGAGACTATAAAGGCAGCAAGACACTCAGTGTCTTGGTGTAGGATCACCCAGATACGTAGCAGTTGGTACCACCCACCGATTGCCTGCTTCCTTATTATCTCAGAGTGAAGCCCCCTGGCACAGAGTCCTTGCCTATGTGAAGCAGCAAGTCTCAACTCATTTTTTGTCATCCTGGAATGACTCATGCCACACCCTACAGTACTTTAACATGTCTCCAAATAAAGTTAAGACTGTATGTAATCATACATTGAGCCTCTAAAAGGCCCTTCTACAGAAAAAGAAACATCGGCGTGAAGCCTAAGAAATCAGAGGTTACACTGCCTTGTGTAATTCCTTTCCATGGGCAATTAAACCTTGTCCTGCGAAATCTATACAGTGCCAGCTGCTATCCACGGGTTACCTTGAATTTTCCTTAACTTCCCTCTACAGCACTGTATTTATCACAAGTCAGCAAATCCCTTCCTACCACTGTTTGGTGGCTATCTGCCATGTGGCTCTGATTACCTAGAGTGTAAGCCTAACATTTAACTATGTACCTCTATTTGCCTTAAATGAAAGAAAGCCTTGATATGTCAGTTACAGCCACTTCTCAATTATCTGTTGTCATGGGACAGAGGCCACCAATGAGGATAATTTAAATCTATGAATAATTAGAAAAAAAATCTAATTTGGCCATTATTTTCATTCCCTTACCCCAAACAATGCTTTCCTGTCTGGATTGAAACATGTAGAAAAGGAGATTAATTCAAAGCAATACCCCCTCCCAAATATTTCTAACACAGACTGGTAAAGAGCTAAATCACCATAGCACTTTACAGAAAACACTTCTAGATCTTTAGGTCCTGTTTGTGAAAACTTTCTACCTTCCTCCTCAAGTCATAGAATCTTAGATGGATTTGGGGGCTATCATGAAAGAAGAGCTTATGCTAACTTCTCCAGAGAAAGACCATGACTTCTTGCTTGGTTTCCTTTCCAATTGTTTTAATAAATGGCTGCTAAAAACAATTTAAGAATGGGGGGCCATTTTAAGTCACAGTTCTAGGGTCCAGTCTGGCCCATCACTTCAGGAGAGCCAAGACAGAAAGAATTTGAAGCAGCCATTAAACATGTCACCCACAATCAAGGACAGAGAGCAGTTTATCAGTGTAAGCCTGCTTGCATTCAGCTTGCTTTTCTCATGCTTACATAGTCCAGGATCTCCTTTCCAGGGAATGGCGACACCCACAGTAGGCTGGTCCTTTGAAATCCAGTCAACATAATTCTCCATAGACCAACCTGGTCTAGAGATGTTTTCCTTGAGACCCCCTTCCCAGGTGATTCTACATTTGTCAAGTTGATAATCAAAACTAGTGATCAGCCACCCCTAGATCTAAGAAGTTATATTCAATTTTCAATTTTGATCAACTCATAACTTGTAGATGCTACCCCACATTCCTGTGTTATAAGCACCTCCATTGGCAACAGGCAGGATGCCATCTGTCTGGACCTCATAGCCAACCAGAAGGGATGATATTGTATTAATGGCTCCGTAATAAAATGAAAAGAGGTGGCCTTCATTTAATGAAAGCTGTAAAGTAGCTATTGTGCTTGTTTGGTATTGCAAGGAGCAGATGTATTATTTATGCAATTTTTCTTTTGAAAGAAAAACTGAAAGAGCATATTTCATTTTATGGCATTCAGTGGAAGCTATTGTCTCATGAATGCGAACATTTCTGCATTTTACTTCCTCAGAGTGTGCAAGGCACTTTCCACAGATCATCTAAGTAGGGATTTTGAAGTTGAAAAACTGCTTTTAAAATTGGGAGTCCCTAATGATGGGGTCTATTGTTCAGCCTGGTAGATAAGGTCAATCAGCTCCTTGCATTAGAACTTGGTCTTAGACTAGGATGGAGTTTTCAAGGTCTTAGCAAGTTGGCAAGGCTTTCCATACTTTTGAATTAGGGATAAAGGAATCAGCATCAATTTTGTCATTATTCAGGAACAAGAAGACACGGGGATAAACTATTTACAAATACAAATATGTATTTTGTATCAAGCAGTTCTGTTACTTCATTCTGGGATAGATATTCTGTTATGGGAAGAAGTTTCACCATGTTTCTCATAAAAAACAGTGGCAGTAATAATCTATTTCCAGAAGATAAACAAAATTGAAACAAAAAGTTCAAAATAATAAGATGATCTGATTTTTCTTTGGACAGTTGGATATCTAGTGTATTATTTGAGCCTCATGCAAAATGTAATAATTAAGACTTATTTCACGCCTTCATCAAATGCAAGTGGATTAATTGTTCAAGAGCACATATAATTTTGCTGGGTCTTGAGTGTGATCCTGGCATTCTGTCTCCTGTGGGATGCTTGTCTCCCTGACCCATGTGCAACCTTGATCAAGCGATCACTTTCTATGCAGAAACCTCTGCTGATGAAGGGTTCTTAATTAAAAATCAATACCAAATTAAGCCAACGAAAGGCAGACTGTCCATTAGTAACTAAGCACCTCTACCTACCTCCCCAGTTCTTTCTTGATCCCCTTTTCTCTGGGGCCTCTCTCTATATATCCTTCTGTTCTGGTCAACAACCACGAGAAACGCAGCCTTTAGTCCCCTTCTAGGAAAGCCTTATAGATTCACTCCATTTCCATCTTCATGTGCAGAACCCATCACTCCCCTGTTCATTTTCGTGCCTGTAACTGTTTCCATATCTTTTACCCCAATGGTAAATTTTCAGCCTTCCTCATATTTGATTCCAAGCAACAAATGGCAAGACGTTAAAAACCTCTTCTTCAATGTTCTCCCTCACCTTTTGTAGCCAGAAGGTCAGAGTTCTCCTTTCTGATTCTTTTTCCATACTCTTGCTCATCTACTTGGTCCCACAGCATTTGAGGGTCTGAAAAGTTAAGGCGATTGACATTTCTCCTTCCAGTCCAGTCATTTCTTTGTTTGCCTTTGATTTCATGGTGTCTATAATGGTTGGCATTGAACCCAGGACCTTGTCTGTGTGTGAAACAAATATTTGAGCCCTGAGTTCTTGTCCAGCATTCAATGTAATACTTTTAAGGATTTATCTTTACCATTTTAGGTGTGTGTGTGTGTGTGTGTGTGTGTGTGTGTGTGTGTAGACGTGGGAAGAGTCCAGAAGTGAGTGTACAACATCCCCAAGCCTGAGTTACAGACAGCTGTGAGAAATGCAATATGGGTGTTGGGAAGTATAACTCAGGGCATCTGAGAAAGTAACACATGCTCCTAACTGCTGTGCCATCTCCGGCCACTTGAAACGAGACTCTTCAGTGCTACTGTCTGGTTATTACGTATCACCTAGAGTTGAGCGTACCACTACTCACTTGACATTTTTGCTGGGGTGTTCAACAGTCCTGGTTCAAACTTTTCATAGACAAAACCAAGAAAGACCTACTCTTTTAGTTTTTATTGTTTCGCTGAGTGATAACTCCATTCTTTCTGTTGTGGTTGTGGTTTTGTTTGTTTTTGTTTTTAGTACAGATTAGAGTTTATTCAGGGCATAGGGAGGGGAGTTAAGAGGGTGGGAGAGGCAGAGAGAGTGAAGAGATGAGTAGAGAAGTAGAAGCCGGATATGAGCACGTGGTGGGGGGGAGATAGGGCACAAGAGAGCAAGAGCCAAGAGCTGAATAACTCCATTCTGATAGTTACATAACTCTAAAAGCTTTTTCTCATTTAAAGCACACATTATCAGCCTTTTCCAAGGTTGTTTTCTTTTAAAGGTTGTGAGTGTAGACATCATCAGACCACAAGAACCACTTTTATCACACCCAGGGCTGCTTCTCACCTGCAGTATTGCAGTAGCCTTCTCGTTTCTCTCCTCCCCATTTATGTCCCTTCTTAAGAAAGTCTACACTTACACTAGAATGACACCGTGTTCAAGAGTTGTCTACACTGCAGCTCTTTACTTTATGCTCTCCCACGTGTTTTCTAATGTCATTTGGAATTAAAGACAAATTCCTGTCACTACTTTTGGCTTAGTGTCCCATTGTCTTTGTAACTGTCATCCTGTTCTTTGATTCCTTGAACACAACCGAAATGTCGTCCTGTAGAACTTTTGCACAGAATGCTCTCAGGCACTTCTACATGTCTTTTCAGCACCTGCCTCCGCTCCTTTTAAGCCACTTATGAATAAGGATTTTCAGAAAGATTTTGCTTCTGTATCCGGCCTTTGCGTTTCTGCTGTTTCCTAATTTACAGTCGTTCTGCGCTGGCTCCCCTCAAGAACCCCTTTACTCAGGTCAGGTCTCTTCATTTTCTTTTTAAAACCCACAGTTGTTGAGGATTTTCCGCCCTCCATCCATACCAGCTACGTTCTTGGATCATGGAACATCTTCTGGTGCTCAAAGTCCCTTCTTTCTTCTTCTTTCTCTAATATTTTATTTATTTACATTTCAAATATTCCTTTTCCCAGTTTTCCCTCTGCAAATCCCCAAATTCCATTCTTCCTTACCCTACTTCTATGAGAAAGCTCTCCCACCCATCTCCCCAATACTGCCTCACTACCCCATCATTCCTTTACACTGGGGTATCAAGCCTTCACACGACCAAGGGTCTCCTCTCCCATTGATGCCAGATAAGGCCTCTTCAGCTTCTACTCTTCTTCCGCTTACTCCGCCATTGAGGTCCCTGTGATCAGTTCGATGGTTGACTTCAAGCATCTGCATCTGTATTAGTCAGGATCTGACAGAGCCTCTCAGGAGACATCCATATCAGGCTCCTGTCAGCAAACACTTCTTGGCATCAGCAATGTGTCTGGGTTTGGTGTCTGAACGTGGGATGGATCTCCAGGTGGGACAGTTTCTGAATGGCCTTTCATCAGCTTTTGGTCCACTCTTTGTCCCTGTATTTGCTTTAGACAGGTACAATTCTGGGTTAAAATTTTAGAGATGGGTGGTTGGTCCAGCTCCTCAAACAGGGGACCATGCCTAACTTCTGGATATTGTCTTGAAAGGTTTTTCCTCCCTTTTGTGGATTATGTCAGCTAATGTCATCCCCATGGGGTCCTGGGAGACTCTTGCTTTCCTGGCATCTGGGACTTTCTGGTTGCTACCCCCAGTTCCCCATCCCCCATTGCTACACACCTCTGTTCAATTTTCTGACCCTCTCTGCATCTCTTCCATCTCTTCTCATACCTAATCCTGCCCCTCCTTTTCCTCTTCCCCTCCTCTCTTCCTCCCAAGTTTCCCCCACTTTCTAGTTCCCTTGATTATTTTGTTCACATTTTCTGTATCTATTCTTCTATTGAAGGACATCTGGGTTATTTACAGTTTCTGGATATTATAAATAAGACTGTTATGAACATGGTGGAACATGTATCTTTATTAGATGTTGGAGCATCTTTTGGGTATATTCCCAGGAATGGTATAGCTGGGTCCTCAGGTAGTACTATGTCCAATTTTCTGAGGAACCGCCAGAGTGATTTCCAAAGTGGTTGTACCAACTTGCAACCCCACCAGCAATGGAGGAGTGTTTCTATTTCTCCACATCCTTGCCAGCATCTGCTGTCACCTCAGTTTTTGATCTCAGCATTCTGACTAGTGTGAGGTGGAATCTCAGGGCCTTCCTGTCAGATGCCCGTCTAAACTGAAAAGATCAAGGAGCAATCCAAGGTGTTTCTGTAATCAGTCTCTCTCTGTGTCTCTCTGTCTCTCTGTCTCTCTGTCTCTTTCTCCTCCCTCTCTCTCTCTCTCTCTCTCTCTCTCTCTCACACACACACACACACACACACACACACACAATCATACACATAAAGATACACTCATAATACACACACATACCACACACATACACACAACCACATATACCAAACACATACTACACATACAGCCACACAACACACACACACCAATTGGATGCCAAATCTTACTACTTAGAATATATTACCTATTGAATGCAAATATGAAATATGTCCTGATGTGTCAATTATCTAAGAATTATATAGTTTAATTCAATGTACCTTATTCTTAATAAGTATATACAGATGTGAGGTTCTCTATAGATCTATTTTAGGTTTAAATCATCTGCAATTCGTAAGTCTGTTTGTGGGTATGTACACGTGGGTGCAAGTGTCTGTGGAAGCTGTAACGGGACAGCAGATTACCTGTAACTTGAGCTACAGGTGGTCATTAGCCATTCAGCATTCATAGGTTCTGAGAAAGAAATTTGGGTCCTCTGGAAGAACAGAAGGTACTCTTAGTTGCTGGGGCAACTCTTCAACTCCTTGTGTGCTACATCACATTTATTCTTGTGTTCATAATAGATACTTACCTGTTGCAAACAATGCTATTATTCTACTTTAGAAATAAGACTGAATGCAGAACTTATGAATGCAGAATTTACCTGACTTACATCAGGAAACCACTTCTGAATATTTCAGAGAAATTTCGTAAGAGGAAAGAGTTATGACATTTCCTGATCCCAGCTGGATGTTTAAGAATGAACTGATTGAGAAGTTGGTTTATGCTAGAATTGTTGAGGAATACTCAACAGAGTTTAATAAACACTTTGCAAGGCATGTAGAGTTATGAGGATAAATTTTCTTTGGTGAAGTTTTCATAGGGTGTCTATAGGCTGTCGTATATTATGAAAGCACCATGGGATTTTTTTAATTAAAGAAAAAAACATAACTATGGGGTCTTTCACAAGTATTTGTTTATCCCCAACTGACTGGCATGGAGGAATAATCCAAAAAGCAGTATTAGAACTCACTGAAGAATGCATACTACTCAGCTCCTGTTGCTAAGCACTTAAGTTTACACAGGGCAGCTGCATGTTACAACAGTCACATTACAAAGTGATTTTTCTGCAATCAGAATTTCATTCATTACCCAATTTTCATGCAACTCCCCTGGCATTTGAAATATGTTTCAAGGTAGACTCCCCAAGGGCTTTTCCCCTTCCATAATAACTGATCTGCAGTGTCCAAAGATAGATCTAAATATCTTTGGTGCAAATTACTTGAGGCCCGTGGAGCATGATTCTCTGTCATCTTCATCACACTTCACACCTACAGAACTGATAACAGATTAATATCGAGGCTGAAAATATTTCATCAGCGTCTCTAGCTAAGGCACCTCACATTATTTTATCTGGAGGCAGCGATACAATTATGAGGGGCTTGAAAAAATATATTATTTGCACTCAGAGCAGAGGTATGCATATCTATAAAAAAAGAATTTCTTTTAGCATTATGAGAAATTCAACAACGCTGGTCCTGGCAAAGTTCTCTGCTCCGCTTATGTATACATTTTATTCAATCATTGTATCGCTCCTTGTCTGACAGTTGGTCAATAGTGCAATCTACCACCGGTCAGAATAAAACAGCCACCCCAGAGCACCTTGGAATTTCATTAGTTTCCTTTCAATGCAGTCCTCGTAAGTAGGTGTTTATTTGGAAACACAAATTTAAAGTTCAATTCGGTTCCCTGTCAATATTCGTAAAAAGTCAAGGATCTAGCTCTTACTGTATGCCTGACTTTTTTTTTTTCTGTTTATTTACTTAGAAAAAGAAAAAAAGTCTGGTGGGGGGGAGGTAAGGCATGGAAGGCAATGATTTAAAATGAAAGGAAGTTAAAAAAGGACAGGAAGTAAATTCTGATGACATGGAAGAATTATTTCTTCTATATTCTGGGTAATATTTTTAAAACTAGAAACTCCTTAAATACATGTTCTACCATCTGCTAAATGTCTACTGCAGCAGAAGATATTGGAAGTGAAGGCTGGCCATAAGTTGGTTGCATCAAAGTTTAATGTCCCCACCTGTGAGAGAAAGTACAGTGTAGTGCTCAAGAAACAAATATATTTTGTGCCAACTCAATGTAAATGTTGTCCACATTTCTGAGGATGGCTTAGCTGTTAATCTTAATTTAAAACTCTATTTTCCCTTTCCATGTTCTTTCTTTTAATCTATGAATTCTGTCATTCAAAGATTATTTTGTACAAATACCATTATATGTTTTTAAGAATTATTTTACATGACTTATATGTTCATTAAATGGCTATTCATTCTATTTCATGTATCCGAGTGTTTATCTGCATGCATGTGTATGCACCTCCCGCGTGTGTTGCCTACAGAGGTGTTGGGTTCCTAAAACTGCTGTTACAAATAGTTGTGGGCAATCATGGGGGTTCAGAACCTAGGTCCTCTTGCAATACCAATAAGCATTCTTAGCCACTGATCAGCCTCTCTAGGGTCTGGAATAGTTATGATCTTATTTATTACAGAAATCGATTGATACATCCCTTAACCTATAGACAAGAAATGATGTTTTTACCTATTAACTAGAAAATTCGTGTTAATTCCGATGACATAGTTTAGCATAGTGTGTTGAAAGAAAATGGTTAAGCCATTATTGATCTCTCATATGCAGTCTTAAGGTTTGGTTTTGTATTAAAAGAAATCTTCATAAACGTAGTAAAAGAACTAAGACACCTGGTTTAGTCATAGAACTGACAGTGTAGTTTAGTTTAGTCTCATTTATTTGGTCTTAAGAAGATCCATCCTATTGCATTATGAAGACCCATCCCATTGCATTATTGAAGTGCACACTGAATTACCCTTCCTCCATTTGCATTAGCTCCTTGTGCCCTCTACTACTTTTTAGAAGTTTTAAACTCATTTTAAAAAATGTAAAATAATATCCAAAATATTAAAGCCCTGTACATCCTTTAGAATCAGCCTCAGTAAAACTAGACAAACATCATTTGCGCTCAACGCAATAATGGCTTGGGGTGCTGTAATTGGAGAGGTATTTTTGTGGGGCGCTGCCTGCACATTCTCCATTATAAGATGGCGCTGACATCCGGCTGGAGTTAGCAGTAAACAAGTCATGTGTGCACGTGCTGGGTAACTTTCCACTCCTTGAGCTCTGCCTCTCCCGTGGCGTCATATGGCCTGATGAGTTTCAACCAATGACGGGGCTCCACGTCCAAGGCGAGGACTGATTCCTATATAAGGGGATGGTCTAGATAGTTCAGGGTCTTCGTCTTCACGTGTTGCAAGCTTTTTCTCTGCCTCTCGAGAGCATTAAAGTTTACCGCAGAAGAATCCTATCTCGTGTGCCGCGTCGTTCTTGCTGGCGAGACGGTTGCGCGGGACATATTTTCATTATGTTTTAAGTTTTTTATTTTATCTGTACAGGCTGTTTGCCTGCATGCATATCTGTGCAGCATGTTTCTGGCCTGCGGAGGCCAGGATGGGGCATGGTTTTGGTGTAACGGTTGTTATAGATTGCTAAGAGCTGCCATGCAGGTGCTAGGAATAGAACCAGTGTCCTCTGCAAGAGCAACCAGTGCTCTTAAGCACCGAGCCATTTTTTCTAGCCCATGAATTCCATTTTAATAGTTTGTAAATCATATGAACTACAGGAGAACATTATAATGATAATTACTAAAGTACTAGTATATATTTCATAATATTGCTTTTGGGGATTTATATTTGATATGGATTTTTACTTTTTTCTATGGTTTTATTCGTCAGTAGTAATTACAATGCTAATTAGTATTTATTGTGCTCTTACTGCTTTCTGGATACTATTTATTCTAAGTCATTTATGCATATTAGTTCATTTAATTCTTTTAACAAATTTATAAGGTAGGTGCTGTTATTTCTTGTCCTGTTTTAGGGAACAGAAGAATAATGCACACAGATCCTCAAGGCAGCACACTGTACATGCATATGTTAGTGTGTGTGTGTGTGTGTGTGTGTGTGTGTGTCTGCTCTGCATGTAGTATAGTCTGTGCACGTGTATGAGTGCTCTGTATGTAGGGTAGTGTAGCATGTATGTGTGTGTGTATGTGTGTGTGTGTGTGTGTGTGTGTGCAGGCCATCTGCTGATGTTAACTGTCTTCCTTGATCTCTCTCCTTTTTATTTTCTGAGGCAAGGTCTCTCTCTTAACCTGTAGCTAGCCTAGCTAGCCCTCTGGTCCCAGGGGTGCCTCTGTTTCTGCCTTCTGAGTGATGGGATCATAGGCAGCAGCCCCCCATGCCCTTATTAAACTTTTGAGTAGCACAACTAATATAATGACTGACTTTTAGATTTGCATGAGCAATATGCTTCTGTCAAAGTCTGAATGAAACAGAGTTGCAGATGACATATTTATGAAAATTGAAATTCAGAATTCCATTTGCTCCCCCTGGAGCTGCAGTTCATTGGCTACTAAGTGATGTTCAATAATATGTAGAAACATTGTCTGTTTCTCTTGCTTTCTTTCTCTTTGAAATGGCTTCATAACCCATTGCAAGTGGTTTGGCTAAGTTGTCAGTCAAGAACTCTAGTCTACATCCATAGCAGGAGATACAGTTAGCTCACTGATTAAATAGATATTTTAACTTTAGGAACAAGGAGACTGGCCTGAATTAGACATTATATTGGAACATAATATAATAAAATACTTCTCAAAGAATTGAGTTTGGGATTGAAGAAACATCTCTGTGCCATGGCAATTGGTTTAAGATTATGAGGAGCAAGATGAGAAAGGAGTGTGAGGTTGTATGATGGTGACAAAAAGAAGGGATAGGTAAGAAGATGTCACATGGAGTATAAGTGGAAAGGGAGAGGCGATGTGGGTACTGTCACACAGCAGTCTCTGTGTGTCCATTTATCCCCCTGCTCTCTGGCCTACAGGCAGTCTGACCCCCGTCTCTTTTGAGTTGTCATCAGCACAAAAGAGTCCTTGGAAGCATAATATGTTCAATGGATTCCCACATGCCATCGTTCTTTGATTTAATCCACAGACCTTTCTCTTGCATGTCACCTCTGTCTCCCTTATGGCGTAAGTGTTCAGAGGGTGAGAAAGGGGTAGGCAATCCCATGGCTCATCTCATGATCAATGGAAAATGAGGGGCTTTGCTTAAAAATGCAAATGTACAAGCAGGTTGACTCTTGACACCTCCAACTTGGTGCTGGAAATCTTAGCTAAAACAGTTTGACAACAACAAGTACAGATTGGGAAGAAAGAAATAAACTTCTATCATCTATCTATCTATCTATCTATCTATCTATCTATCTATCTATCTATCTATCATCTATCCATCCATCCATCTACCCACCCACCCACCCACCCACCCATCCATCCATCCATCCATCCATCCATCCATCTATCTATCTATCTATCTATCTATCTATCTATCTATCTATCTATCTATCCATCTATCATCTATTTATCTAATCTCACATTCTATAGACGAGAATATTAATATGCAAAATCTTAAAGACCCCACCCCAAACCCATGGGAACCAATGAATTCAGTAAAGTTGTATGACACATAATCAGCTTATGAAAACATCACTAGTGCAGACCAGGTGTGGTCATGGCTGGTTTACTCTTAAAAGGCTGTGTTAAGAGGATGGTGAACAAGCTCAGGGTCCACCTGGAATACACAGCATATTCTAGTCTCAACAGGTAGGAAATGAAGAATAGCAGAAGCCTCTATACAGTTGAAGAATAGCCATAATGTCTCTATACAATTTAAAAAAACCCACAGAGGAGGTAAGAAAATAACCTCACTGACAATAGCATACAGAGTAAATATTTAGTTATAGATGTAACCAGACCATTAAACATTCTGGAGTGAAAAATCACAAATTAAGGACATCAAAGAAAGTGAGAATGTATTGCTTATTCATGGGCTGTAGGAATTAATATTGTTGAATATATCTAGATTGTCTGGAAATGATTTACATATGTAATATAATCTCTATTAAAATTCAAGTGATACTCTTCTTTAAATGGAGAGGATATATCTTAGAAAACACCTTAGAATACAACATTTCAGAAGACAACCTTCAGTAGCTAAAGCATTTTTGAATGACTGTAACTGAGACCATCATACTTCCTGTTTTTAAAATATATCACAAAGTTATTTTAACACAAATGGTATGACATGAAAGCAAGCAAATGGACCAATAGAAAAAAACTTAACCCAGAAATAAATCCAAGCATTCCTGGTCAATCTATTTTCAATATGGGTACCAAGGGCACACATGGGAAATGGTGTTGGGGTAACTGGACATTCACATACAGAAGAGTGCTTTCTAACTTTTTCTCAAACTATGTACAAGAATAAAATCAAGCAGAAGTAAAGATTCCCAATTAAGCTCTCAAATTATGAAATTCATAAATACAAAAGAAGAGTATATTTCTTATACTTGGTCTGGGCAATGATTCTTTTGGAATTGACACAGAATGCTCCACTAATAAAAGCAATTTTAGACGAGTGGAGAGTCCATTAAACAAAAGCTTCTGAAGAACAGAGTGGAAGTAAAACTACTGAAAGGGAGAAATCACAGTGAGCCATGGACCTGATAAGGAGTTTGTATGCAAACACTTAAGAATTTAGTGCATCTCATTGTCAGAAGAGCAATAATCCGATGCATGTATGCGGCAAAGACCTTAACAAGTACGTAAGAACCACTTATTCATTCTGTAAACAAGCCTGCGCTTCCTAGTACTTTTAATGGCTCATGAATACATGGTGACTTTTCAAGTAAGAACATGTTAACTTATAAGTCAAAACACTTTACTACGTCACATTAATGGATTTTTGTTATGCCAGTGGAGTCATAGAGATGTAGTGTGACATTCAACTTTACAGAAGGGACTTTCAAAGCCAAATGTGTCTGGGCAAATATTGCTATAAGCTCAGCACAATGACATTTCTGGAGAGTTAGAACTCAGAGTGACAACCACTTAATTGGGAGTAAATAGAAAAGCCTATCTAAGGGCAATGGCTGCCAATATTCTTTCTTCCATCAGCAAAAATCCACAAGTATTGCACACTGAGGAACACACATATTGTTGTGTGGCATCAAAACCAAGTTCTCACTGAAGAGTTGATAACTATCTCTGTCAGCAGGACTCTAATATTTCACCCATGTTGTACTGACAAGAAATGTACCATCTAGTAATGCATCTGCACACAAACCCTCTTCCTCAATTTAAAGCATCAATTTAAGGAGTTAAATCAAAAGCAATAACAAGATATTAGATTTTACAGTCCACTCTCTTTTATTACATATAGCCTTAAAAAGATTTATTATATGCACTGTAGTTGTCTTCAGACACACCAGAAGAGGGCATCAGATCTCATTACAGATGGTTGTGAATCACCATGTGGTTGCTGGGATTTGAACTCAGGACCTCTGGAAGAGCAGTCAGTGCTCTTAACTGCTAAGCTATCTCTCCAGCCCTACATATAGCCTTCCTTATATTGGGGATTTAGAAAAGGCCCACAGATTGAGAACCCACACTGCTCTTCCAGAGAGTATGAATTTGGTTTTCAGCATCCATGTAGATGGCCCTAAACCACATATAACTTCAGACTTGGGGACTTTAACGCCCTCTCAGGCCTCTCCCAATATCTGCACTCACATGGACCACACATACCCGTCACAGGCATAGACACACATTTACGCATCAAGTAAATCTTTTTAAAAAAGAAACAGACTTTTACATTTTTTGAAATAGCAAAAGTGAAAGTACACAAGAATAATTTTTGCAGTGATTCTAAATAAAAACACACAGCGTAAAAGAATGTGGAGTTCACCAGAAATTACTAAATGCAATATTAAATAACTTTTCTTTAGAGTCTTTCTCCATATTCACCATATGAATCTCAGGCCTCTATATGTTAATATATATTTACATACATGGCTTTATATCTCAGACTTCTTCATTAAGCAGTTAAAAGAAGAGGGAGTATGAAATATACCCTTAGTCTCTGGGTCCCAACTCTATCAGTGGTTTTATAAAATCTAGAACAAATTTTACACATGATTCCTGTTTGCCCCAACCAATCAGTTTTAGATTTCTACATTGGATTCATCCCCTGTCAAACATCACAGACTTGCTTTTAATCTTGATCCTAAGATGATATGGTATTTAAAACTTTTCTAAAATTAGGCAGATCAGAAATGGTTCCTTTTTTAGACATTTCTACACTGTGCTCCTTTTATTCTTTGACAAACTTTGCTGGAGGAATGACTACATTTCTCTAACTCTGTACATAATAGAGTTGACTGTGTATTTGGGAAGGTTGACAGTTTCACTTAGCAAACTCACCTCGAATTCCCCAAACAAACTTTACCGTCAGTTGGCTGACAATTGCCAAGATGACAACAGAAATAATTTCAAGCAGTAACAAATTCAGATTTAAGCTAGCACACCCAACAACACCAGCCCTTTCTCTCTTAAATGACACACAAGGGGAAGCAATGGGCGAAGGAGGCAGTGTGCCCATTACATTCTGCACACACCCATGGCTGCAGCAAGTTATTTACAAAAATCAAGTTACTGTGCGGGCTTTGTCCTAAGCAGCAGGTGTAGCTATTTGGCAGGAACCATTCAAATGTAATGTGGCCTTGAGGGGAAAACCTAAATAGACAGTTTTCTTTCTCTTTCATTATGAATGCCTAACACCGGTGTGATAATTTGATAATTCAATTCCATTTGCCAGGAAAAATTAGCCATTATTTGACGTCTTGAAACCACTAGCTCCAAATGCTTGCAAGTGATCAAATCAGCTGTTGTATATTCACTTCAAGGAAATGTCCTCTTTTGTCTTCGTGTATTGTGTTTCCCTTCGGGTAGGAAGCAGAGTGTGTGTTTGAAGAGGTCAGAGCCACCTGTACATTTCATTTTGATAGGGTGGACTCTGTCTGTTATGAAAAAAAATTGTCACAGCTCACTAGAATTGCCCTCTGTATGTGGGATCCCTATGTGAAGGCATCATGGAAAATCATTTTTTTTGTCATTCCCCCCTCATTTTATATATGTAAATGTAGTCCATAGATGGATGTGAATCTTTCGTGTGTGTGTGTGTGTGTGTGTGTGTGTGTGTGTGTGTGCGCGCGCGCGCACACGCGTGAGCGCGAGTGCGAGTGCGTGCATGTAAGTGTGCATATAGAGACTTTGGATGGGTTGATGCCAGAAATCACTCTGGCTCACTCTTTCATCTTATTCTTTGAGGTACTTTCTCTCAATCCAATCTATAGCTCACCAATATGGCTACCAAGCTTGGTGTGTAATCCTCTGCTTCTGTCTTCAAGGCTGAACTTCCAAGTAGGTTGATATGCTCACCACATCCTTTGGCAGTCTGACTGCATACTGGGGAATCCTACTAGTATTATTGTGCCAGAAGCATTTTAACCACTAGACTGCATCTCCAGCCCACTAACTGCTCATCCTGTTGGTCCCTAATACAACAGGCGAATGGATGTTGCTAATCATGACAGCCCATGTTGTTGTTGCAGAAGGGAGGTGTTGTGTTCCAGGAGAATGTTCAGATACAAAATGGGAAGGGTTCAAAACTGTAGAGAAAGCATGAACTTCAGGAGCATTGAAATAGTTCATCTGTAACTACAGAAAGGATACAAATGAACCTTGAGCAACATTTTATAAGCAGCAAGACGAGAAATGATGAACAGCATTGTGTGCTCAGAATGGACCACCGGTTGAACTCGGTAATAGAAAGAAGGGTTTCCAGGAAATTGGTAAAACAGGAATCCATTCTGCAGGGAGACAAATTAACCTAAAAAAATTTACGAATTCAAACTCTCCTTGAATGTTTTGGGGACAAGAGGCAGAGGGCACTCAGAGCATGTTGGCAAGGGTGGGTCATGGAAGGAAGTGAGAAAAATCTTCAAGACTCATGACAGACTGGGGGAGTTAGAAGTTGAAGGGGAAGAAAAGCTGCCGATTATATTTTGTAACCACATTCTGCCTCTCTTGCTCCTCTTCCATCAACTATTTCCAACAGAATATTTACTGTTATCCGGTATTTGCAGAGGTTCACACAATGCCAATGCCTTTGCCAGGAAGTTTTGTTAACCACTGAAACTTTTGAAAGAAAGAGGCATAGAATCTTTCTTCCCCTAGCACAGACACATTTTTTTTTGCCAAGGATAAAACATAAATGATACAATCAATCAACATCCATAGTCTCTGTATGTCATTCTATTTTATTAATTATTGAGATATTTGCTTCATTCAAGAAGGCCTCTGCAGTTTCTTCATGATGTCAACATTGTCTCCTTCTTCCTTAACTCAGATTTTTTGGACAGTCACTTACCTACCATCACCATGTTTCTCCACCTTGATGGCTTAGCATGAGGTAGTGTTTAACTGGAGAGCAAGGTTTCCCAATTCCATTGAAAATGTTCTTTTCATGTGGATGCAAACATCACATGCTATGCTTTAATGCTATCATGGAATAGACAAGACAGATACTCTGAATAAAGCCAGATGAGAACAAAGGCAGGAGTCTTGTTACTATCAGTTACTGGCTAATTGCTCACTCTTACCAGACATAAACGTTTCAGTCTTAGAATATGGTCATATGTGGTGGTAGATGTTTGTGTTCTAGCACTCAAGAGGCTGAGTCAGGGGATCTCATGTCATATGCCATACAAGGCTACATGCAGAGGTCCTTATCTGAAAACCAAAAGCAGAAGCATAAAACACCAAGCTTAAAAACATCTGAAATTTAAAGTAATCTGTGCAACTGAGTGGAAAACAATTCTAGATTAAACCATTCTTAAAATGCCATTTTCATCCTATATAAATATTCTTGGTGTTCAGCAAAGTTGCTATGCCTTTAATCAGCGTTACGTCCTTGAAGTAACTGTTCTCTTGTTTTGTTTTTTTTTTTTTTTTTGGACTTTTTTTTTCAGTTTTAGTAAACCATTAATTCAAACTGAAACCTGAAAATTTTAAGTTTTGGGGAGACGACTAAAATATCTTAACAGGTAAATAACAACCATATACATTAATTTAGCTTTTTCGTCATCTTTAATTCATTTCTAGTTTATGTTTTTTTTTTTTTGTTTGCTTTTGCTTTTGGTGTTTTGTTTTGTTTTTTATTTTGTTTTTGCCTTTTTCCTTTACTTTTCCTTTTTCTTTCTTTTTTCGCATACTAGAACCTTCAAAGGAGTAAAGAATTGCACACTTCTGAGGGTCTATGAGAATAAGACTGTTTCTGAATAGTATATATAGGAATATTTACTGGAACACAAAGGAGAGCAAATAAGAAAGACAAGTGTTTTACTTTTTCTTGCTTTACTTAAGCAATTTTTAATGCGCAATATCCAGACAATGCTTAGAACCAATCAATAGTTTAGATATTCCAAGTCAAATTATGAAATAAGAAGAATTTGGACACTTTATTATTAGATGTGACTATGTTCTCCAAAACATAGAGAAGAAAAAACATTGCAGATAATGAACAGTCTTGAGATAACAGTGTGTGTGTGTGTGTGTGTGTGTGTGAGAGAGAGAGAGAGAGAGAGAGAGAGAGAGAGAGAGAGAGAGAGAGAGAGAGAGAGAGAGAGAGAGAGAGAGTTCTGTCTGAAACAACCCAGGTCAGCCTCATCTGTTCCTCTTCACTATACAGTTCATGTCTGGTCTTCATGAAAGCAGGATTTCCAACAGTTTTAGAAAATTTAAATGTGAAAATTATGCAGTTTTATAACAAATTCATTAAAGCTTACTTTAGAAATATTGAGAACTACACTAAAGGTTAAGAGGCTTGCCTACAGCCTGCACAGGCAGAATAGTTGCCAGCTTGTTGGTTTGTTTGCTTCAGAGTTTGGTTCCAACATTTTTGTCTGATTTTTCATCATTATTATTTTTATTTTAGCAATTAGATTGCTTTGAATGTAATGTTTCTAATGGCCTGAAAGTATGTAAAGATGATTACTGTCCAGCCTGACTATGAGCTGGCTCCTAAGAACCTACTTGATAGAAGAGAAAACTGGTTCCCACAAGTTGTGTTTTGATCTCTTCATAGTCACTGTGGCTTGAGTTCCACAATCTACACACTGGATGTAGTAATGAAAGAAATGGAGATAGAAACAGGTAGATATGTGATAGATAGATAGATGGATAGATGGATAGATAGATAGACAGATAAATAGATGATAAATGACAACTTAGAGATTTCTAGTAGGAGAAAGACCTCTTTGGAGATCTAAATTAGGCATGCACAATTCAGGAGAGGAAATGACATAAAAGAATAATGAATTTATTAAGATGGGCTAGATTTGTTTTGATAAATGAGACTCTGACATTTCTTTTTGTATTATTATTATTATTATTATTATTATTATTATTATTATTATTATTATTAATGTAGCAAGGGTCCTTTATCCATTTAGTCCATTCAGAGATCCAGGCAGAGGAAGGTTCACCCTCTTGAAACAATGGCAGAAGAATCACAGAGCATGTGAAACACCGAGGGGTAAGAATGGGGTGTGCTTGCATTCTGTCCTATTACTGTGGCAGAAATCATAAGGGAATTCCTAGCGGGATGATAATGCAGGGAGCAGATACATACTTCATGGGTGTCAAATTAGCTAATATAAATGTAACAATGAAATGAGATGCGCATGTATATGTATGTGTGAGAATTCAATTTCATTTAGAAAACAAACCTGTTTTCTCTGAGAATTTTTTTAACATTTGCTATTTTAGCGCAATTTTAAACAACTGTGTACACTATACTAGTCTTAAACTTCAAAAATATTTTTATTAATTAGCACAGATTTACTTGCCCAGAATTTAAGTTAGGAAAGTGTCTGACTATTGATCAACTTAAGTGTTTTTTGCCAAAGAAATTGAGGTTACTAAAACATGAACTTTTACACATGTTGATTATATGTCCTATAAAAAATCTTATGTTTATCCCTTTCATTGGTAGATTTGTAGTGCTTACATTGACAGCTTCCTATTCCCAAATAAGTACAATCTCAAGATCATCTACAGAACACACGCATTCTTCAGTATCTACACGCTGCTCTGCTGCCTTTTGCATTTCTATTCTCTGCTTGAAGAGAATTTTTTCTTTCCTAGTATGCCATGCTGGTTCCTCTCCAATGGATTTTGCTTAGACAGTCTTTCATTGATTGTTGTCATTTTAGTAAAATTAAAACATCTTTTTAAAGATGTAATTTGTATGTGTGTGTGCACGTGTATATGCTTGTGCATGCATGGATGTGCACACACAGAATCATACAGTTCCTGAGCAGACCAGCAAAGAGTATCTGGTTTAATGGAACAAGAGTTATGATCTGCCCAACATGGGTTCTGTAACTGAATTCTGTTCCTCTGGAAGAGCAGAATGTGCTCTTGAATGCAGAGCCATCTCTCCAGTTCCTTGGATCATCTTTCTGAATTTCAATCTCCTTGAGCATACTTCCAGGTTCTGCTGAATTCTTAGACATCTCCCAAGACTCAGCCTGAATGTTAACTGTTTCCGGGATAACTTCCCATATCATCTTTTCAAACACCATCCTGTGCATTTCTCCGTTCACAAGCCATCAGTTCTAAATGTTTCAGCACATTGCTGTGGCTTCTCCAACGGTATGAGCTTCCCGAGGCAGGTAGAAGCTAAATTCCTGTGTGGGACTTCACTTTTAATGTGGCTCTTTGATTTGTGTTTTTGAACGAGTAATCGTTGGTAGCAACAAGTGGAAAGCCTTTGAGTTGTTCTTTGACACAGCCCCTGAGTATAGCCTTCACTATATTCTCTCCTGTCTTTTCAATTTTATTAATTCAATATAGACTCTATCAAGTGGGAAGTTATAGACTGCGTGAATTCAGAGTGACTTTGGGTAAGAGAGAGTTTATACTCTTTTAAGCATTGCTTTGCACACCTTGCAGTAGAGGGGTCAGCTAACTTTAAAGTGTGCCTTCCTGCCCTGGTAGGCCTTTCAAACGATTGTGGCTTTCCAAGACCCAGATGTGCAAATTCGATGGAAAATGAATTATTAATATGGCTCTCCCAGCAATAGAATATTTTGGCTCAAAGACCTATATTTCTTCCATGTTTTAAAACTTTTTTATTAATATAAACTCCTGACCTTTTAGTGAGGTGTCTTTTTTTTTCAAATCTCAAATTTGCTGACATTAATAAATGGGATGCTGTTATTTTTAATGATAATGGGAGTGCTGTTGGGAAGTTTTTGATTACAATCAAAAGTCAAGGGTGACAGACAAATGTGCAAATGCAACCAAACTCTTCATATGTAGCAAAGGTAGTTTTGGGGTAACTGTAAACACCAGCTTACTCATTTCTCCTGCAAGTAGACACACATTGTTCATCTCAGGGCAGAGAGGACTTAGACAGTATGAAGACTCACTAGTTATCAATCTTTGTTCTCCAAAATGAATGTCCAAGATGACACAATAATTACACTTTGCTTTCAATTTATGTTGCAACCAAATCCTGCTTGGGGTGTAGTTGATGACATCTTCAGAAAAACCTGAGTCCCAGCCTTAAGTCTAAAATCAGTTTAAACGTGTTCAGTAACATCAAGGAGGATGTAGGGACCAGTGATTCCATTGGTCCTGTACTCAAACGTTGGAGACTTTGTATCCTTGATTGTCATCATGCCAATCCCATGAGCTCATCTTGGAATATTTAGAGCATCCAACAACTCAGGGTCAAAATCTCCAAAGCAAGTAAAATCCATCTACAGTGTGTTTATCTGAAGTATGAATTGCAGTAGTTGTATCAATGTGCATGTGTGTGCGTGTGTGTGCGTGTGGTGCATACGCTCGCACATGCTCGTGTGTATGCCTGTGGAGGCAAAAGGTCATGTGTCTTTCTTGACCTCTCTTCTCTTGTTTCACACAAGGTTTCTGGCGATTCAGCTATGTTGACTGGTCAGTAAGCCCAAGGATCTTCATATTTCTGCTTCAGCACAACTGAGATGGAAGGTGTGAGCAACCACTTCAAATTTTCATATGCGTTTTGGGACCCATATTTAGGTCGTCATGATTCCCTGGCAAGTATTTTACCCACTGAGCTGTTTCTTTGGTCTTGTGATTTCTTTTTTAGTCATTTTATTCATTTACATTGCAAATGATTTTCTCCTTCCTGGTTACCCCTCCACTGACCCCCATTTCATGCCCCCATCCCCCTCTCACCCCTCCCCTTTCTATGTGTGTGCTTCTTTACCCACTCATCCATCCTACCTCACTGCTCTATCATCTTCCTATTCTTAATGCCACAAGACCTAGGGCATCCTCTCCCACTGATGTCAGATAAGGCCATCCTCAGCTACGTAAGTATCTGGAGTCATGGATATCTCCATGTATAGTGTTCGGTTGGTGGTTTAGTCTCTGGGAGCTCTGGGTGGTCCAGTTAGTTGATATTGTTCTTCTTGTGGAGTTGCAATCCCCTTGGCTACTCCAGTCCTTCTCCTAGCTCTTCCATTGGGGTTCCTGGGCTCAGTCCGATAGTTGGCTGTAAGTATCTGCATCTATGTTGGTTAGATATTGGTAAAACCCCACAGGGAACAGCTATAGCAGGCTCCTATCACTAAGTGCTTCTTGGCATCAGCAACAGTGTGGGGGTTTGGTGTCTGCAGATGGGATGGATCCCTAGATAGGATGGTCTCTGGATGACCTTTCATTCAGTCTCTGTTCCATTTTTTGTCCCTGTCTTTTCACTGGACAGGAACATTTCTGGGTTAATAATTTCTTCACTCTACTGGTTATGTGCTTGTTTGTTTGTGTTTTAATTGGGCAAGAAATCATTAGTGGCACTCTTTCCAATGACCTTGAAGCATGGTGATTTATCAAACAGCTTCTCTAAAAATCATTTTGATCTATAAATGAAGAAAGTAATTTTTAAAATGGTTGATCAAATAGAATGCCCTAACCTAAAATGCCCAGTGTTATTCTGATGATGGTTTAAAACATGACCTATATTTTAAGACATAGATAACTTCCATATGTTTGGAATCATAGCATTGGTTCCAAAAGGATAAACATCTAAATGGTCTCTCCTGGCTCTTTGAGCTGTTGTTTTAAAGAGACAGTGCATTTATGATTGTCTTGATGGCACTGGCATTCTCAGGAGATTCACAAAGTCCTGGGAGAATCTCTGGCATCCAGGGTTTGGTGAGACAACTTTTTGCCATGCTTCACCATTATATAAGCAAGCAACATGGTTTCTGAGGTGCTGCAGGCTACCACCAGTCAAACATGTTGCCTCACAGTTTGCTAAATGAAGTCTTCTATTACTATCTGGTCAGTTTATGCAACGACTTTAGATAAAAATGACAATCCAAAAATACTTTATCAATATAAATTGAAACATGTTGTTTTCCCTACAAAATACTAGGCACTAATGAATAAGTATAAATTATGTATCACAAACCCAGGTTTAAATATATGCTTTCTATGTAGAATTACATGCCCTGAAACACATGCATGTTGCCTTGGAGATGGAGACATATGATTAGAGCCTTCTCTTCACTTAGTGACATATTCTCTTCTGCATATATTAACATGAACTAGTTTGTTAAATTTAGTCATACTCTCTCTGACATTTTCACATTCAACCTGTTTTGCATGCCTTCTGTATGACAGCCAGAATATTGGATGACTTTATATAAAATTTTCCAGATGGTGGGAAGAGGAAATAATTATCTTTACAGATGAGAAAACTGAAGCTTACAATGTTAAAGTAATTTAGCTACTATCATTAGGCTAGTTTGCTCATTTTTTTTGATGTTTGCACCAATTTTTCCAGAAGTCCTAAAGACATGAGCATAGAAGGTTTTGAGTTACTTGGGGACAACATATGATAGCAGTGGTTAGAGAGTGAAGCTCAGATTGGAAGTACCAGGCATGATAACTCTGGGAGGTACCAAAAGGTAGACTCTTATTTAAGCTGATGAACAGGGAGTCATTCTGCCTCAGCCTTACCCGCAACTTGCTATTGGTAATTTTTAGAGTTCCCCAATATAAGGATGGCTGAATTACCTCACTACAAATTCAGGCAATACTAGGCAATGATACATAAGAAGGAAGCCGGATTCTGCATATGCTTGTAACCACATTTACCAAACACATGTCATTAAGCAAGTTAATGATTTCAATAAGTCTAACTGTTGTAGTTAAACGATTTATGATATTTTCCTTTTTGTAGATTAAAATACTAAATAAACAGCGTTTATTGAGACAGAGGTTTTTCAGTAAATTCTCATTAAATGCTGGTTTTCTTCTTTCTAATTTTACTCACCTGCCTTCACTTTTATTGCCAACCAAGAGGACCCATGCTTAAGATGTGTCTTACTCAGGTACTTTCATAGGATGAACTTGCTTTTGTACAATAAATGACTACATGTAGTTCTTAACATTTACTTAAAGCCAAATCAATACAGACATCACCATGAAGCTTCTTGGACATCTTGAAGGACAAGAGGATGGATAAGGCCTTTGTGGTCAGCCTGTGGGATCCAAATCTGCATTGCAAATCTCTTTGTTGCATATGAGGGCATTAGCAAAGGCTGATTCACCCAGTCTCTGAAGCATTAGTTTTCTTGTTTCCTGGTTTTTTTTCTTTTTCTTTTCTCTCTTTCTCTCTCTCTCTCTCTCTCTCTCTCTCTCTCTCTCTCTCTCTCTCTCTCTCTCTCTCTCTTTTTTTTTACTTAATCTGTCTTATATTTATTTATGTGTGCATCTGTGTGAATACACATGGGAGCCAGAAAAGGGCATCAGGAATCGTGAAATGGAAGTTCCAGATAGTTGTGAGTCTCTGATGAGGCCACTAAAAACCAAACCTGGGTTCTCTATGAGAGCAGGATGTACTCTCAACCACTAGCCATCTTGAAAGTCCCTATCCTTATTTCATCTTCAACACATCCCAGTCCTAGCCAAAAAATTCCTGAAGTCCTGTGCTACCTGCATTTCCTCCACACTCCTTTTGCCTCCCATCGGTTCTGTTCACCACTCAGTCCCCCATTCCATCCTCTACTGGGTAATAGCAATAAGCACACGAACTTGTTGAGACTTGACAAAAGTTGTTCGGAGTCCAGCTCTCTGTATGTTTTGGTTCTTTGCCTCTGGATAATTTTGTTGTTTTTTTTTTTTGTTTGTTTGTTTTGTTTTTTTACACTATTGATACTGCTTTAAAGAAAGCTAAAGAGCGATCCACACTTCCCCAAGTTCATATCACACAACTGGATTTTTTAGAAGTCTTTCACAAATGATGGCTGTTTGTGTTTAAAACTCATGATGAAAGAGAAGCTTTCAAATTTTCTATTCATTAATCCACTTTCTAGTTTTCGGCTTATCAATAAAACAATAAGAGTTAAAGATGTTGCTTCTCTCTCTCTCTCTCTCTCTCTCTCTCTCTCTCTCTCTCTGTGTGTGTGTGTGTGTGTGTGTGCTTGCATGAATGTCTCCTACCGATTTAATATTTTATAACAGGGTCTTTTGTAGAAACTGGAACTCAGAGATGCAGCAAGATTAGCTAACTTGTAATCCCTAGGAATCTTCTTGTCTCTACCTCCCAGGTATGTATTTTGCCCAGGGTTTTGCTAGGCTGTTGGGAGTCTAAACTCAGGTCATTATCCTTGCATCAAAAGTACTTTACCCATAGAATTGGCTGCCCAAGCCTAGGCTAAGCCCCGCCCTGTTATTTTCTTTCATTCAAACCCTAAGTTGCTCAATGCTAATATCTCCTATCTGTTCATTCTATTTCCATCTATACCAACTTCCTAGACCAGGCCACACCCATGTCACTCCTGTACCCCCCTGCAAGTCTCTCCTAAGACATTTCCTGATGCTGCCTTGGTATTCCAGAAAAATCTTTTAAAAGGCAAATGAGTCATGTCATTTTCTTTCTTCAACAGCTTTGCTCTCACAAAAAAGAACTCTGTTCTGCATGGCCCATAAGACTGGAAGGACTGGCTTTATTCCTTCAACCTTGCCATTTCTGTCCCGTATCAGGTTTCATACTATCTTCCCCTTGCTCCAATTCTTTCCCTCATCAAGGCCATAATAATCTGATAGGGTGTAGTGTTGCATGATTATATAATACCACATCTCAAGAGGCAAAAGCAGGGATTTTTCTGTCCTTATCTAAGCACAGAACTGTCTCATTTCTGAGTTTCCAAGGGTAATTTTATGCACAAACCCCACTTGGATTCCTTTTAGGCATAGAGAAGAATATTTGCTTACATTTTGCTACTATTAACCCTTGATTTTCTTTCCTCTCCCTGCCCTCTGTTTGCCCCCTCCACTGACACAAGTCCCATTAAGGATTGGGCCTAACTTTTCAGCACACTTTGTCCAGTCAGTGAGCATCTGTTTTTGGTAGGCAAGCATTCTTATTTCAACATCCAGCAAACATGTGTTGAATGGAAAATGAAAATGTAAACTACACAGAGCCTTGTGTTTACTCTTATACTAAATAAATCTTCTAGCAAAGTCTTTTATGTGGAATAACATGTTGGGTCACTGTCTGTCCTTCACAATGGTGTTGTTATAATCCATGCTACTGTTAAGTTTCACTCAAATTACTTTATTTGTTACTTGAGCCAAGATTGTCTTCAAATATTTATGGTTTATGAATCTAATAATAGTTTCAAATGCAAGACTATCCTTATGTTAGATAGATTTTAATGTCTTCATGTAGTTCAAAAGATATCTATCTATCTATCTTGCTATCTATGTTGGGTGAGTTACTAAATCAAGCATACTACTGTTACAAATTATTTTAAAAATTGTTCTCTGTGTGTGCATATGTGTGTGCCTGTGCATGTGCGTGTGTGTGTGTGTGTGTGTGTGTGTGTGTGTTCATATGTACATGCACATGGAGGCTTGACATTGATGCTGAGTATCTTCTACTTCTCTCTACTTTATTGAATGAGGCAATGTCTCTTGCTAAACCTGGGGCTTGCCATTTTTACTCCTCTATCAAATATTTCTGAAAGAAGTTTCTGCCCAGCTTTTTTTGTGGGTTCTGAGCCACTAAACTCTGGTCATCATGTTTACATAGAAAGTACTTTATCTACTTAGCCATTTTCCAAGCCACTATCTTGCAACTTAAAAAAAATTATGTTTTTTTACATTTTTATGGCCATCTAGCCTTCTCTCCAGTCCTTCCAACACATGATCCTGAATCCCCCATTACCCTCCCATCCCACTCCCGGTTCCCTCCCTCCCTCTGCTTCTTATGACTATTTATTCCCCCTTCTAAGTGAGATTCAAGCTTCCTTGCTTGGGTTTTCCTTCTTGTTTACATTCTTAGGGTATGTGGAGTATAGCACAGTATCAGTATTTTATGGTTAATATCCAGTATTTTATGGTTAAATGTGAATAAATATCCTGCATGTCCTTTTGGAACTGAGCTACCTCAGTCAGGAGAATATTCTCAAGTTCCATCTATTTTCCTGAAAAATTCATAATGTGTTTGTTTTCAATACCTGAATAGTATTCAAATTGATAGGGATTAGAAGGTTGGTTGACTCTCCAGGACTAGAGAGAGACCTGGGAAAAGGGGTAGCCCACGGAGAAATGGAGGTGACATTAGCTGTGACTCACAACATTGGGAATATTGAACCAGGAGTGGCCACCTTCTCTAGCCAGGACTGAACCCCAGTGGAGCAACAAAGACATCAACCCACCCACAAAACTTTCAACCCAAAATTTATCCTGTCGACAACAACATGCAGGCACAGGGAATGGAACAGGGACTGAGGAAATGGTCAACCAAAAGCTAGCCCAGCTTGAGAGCAATCCTTTGGACAAACACTGATCTCTGACACTACTACTGACACTCTCTTATACTTGCAGACAGAAGCCTGTGATCTTTTGAGAGGCTCCACCCAGCAGCTGACTCAGATAGATATAGACACCCACAACACAACAGTGGATGAAGCTTGGGAAATCTTATGGAAGAACAGGAGGAAGGAATGTGCCTGAAGGAGCTCCATAGAAAGACCAATAGAATCATCTCACCTGAACCCTTGGTGCTGTCATAGTCTGAACCACCAACCAAAGAACATGCGTGGTCTGCACCTAGGCCTCCCCATGCATATGTAGCAGATGTGCAGCTTGGTCTTCGTATGGATCCTGAACAACTGAAATCGGGGCTGACTCAAAAGTCCTTTCCTGTCTGTAGGATATGTTCTTCTAGATGGGCTGCCTTGTCTGACTTCAGTGGGAGAGGAAATGCCTGTCCTCATAGAGAGGTAAAATGTCAGGGTGGAGGCATGCATGGGGGCCTGGGGGGTCAGCACCCACACAGAGAAGAAGGGGAGAGGCGATGGGGAAAGATTGTGGAAGGGGGAGACAGAGTGAGGCAGTGAGTGGAATGTAAATTGAATAAGTAAAAAAAGAAAATTAAATTAAAAATATCATTTCTTTTATTTTTGAAATTATGCAATTTTATCATTTTCCACTTCCCTTTCCTTTCTGTCAAAGTCCCACATGCCTCTCCTTGTGTTTTGTTCAGATTTATGATTCCTTTTTTTTATTAATTGTGGTAGAAATAGTTTTCCCCATGAAAGAGCACTCCAATGACTCTCAATTCTGAAGTGTGTGTGTGTGTGTGTGTGTGTGTGTGTGTGTGTGTGTGGTGTGTATTTGTATGTGTATGTATACATCCATGTATGTGTGTTGTGTGTGAATTGTGTATGTATGTGTGTTTACATATGTATGTATATTTGTGTGTGTGGTGTGTATTTGTATGTGTATGTATACATCCATGCATGTGTGTTGTGTGTGAATTGTGTATGTATGTGTGTTTATATATGTATGTATATTTGTGTGTGTGTATGTGTGTGTGTGTGTGTTTGTGTTTGTGTGTCCTAGCCCAAAACATTTAAGGAGAGTATTTTTGATTTTCTGTGATGAGCCCTTAAGACTTTTGTGAACACCCTTGGACTTAATAGTCATATTATTGCTCGGGTTTCTTCTCAATTCCTAATAGCAAACAAATACTCCAAAAGATGTAGGCCTCATATATTGGAGAAAGCAGTAGGCATTCTAGGCAAATGACTAGACGAAATAGGGAAGCTCATCTTCATAGACATCAAGCAGGTCGGGATTCTGCTCTCCTCTGGATGGAACCTCTGACTCAGATGTAGTGTAGGATCCACAGTCTGCCACCTTACAGAGTGCTCTAAATGATAATCTTCCAGCTGACTTCCTTCATTATTTATTGGTCTCTTCATCCTGTAGGCTGGTTTCTTTGTAATGATTGGTGAGTAGGA